>NC_134676.1:38830984-39153484 GCF_030463565.1 Pelecanus crispus
GTACCACTTCCCCAGAGATGAGGGCATACAAATAACGCCCTCCGTGAAGTTAAGAATTAATAAAATGTGAGAAGTGGAAGGTACCTGGACACTATGTTGATTGTTCAAACATTAAATTGAAAGAAATCACTATAGTACTTGAAATCTTTCTATTAAGGACAGTAAGGAAGAGTTTCATCCACCTCCTCTCTAGGACTGATAAACATGTTGTGACTATTAGAACAATGTTGAAAAAAGTAGTTAAAATTAATAAGCACAGAGTCCTTAATTACTGGGGGGGGGGGGGGGGGGTGTACGAATTGCAGGTGTGATCTTCCAACAGATATATTAGCCTAAAAGACTTGGTGGGAGATGGCGAAGGAAGCCATTTCCACATCTGTCATGAGAAATGTTACAATTCAAGTACAACGATAGATATTAATAATTGCAACCCCAGTGTCAGTGCAAGCTTCACCTAAGAAGGCATCCCAGCAATTGGCAAGTTCATGTCCCTATCAAATAAAGCAATGCAAGGTTGCTCAGCAACCTGTGACCGTGGGTTTGCAGTTCCAGGGCAACATTACACATTTCATGAAAATTCTCAGAAGGAAATCAATTACTGCCTCCATTCCCATTAATCTTTTCTATTGTTTCTTTTCAATACAGAAAGCAGTGCAATGTAAACTGGTAGTTCATGCCCCTTTTTCTGAAGCCCAATGAGTCAACACCTTATTTCTGCAAGTAAAAATGAGTGCAACAAAGTGTATTTATTTTCTGCTGTATGAACAAATTTAACCTCTGCAATATTTCAAGTGACTTCAACACAGTCATCATGCATTGCAAGTTCAAGATGTAACAAATGTTGTTTGTATCTGTAAAGAAGCTGTTAGGCAATATGGTAATGTTTGTTTCAGTAAACAGCCCCCAAAATGAAGCCATCGAATAGGAAACAAATACCTTTAACATTTTGAGGGGTCAACTAAATTGCCACTGCTTTCTGAAATGTGGTTTTCCCTTTCCCAACTCACTATTCAGTAATTTAAAATATCTAAATGATATACTGCATTGCCTGAAATGAGCTTTGTCACTATTTTATTGACTTCCAATCCTATTTCATGTTGTATCACTGAACAAATGTAAAATGATGATAGAACAAGGATGGATACTCATGCAGTACCATGAATGTTTATTTAAGCAGCAAACAGAACTGCCACATGGCATACATTATTAGCTACTCCAGACTTTAAGGATTATTGTTTCTTTGTAAGCTGTACTCCTTGATATGTAATTATAATAAAGCATAAGAATGAGGCTTGACAAAGTTCTGACACTGCTCTTTCAATCATGCAAACAGTATAAGGGGTAGTTAAGAAACAGGTTTTATTTTTAAACAAACTACAGCAAGAGAAGTTTCACAGCAAAGAATGTTCATATTCATTTCTTTTTAAATCTTCATCATGAAGTATTTAATAACCATTGTCGCTGTCCTGAAACTTGTAAACATCTGCCCAGTCCCAGTGGGATCAAGTCCTTTCTCATTTACAAAATCGTAAATCAGAAATAACTCTATTGAAGCTAATGGAATTTAAGAGGCATAAATCAAGGGCAATCAAATCTAATGGGGTTACTTGTATGAGTAAAAGATTTAAGAACTGGGCACCAAGTTAGATATACTGTTATATCTCTATCCAGTTATTTAAACATCAATATAAAACTCTTAAGCACATTCATAGCAAGAGAGTTTATAACATTCAAAATGACTAATGCAGTGACCTACAGTAGTCATACTGTTTCCACTGAACATTTATATTGCCAGCAATAAACCTTTTCACGCTGCACTTTGTCTTACAAGTCTGAATTCAGCTCTTATTGGTCATAGTAAATACAATGTTTTCATTTAACTGACTTTCTCACGAGACTTGATTTAAGCAATTTCCTCCTCTATCACCAATATAATTTACTGAAGAGTAATAAAGAAGTGACTCATGGGAATATCTAGGACTGAGATAAGTTCATCTATGTGGTGTGTGTAGGCACTAAATCCAACGCTCTTTTACAGTGAACCTAGATTGTACATCCTCAACTTTGTACTGTATCAAAGTCTGATGATCTTCCACTCTAGAGGTACAACATGCTTAACCGAATACAGAGAAGCATGCAACTTGTCCAGAAACAGGCATGATGCTGACACATTCACCTATCTTATCTGGTTAATGCTAGAGCTGTACAAAAGTTTATACTTTTTTGTGTAAAAGTAAGGTTTCCCAGTATCCATTATTTATATAAGCAGTCTCCACACCCACATGTAATCTCATTGATTTTGATACGACAACTTAAGCAACAACTTTTCATATGAGTAACATTTTCTGGAGAGGATCTTATCGTTTCCTAAGTTTAACAGCATGAAAACAAAAAAGGTACCTCTTTGAAAGGATCTAAAGATACACATAAAGATAAAGCAAGTAAGTAGGCAAACAAGACCAAAAAATAATCCCCCAAACAACTGCATTAGGTAGTATTCAAACCTAGTAAGAGAGAAAACATCAAAATTATCATAACTAATGTTTAGTGAGGACTTCAAAAAAATATTACAGCACCAAGGGACTGTCAATTCTAGCATAGACATGGAATATTCCACTTAAAGTAGCTATGTGCAATCACAACAACAACAACAACAAAAAGTGACATATTAATTCAGATATAGGCAGGTCTTTCCTGCTGTACCAACTTCCATAGCACTGGAAAAGAGATTAAAGTTCATCTCGGCTTTCACTGGAATTAGTGGGATCTTCCACTCTATTTAATGGGAGCTGCAATAAGGACTTAATGAAGAAACACTTAACTTTTTTTTAATCCAGACCTCAGTGAGGCCTACTGTCGTGGTTTAGCCCCAGCCAGCAACTAAGCACCACGCAGCCGCTCGCTCACTCCCCCAACCCCAATGGGATGGGGGAGAGAATTAGAGGAGTAAGAGTGAGAAAAACTCCTGGGTTGAGATAAGAACAGTTTAATAATTGAAATAAAATAAAGTAAAATAATAATAATAACAATATAATAACAACAGAATAATAACAATATACAAAGCAAGTGATGCACAATGCAATTGCTCACCACCCGCCGACCAATACCCAGACAGTTCCCGAGCAGTGATCGCTGCTCCCCGGCCAACCCCCCCCAGTTTCTGTACTGAACATGACGTCATATAGTATGGAATAGCCTTTTGGTCAGTTTGGATCAACTGTCCTGGCTGTGCCCCCTCCCAATTTCTTGTGCACCTTGCAGAGCATGGGAAGCTGAAAAGTCCTTGACTAGCATAAGCAGTACTCAGCAACAACTAAAAACATCAGCGTGTTATCAACATTCTTCTCCTACTAAATCCAAAACACAGCACTATGCCTGCTACTAGGAAGAAAATTAACTCTATCCCAGCCGAAACCAGGACACCTACATTTTAGATTAAGTTAGCATCCTAATGTCTAGGTTCATACACCAGCTTCTAAGTTTCTTCAGACTACAGTGAAAAGTCAAGGAGAACTGATATCCAATTCATGATGAAATATCTAAATTTACTAAAACCAATGAAAAACAGGTCACAGCTTTCATACACTGTCCATTTCACACATTTAAAGAATATTTCTTGGTGGCCTTCTGGTTTGGAGAGCAGAATCTTACAACCTGAGGGCTGAGTGAATGCTTAGCTGTGTAACTGAAAGCAGATTTTCTTGGAGAAAGGAGAAATGTTTCAAATGTATATTTGTTTAACATATTGGTAAAATACTGAAACAGGGAAGAGCTGGTCAGTTAGAATGGCAGCAATGTATTGGATAAAAACATGTATTGTTCTTTATAAATGGATTTGCATTTCTATTTTGAAACATTTGCTTTCATGTCAAATGAGTCCTACAAGATCAGAAACATCAGGAAATCACAGATTCCAGCCACCATTAGTATTGCTCACTGTGCAGTTAAGTGTGTCAGATTAATATTTGTAGTTGCCAGGCAAGAAATGGAAATCACTCAAATTTCGCAAGATGGGAATGGCATTTATCTACAAGAAAGCTTCCAAAAGAGCAATCTGTTGCAACAGTAGAACCACTTATTGATAAGACCTGTGATGCCAACACAGTCTAGAGACCCTTTAGGTCACAGGATGGTTAACTCTTTTAGAAAGCAAGGCTCAGCGGCCCTGTTTAATCCCAAGTATCAGTTTTCCCAGGTGATGGCTTTGTTATTTGACAGTTGGCCACGATCATCATGCACTGGCCTAAGAATTATCAGAAGGAGTCTGTTCACTGACAATGGATATTTAAATGATTTGCCTTACAATGGAGCAAAAGGGAATCTTTCAAGAGGAAGACTGAAAACAGTGTCATAGTTAATACTGTCATGCTAGTTAGGGCTGGAGCTCTTGTTGTGTGGCGGTGATGGGACACATCCGGTCTGTTAAGACTTTCTGATAAAATTGGGGTACCTGCAAATGCATTTCTAATATTCATACTAAAAGGCTACTGAAGCTTTTACAAACTGTAACTGAATGCTTTGCTGGGCTAAATTTCAGACTCACTTTGAGGTCCAGTGCGAGAAGTGTTTTTCTTTAAAAGCAGAAAAACCTCATCTTGTTCAGGTGCCTGCATTGGCTCTACTCCACTCCCAACTGGTAAAACTACTGCTCCTCGTGCAGGATGGGGCTTGGTTGTTCAAGAGAAAACAGAATTTATTCTGCAGTGCATACCTGCAGGGAAGTGGTGCTACTTATTTCCAAGAGGGGTAGGGGAACTTTCTCAGCTTAAAGCCCTGCCATTGCTGTTCTTTCATGCTTGGCTCACTGGAGCCCAGCACACTCACAAAGCATCAATTTTTTTTCAGAGTTTAGCATTTGATTGATTTTTTTTTTGCTTTAGTGCAGCTCAGATGGGTTACTCAAGACACGGTATTTGAAGTAGAAATATTCTGCAGTCGAGAGTGTGGAAGGAATATGGATGAAGTAGCTGAATAAAACCACTCAGTAAATTTAAGTAATTGAAAGCAATAGAAGCAGTGGTATGAAATCTCTCACTTAAAAAACAGTTTTCACATTTCAGAACAGCTGGGTAACAACTGTGGTGTCAATGTTTAAAAGGAGATCTGAAGCACTATGGACTTGCAAGTCACTACTAGGCAAATGAGTAGAAACTAAGAAATAAGAGAATTAATGGACACTTGGATAAAATGACTGCTTTGGAAATAGTGTCGTGGTTTAGCCCCAGCCACTAAGCACCATGCAGCTGCTCGCTCACTCCCCCTACCCCAATGGGATGGGGGAGAGAATTAGAGGAGTAAGAGTGAGAAACACTCCTGGGTTGAGATAAGAACAGTTTAATAATTGAAATAAAGTAAAATAGTAATTATAATAATAACAATATAATAATAATAGTAATAATAATAGACAAAGCAAGTGGTGCACAATGCAATTGCTCACCACCCGCTGACCGATACCCAGACAGTTCCTGAGCAGCGATCGCTGCTCCCCGGCCAACCCCCCCCAGTTTATATACTGAGTATGACATCATATGGCATGGAATAGCCCTTTGGTCAGTTTGGATCAACTGTTCTGGCTGTGCCCCCTCCCAATTTCTTGTGCACCTTGCAGAGCATGGGAAGCTGAAAAGTCCTTGACTAGCATAAGCAGTACTTAGCAACAACTAAAAACATCAGCGTGTTATCAACATTCACCTCATCTTAAATCCAAAACACAGCACTATGCCAGCTCCTAGGAAGAAAATTAACTCTATCCCAGCCAAAACCAGGACAAATAGTTAAACAGAGGAAAATTTTGGAAAAAGGATGGACAAAGACATGGTACACCCTTTGTATGGGGAATAACTAAGTAAGCTAAGACTCTTCAGTCTAGATACAACACAATTTAGGGGAAAATATTAGAAATCTAAAAAATCATGTACGGCATAAGAAGAGCGGACAGCGATTGACTTTCACCATCTCTTTCAGTAGCCATCAAACTAAGCTAGTAAGCAACAAGCAAAAGAGAGGTGGTTCTTCAATCAGTGAAGTAGCAAACTCTTACAATCCCTGCCAAAGAATATTGTGGATGCTGAAAGCCTACTTTAATTTGAAAGACTGGACAAGCATCTGGACAAACAAAAACATTGAGAATTTCTAAGTATGCAGAAACCATATCCAGCTCAGGCAGTCTCCTGAGCTGCAAACAGCTGAAGGCAGTGTTAGGGAGAAGCATCAGATGCTTGTTTTGTTCATTCTCTCCCACAGACAGTAACTTAACACCACTGCCATAGGCAGGCAGGCTAGATGGATACTCTAACTGACCCAGAATGGCCTTCCATCCTTACAGGTCTATTTGAATAAAGGCTGTTCACGTGAACAGAAGTGTTATAGGAACTACTTCTCTGCACCCTAGATGTCATACTACTGGCTTTAGAGGTGTCACACAGCATGCATTTTCTTTGCTGTTTGTTTTTAAGACATCAGGTTACTGTGTTAATATGCTCTACAAAGAAAAGCTCCATAAAAGAAAAAAATTTCTCTAGGTTTACCCAGAGGGGAGGCTACATGATACCATTGATTAAGCTAAATATTTAAAAAAGGAGAACATTATCCAATTCTAAGCTTGAATTTCAGCCACACAGCACTACTCAGCAACACTTTCACTGCCCACTAAGCACTCTTGCACAAAACCCAGTGGTTTTATTCCAGTTTGAAGAAGAATCAATACGAGAATGTAGCAAAGGTTTTAATTGTTACTTGTGAGATCTCTACAACTTCAGTTTGGCCCCAGAAAAAACAGAAATGAGGCCTATTCCCTGTTGGCACAAAAACATCTCTAAAAAGAAAAAAAAAGAGGAAAAACCATAACTTAGCCAGAAATGGCCCCTTGTTGATGGCTATCCCTCATTTAGAAGCATGCTGTCTCCCTGGGAGCAGATTCTTTCTATATGGAAGAGTCTGTGCTGAGAATTTTTTTTCTCCTAACTTGTTTAGAACTATATAATCCATGATCATGCCTGGCTAACGTGCCTTGTACAATCTCATCTCCATCATACACCACCATGTAATCCACAAGAATTTCCGCAACAAGCAATTCTGGCAGGATTTCATGGTGTAGCTCTGATACTCTTCTGGACTTGCCAACGTTTCATTCCAAGAGTTTTTCATTCTGCAAATATCAATCAAATTGGGTCCAGCATGTTGCCAAATAATCACTTACTGTCTTAAGCTATATATCTCTGGCAAGCAGGATTCTGTTTGATCATATTTTTTCCTGTGTTTGGCAGGTGACAAAGAGCATGACAGTTCCTCACTAGGGACCACATGATTTATTCACATCCATCGCTGGCATATGTATCTTCCCACTTTGTGATTTTACAATTCATCATTTGGAGAGGAAGAGAAAGATATACTGGTCAATCACAGAACCACAGAACACAGCTGCAAAACATGTAAATACGATACTGGAAATATCGTGCCTGACAAAGTCTAGAGAATTATTTATGACATTGTACAAAGCAGTGGGGAGGTTGTATACAAGCTGGACATCTTTTCTGGTCAAGGCAAACAGACATCAGTCAAAACACAGCAACTGGGATGACCATGGGAGTGCGAAGCCTATCTTCCAATAGGAAACCAGAAGCTACAGAAGCAAAAGTGAAGGCTGGTTCCCCCTGCAAATATGCTGGAGAAACAGATGAGCCACTTAAGCAGAAGAACATACTGGCCATGACTAAATTCAGTCTGTAAGTTGGAAGTCAGCACAAAAAAAAAAAAACCCAAAAAAAGCTTTCCAGACTGATGACAAATAACAAAACCACTTTTAAAACTGGTTAGTTTTAGTGTTCTTTAAAAGTGGGGTAAAAAAATCCACTTATGAACACCTTAAGGTATATAATAGCAATCACTGATGATCCAATTCAATCCAACATACTTGTAATTTTTATATTTATTTTGATTTGATACTTTGCAAATTAAAAACTGTATCTATATTCAGGTACTACTTGATTAACACTCCTCTTCAAATTAGTGAATCAGAGAATCATAGAATCGTTTAGGTTGGAAAAGACCTTTAAGATCATCCACTCCAACCATTAACCTAACATTACCAAGTCCACCACTAAACCAGTTAAGGGCAGAGTAGCAGTTTCATGTCTCCTGGCTTGGTGGCTGGATTATTTATAATGAAAGTAAAAACTAGGAATCATTAAGATTGGAAAGGACCTCTAAGATCATCAGTCCAATCGTCAACCCAACACCACCATGCCCACTAAGCCATGTCCCAAAGTACCACGTCTACCCGTTTTTTGAACACTTCCAGGGATGGTGACTCCACCACCTCTCTGGGCAGCCTGTTCCAATGTTTGACTACTCCTTCCATGAAGAAATTTTTCCTAATATCCAATCTAAACATCCCCTGGTGCAGCTTGAGCCCTTTTCCTCTCGTCCTATTGCTAGCTACTTGGGAGAAGAGACCAACACCCACCTCACTACAACCTCCTTTCAGGTAGTTGCAGAGAGCAAGAAGGTCTCCCCTCAGCCTCCTCTTCTCCAGACTAAACAAACCCGGTTCCCTCAGCTGCTCCTCATAAGACTTGTGCTCCAGACCCTTCAGCAGCTTCGTTGCCCTTCTCTGAACACGCTCCAGCACCTCAACGTCCTTCTTGTAGTGAGGGGCCCAAAACTGGACACAGTATTCCAGGTGCAGCCTCACCAGCACTGAGTACAGGGGGACAATCACCTCCCTGCTCCTGCTGGCCACACTATTCCTGATACAGGCCAGGATGCCGCTGGCCTTCTTGGCCACCTGGGCACACTGCTGCCTCATGTTCAGCCGGCTGTCAACCAACACCCCCAGGTCCTTTTCAGCCAGGCAGCTTTCCAGCCACTCTTCCCCAAGCCTGTAGCGTTGCATGGGGTTGTTGTGACCCAAGTGCAGGACCTGGCACCCACAAACATTGCCATTTGTAAGTTGGGCTTGCAACTAATTGTTAATTTTAAAAGTATAATGTGTATTTACCTAAGGGCTTTACATAAAAAATAGCTTGACTGCTATGCTGTTAAACAAGGTTCTCATCTTCCCTCATTTTGTAACAACATACAAAGACTATTAGATTGCCTCTATCACCAGAACCTATTCGGCACATCCTTTTCTTCATCCAACTCCTAATGAAAACTCACATTTAGTAGTTCTCCCTCCTCCCTCGCATTTTTAACTGCACAGACAAGAGAACTACTGCTAAGTGTGAAGTAATTAGCCATGGCATACCCTTTGTGTTCTCCAATATGTGCTGGGTTTCTGTAAGCATTTGCAAGAATGTTGTTTCAGTGCTTACATTTTCCAAAGAACTTTCTATCTGATGGTTATTCTGGTCCCTAAATGTACTTTTTTCTGCCATCAATAAGAGAAAATTCAATTTTCCTTGGTGTATCTGTGTAGCCCCACTATATCTGCATGTGCATACACCTTAAAGCACACCTAGCTTTGATTCTTTTAATATGGTCCTGGTATCATCTTTAATACATCTTTAATACTCAGGACTTCATTAAACTCATCCCAGGTATTAAATTTTAGTAAGAGTATACTCTGTTTCAGTGCTGTGACCCCACAGGCTCTTAAGAGGCATGTCTCTTCTATTAACTGTCTATATTATTATTCTGGGGTAGCTGAATTTCTTTGCACACAGAGGCCTACCACCCTGCTTTTCTGAGTCATCTATGTAAGGTGGTGGAGATTATGGCAGCAAATGCCTTCCTTTGCTGAAGACAACAACCTTACTCTAGGCTCTTTATCTTAAAATAAGCTCCCTTTTCTTTTAACTGAATGCTTTTTTCCTAGTCTTCCCATTTCAGCTACTTAGTTTGCAAAATTTCCTTTTGTCTCCCATCAGGAATAGATTTGGAAAATGGAAAACAGCCATTCCTCCCATTCTTTTTGATCAATTGATCTTGTTACACAACATCTTCTCTGTGTCATCACTGGGACCTCAGGTTTGAAACACAATAATATTTATCAATTCTTTGGGTGATTTGCTGGGTTTAAATCTATAAACTCCCAATAAAAAAAACCAACCAAACAAACAAAAACCTTTAGGCAAATCACATCACCATTTACATTATCTAAAAAACCACATCTGTATATCTAACAGTGACTAGTGGGCTACATCTCAGGCTTAGCACACTTAGGTGTCTTTTCACAAAGAGTGTGTATTCCTTGCAAGAAGAAAATTGGAGGGAAAGGGTAGTCTGTCACTTGCCAAGGGTGGGGAGAAGGCCACTAGACCCTGGAAGAGATCAGAAAAGAAAAATTACTGGAGGAATACAATTAGCAGAGGAAAGATGTGATCTGGAAAAGTGCTGACCCATCCTTAGCCCCTGCCTAGAATTAAGAAAGAAAAAGGAACAGAAGGATCTATCTAAAGTTTAATCCTATACTAATTAACGCAGCATTTCTCTCCCTTGTTGGAGCCCCAGATAAGATATCTTTATCTCTTCCATTCTTCCATCACCTTTTGTGTATCAGCTGTTTGTTTCTCCGGCTGTCCTGAACCTTCAAGGAAAGTCCCCTGCCTGAACAAGAAACTGCTGGAACCTGATGACAGCAACCTGAAACTGATGAGGCACCACTTTCTGGAAGAGCACAAACCTAGAAAACCTTCCTTACTTTAAAGCCCACACATTTCAAATTAAAATAAACTCATGTGCCCGATTCAGTTACTGGAGCTCCTCCTCTTTTATCTATATAAACAAAGAAGTGAGGGGAAAAAGCTTAATTTAAAAGCTCAAGAGCACAAAAGCCTTCAGCGTTGGAGCCCAGAGCAGCATTCCCAGCTTCTCAGATGCTTCACAAGTCATCCCTCCCTAAGCTGGTGTTCCTTTCTCCAGTCTACTTAGGTTAGAGAATATTTTAGTACCAAACCAGAAATTTATATCCAGTGAGAAGCTGTGTTTACAAGAAATGAGGAAATTCATGGGAATCAAGATGACATATCAGTATACCTTAATTTTCATGGCTGTATCAACAGAAAACTTCCTTCTTTCACTGTATAGTAAGGAATCTCCATACTATCAACACAGTCATAATACTTACGCCAGTTGTACAAAATGCTACACAGACTATATGTTTAACCCTCAGCAGCTGCCAACAGTGAAAGAAACTCCCAAAAGTCAGTGACAGATACTTTGCTCCAAGAGAAAGGTCTGCTTAGTGCAGTCCCTGCAAGACAGAAGGCTAAAATTCGTCAGCAAGGAGCTGCTGGGGGATGCAGTATACCCCAAATTGCTCCATCCAGTGTGTAACTTAAAACAACTCCTTGGCTGCTTTGCATTATACTACCTTGTCACAGTCCCAGAGGGCTTGCTAGTCCAGACCACTGTCTTAAAAGACTGATGCAAAAAGAATAGAGGCTTTTTTTTTTTTCATGAGACAAGGATTTGTTCACTAGAGAAACTACTAATTGCACTTCAAGGGTAGGCCAGAAATGCCTGCAATACAGGGGAAAAGCGGGGGGAAAAAAAAGTCAACTCTATGCATTTAAGCCCTGATATTATGTTTCTGCTATTTTAAAGCCAAATGAAACACAAGAGACCTTAAGCCAATTCTTTTGTAGCTAAAACTGATGCTTCACTGTGTTTACTCCACCATCTTTAATGCAGCTGTGGTTATGTCACAGAAATTACATTACCAGTAAACAAGTACTCAAACCTAAAGTTATGGGAGAGGCCTTTAATAGGCCTTGAAAGAAGGCCTGTTGAGTGTCAGCTCAAGTGGGCCCTACTGTCCAAATCAAAAGCTCCAAACTGGTGGCACTAACTGCAGCAATCAAGATCACTGACTTTCTGAAGAATATCCTGCCCACTTGTGTCAGTCAGTAAGGGGATGTAATGCTTTTGGTTTTGTGATATGTAACCTTCGTTCAGTCCTGTGGGGAAAAGTTTTCCAACAGAAACTGAGTAATGGCGGATGCAACGATAGGTCTAAGTTGCTGCTCTATACTTTTCCAAGCCATAGATGAAGAAAATTAATGACAGTTTCACTAGATTCACTGCAAGAATTCAAGTATCTTTGAAGAACAAGCTTCTATGTCTGCTGTCAGCTTCACATTGGTAATGGTAAGGAAATAACAGGATAAATGAGCAGTATGTTGGACCAATTTGTAGGAGACAAGAACCAGAACATGCAGCTTGGAAAAACACAGAGTAAAAAAGGATTCTTTCTCTGTTGCACAGTGTCCCCTAAAAATTAATGGAAAGCTCCTCTTTTCAATAAGCAGAGCTTATTGAAGCTAAAGCTTCCAATTTCTGTAAAAAGAGATGGAGACCACCGAAGAAGTCTGAGAGCAACAGGAGTTCACCAGAAACTGGCGTTCTCAATTGCTCACCAGCAGGTGATCTCAAGGCCTCTTTTAACATCCCTTTCTGCCATCTATTTCTGACTGACTCATCGAGTCATTCAGGTAGGCTTTTTAGCTTTCCTGTCATCACCACGGCAAACAAAATGGACCTAAGAGGTATTTCACTACTCAACTGTATATTCTCCAAATCACACCAGCACCAAAAAAAGGGAAAGCTAAATTCCGCCTGTTACCAGGAATGCACCAAATAACAAAAACCGGGAGAAGGGATGTTGTCCAGTGTTTACAATTCACAGCCTTCCTGGGTCTACTGTCTCATCTCCACTGATCAACTTAATGTACCTTTCAATGCCAGTTTTCCACAAATACAACCCACATATTGCCTACGGTTAACTGTTTTGCCTCTAACCTACCCTAATCTCTCTCTCTTCCATAGCACCTTGCATCTCCACTCATGCAAAATTAACAGGGTGGCTGGTAAGCTTAAGACCTTCAGAACCCCTGTTCTCCACTACTCCCTTCAGCTCTGATCATGCAATTAACTGTTATCAGAATACTCCTAGTTTGCAAACTTTGCAACTGCACCTACTTGACTTTCATTTTTTATACACAGTTTCACTACCTCCTATCTTGAATATTTTAATTCCATTGTTCTTCTGAGCCATTTGTACTGACTCAATTATTTGGACCAGCCATAGTGGGATTGGGATTTAGCTTTTTGCACTTTCTTATTAAAGGTGAGCTCACAAATTTAATTTAACAAAAATATTATGCTTAATGCATTACACTAGGTTTTCAAAATCTGTTTCAGATTATTTTTGATGTGTATTTTTATGAGATTTGTAATTACCTTCTTCAAGCAGAAGTAAACAGCTTAGCTCTTACTGACACTTGCAGCTTTAATTATAGTATTTCAGCTTACCTAGAAGAGATATTACCTGCAAAACCAAAGTTTAATTGCCTGGCCACAGCTGCTACAATATACAGACATACAGTGTGTGAAGTCCTGCCTCTAACAGAGAATTCTCCTTACTGGTTATCTCTTTCAGTGTTTTCATAGTGTATTCAGGTAAGAGAATGTCTTTCAACATTCACACCAAATACAGATTTTTAAATTGCTTGCAATAGTCTCTGAATAAAAAACAGTAGATTCCTGCCCCATCCTCATATTCTTTTGCACTTCCTGTTCTGTGTCAAATATCTTCCTGCTTTTCCAAATCTATGCAAAAAGTCCGTAATGGGCAAATCTAACTCATCAGTCCAGACCATTCCTGACTTCCTTTCTCTAAAAGTTAATAGCGTACTCCCTTTACCCATCTTTATCAGTGATACAGTCTACAAAGAGTGACTGATAAGCTTCACAGGAAACAATGCACATTTGTTTGTAGTTGTAAGAAATACAGTTACAGAATTATTTTACATATGCCTTGAACCATATATTTATGTGTTAAACTATGTGTGGTCAGACTGCAGCCATTTGGATTATTTATGAACTCTGAATTCTCAAATTATAAATTCTATCTAGTGACCAGGTCAGTCTGATGACAGCTGTATAAGCACTAGCTGGGAATAAAAGAACAGACATTAGACTGACCACAAACATACTAATGAATGTGCTGTCACAGAAGGACCATTGGAGATGATTTTGCAGGAAATTATCAGAAGCCTAACACTGGCCATTTTAAAAAGATACCCATGAAAGGAAACTTTGCGTAAGAGTTTGTGCAAAGGCACAACACTTAGGGCATGTAACTGTAACGGTAGAGCGTTGAGCTCTACCTTGGCATGGCACAATGACATCTAGCACCCAGCTACTCCAATGTAAAATACATACAGGAAGCTCTGCGGAACTTCTTCATGTATGCCCACCGCCTGCTTCTTGTTCTTAAAGGCTGGCTACAGCCAGAAGACAAGGAATCACCCATCAGCCTAGTTCATATTATTACTGAAGTTTTCTTTCTCATGCATCTATTGTTTAACATTCTTATATTTGTCTTCTACTTGCGCTTTCCCTATCTGCCTAACTAAGTAATGGTATTGGCTCCCTTCACGTATGCTCTCTTTTCATTTGCATACCCAGTAATGTATCTTCCAGTTTTTCATTATTTATAGTCTCTATTTTCTCTCATTCCCATGTGTATACCTGATCAGTAATGTATCTATTATTAATATCTTACAGGTGTATACATGGCACTTTCACTGATACATGAGAAGCAATAGTGGCTTACTACATTCTTTCCTTAATTCAACCTGAGGTTTGGATGTGCAGGGTATAAAAAAAGCAGGCTCTGAGCTAGCCAGCTGGCCTGACAAAAGACAAAAAGGGAAGAAATGCATCCTCCAACCGACTCACTGTTTCTTATTTTTGCACTATAAAGGCCCAGATAGGAATACAGAGAAACACCCTGAGCAAAAGATGTGTGTAAGACAAAAAAGAAAGACATCAATGCAAAAAACTTTGCACTTAGATTCCTAGATGGCAGTTTCAAGGTGGGGGTTCAATTTTGACATGAAAGCTTCCTCCTGAATTTTTGTGCCTCCAAGTGGGAATAACATTGCCTACCTGCCAAGTGCTCCACCAGGGAAGTTGGTACTCAGATTTTCCATCTTTACACATCATGTTTTGTACTACCTCAGTGTCATTTCTCAGCTTTTCTTATGTAAATTATTTATCTTAAGAGACTGCACAGCTGCCTTATTCAGGCTTGCAATGATTGGGAACGGTTGAGACATGCGCTTCAAACTTTTGAGTCAATGATGCAGTATGTGGGAACTCATTCTACAACACAAATAAAAATCGGGTCTCACTTTGATCTGTTTGATGTGAAAGGCCTGTTGTGTAAACGCAGCTGTGTTTCTGTCAATCTCATGTATAAGATGAAGCCTTCTGTACCTGTAAATGCTCATTTCTAAACTATCAATTCACGTAGTATGAATTCACCGCCTAGAAAGACTGTGCTTGGATGTTTGCACCCAAGCATGCAACGGAATTGTTTATTTTTTAGGCACTCACCGTGCTAAACCCTACATATGCAACTCATATTTTGAGGATAATTGTCAGGAAAGCCAAGGACACTGGGCACAAACTCTGTCAGAAAAAGTGATCTTTGGACATTTTAAACAGTAACGGTGCCTAGCTGTAGCAGCGGGGGATTTTTTAGCGTGATGGGATCCATCCAGAACCAGGTGCTTCCTCACTTGCAGTTCCTGGCCCTGGCTGGACCCAAGGATTTTCTCACGGAGTGATCTCTGGATCGAGGCAGTCCAGGTGTTTTCTAGCGAAACATCTGCGGGCTCTGCAGAGCTCAGGTGCTGCCCCACCGGCCGGGCGCGGGCCGGGGAAGATCTGCCTACAGCGCCGGGATCCGAGAGCCGACTTCTCCTCTCCCCTCATTTCACAACAAACCCGGCGGAAAGCGAGCGGGCTGCGGGGCCGCAGCGGCGGGCGGGCCGGCTCCCCCCCGGGGCGGCCCCGACTCCCCCCCGGGGCGGCCCCGGCTCCCCCCCGGGCGCGCTCCCCTTCCCCGCGGCACCCCGGCGGCCGCCGCACGCCCGGCAGCCGCTCCGGGGCACCGGGGCCGCCCCTGTCACCTTCTCCTTGCGCACGCCCCTCCAGAAGGGGGGTCGGGACGCCCCCCGCGGCGGGCCGGCAGCCGCAGCTGCCACGTCCTGGCTGCTCGGGGAGACAGGCGCTCGCTGCAGAACGAGCTCCTCTCGTCCTGGCGTTTCTTCCCTTTGCGAGGCGGGCAGGAGGCTGCCAGGCGCGGAGCGCAAAGTTCAGCCGCCGCGGAGGCAGTGCGGCGGCGGGCAGACCCCGGCCGGGCCCCCGGCCCGCCCCCCCCTCCCCGCCCCCGGCCCGCGGGCGGCTCCGCGGGGCGCGCTCCGCTCCGCACCTGGGCGCGGAGGGGCCGCGGCCCTGAGCCCTCCGGCGCGGCTCCGGCGTACCTGCCCCCGCGCATCACCTCCGCCGGCCCGCGGCGGAAGGCCGGGGCGGCGGGGGGGCTTCGCGGGCCGCCCCGCAGCGGCGGCGGAGCCCGCGGCGGGGCCGGGGTCGTGCGGCGGCCGCGGAGCTGCCCGTCCCTTGCCGCTGCCCGCTGTCCCCGCCGGGGTGGCGGCAGCAGACCCTGCCGGCCGCGCCGCCGGCGCCCGCTCGGAAGTAGTTGTAAGCAGGGTTACCTGTCCTATATTGACGTATCCGTACTTGCTAGCTATCCGGTTGGCCTCCGGCAGCCCCCCGGTTATCCGCACAGCCCAGTGGTTGGTGTACAGGCGCGTCCTGCAGGCGGGCAGCAGGAACCCCAGCAGCAGGGTGAGACGGCAGAGAAGGTCCCCGCCGCCTCCGCCTCCCCAGCAGCAGCGGCGCTTCCAGCCCATCTTCTCCTCCTCCGCACACAACCCCCACAAAACTTCTCCTTCCTTCTTCCGAGGCTCTTCTCCTCACCTCCGGGCGGCACCGGCGGCGCGTCCTCCCAAGTTACCCCGAGGAGGAAACTAGGAAGAGCTTGGAGTAGTGCATTGAACCGCCCGGGGGTTAAACGATGAGGGGTTGGGAATAATGGTTATGATCGGCGATTGCTGCTGTCCCCTCCTCCCGCCGCTCTTCGGGGATTAAGTAACTTGCTTGGAAAGCTTCTCTCACAGTTTCTGAGCGCCAGCCTCTCCCTCTGTCCCCAGCTACATGGGAAGTCGTCTCTCCGCCGGGAGGAGGGCTCCTTCTCCCCCTCTCCGCGCTTCCCTCTTCTCTGACTTCCTTCCCCCTGCCAGCGATCTTCTGCCTCCTCTCCCGCCTCTGGCTTTTCCTCGCCCTCCCCTCTCTCCCTCTTGCCCGGAGTCCGGGAGCAGCGCGGCTGCGGCGGCAGGCAGTGTGTGAGTGTTGGCAGCTGAGCGCCTCAGTTCACTCCGGCTCGGCCACCTCCCTCTCCCCTCCCTCCCTCTCCTCCTCCTCCTCCTCCGCCGCCGCCGCCGCCGCCGCCCGCCCTCGCTCGCTCCCGCCCGCCCGCTCGGCAGCGCCGAGGGCCAAGGGAAATGGCAGCCGCGCCGGCCCCGCGCTCCGCCGCCCCCCGCGCTCCGGGGCCCGCGGCTACCGCCGGCCCCGGCCGCCGCCGCCCCCGAGGGCTGCCCCCGCCGGGCTGGGAGGCCGCCGCCCCGCCGGCGGGGCTGCGGGAGCCGCGGCGAGGTGCGAGGCCTGCGGCAAGGCCTCGTGTCCCGCACCGTCCGCGGCGCCCCCCGGCCCTGCCCCCGCGGGGCGCCGGGGGCGAGGAGCGACCGCGGGAGCGCCCCGGCTGCCCCGCACGGCCCGGCCCGCCCCGGCGGCGGCGGGGGAGCGGGCCGGGGTGCTGGGCGGGAAGCGAACACCCCCAAAGCTGCCTCACCCCCGTTACGGGCTGCGCCTTACCAGAGTCTGCCGGCCGTCCTTCCACAAACGTTGCTCGGCGTCATTTAAGGTTGACCTGCCTTCCGGAGACCGTTCGTGGCCACCACGTTCGGAAAGAAAAGGTGGGCGGCTGCTGCTTCAGCAGAGGAGCGGTGGTCCGGACAAGGAGCATGGCCTTCCCGGTGCTCCCTCGTCCTGGTCCCGTGCAGCGTGGCCGCAGCTCCTGCCACCTCGCTGGGATGCGCTTCCAGCGGTGGCGCGCACGTGGGCCTGGAAAAGATGCTGCTGGTCGTGTGGTGGCCCGGATGCCACCAGCAACTGGAGGTGCCTGGGTGGGGTGCGAGAAAACTCGTGTCCACTCAAGCACAAACTGTTGCTTACCAGATTAAACCTTAAAGCTTTGGACAACCTATGGATCTACTCCCTTTTGTTTGAAAGTTGGAGTAAGCGTCTATAACGTTCAGTCCAACAGACCCAATGTGAGGATCCATTACACGTTGCGAAGGAATTGAACGTGAGAAGTACTATTGTAATGCACTAACATAAATGTTGAGGGTGGTTCTGTGAGGAACTTAAGGTGTCCTACAAAGTCAGGCAGCCATCATTCTCCCTTTGATGGGGACATGAAGTATGAGAAGTTAAATGCTTTACAGAAAGTTATACAGTAACATGGAGTTCTTTTTTGCCTCCCCCAAGACCTGTGCTCCTACCTTTAAAACCACTGATTTCCTAATAAAGTAGGAATAGTAAAATGCAGACAGCCAAAACCACATGTTCCACTTTAAACAATTCTCTGCCTTAAGTTCATTCATTTTTCCCTCTAAACATCAGTGTTACATTAATGACTAACATCTTCCCACATCCTCTGTTTTTAAAAGGGGGAAAAGGGGGAAACCAATTCTCTACCTTGCTGTTTGTTCTATGTCTACAAAAATTTATTTGCCAGTTAGTAGCTTTCTCCTGTTAGTGTTTTTTCCTGTAGTTTGCATTATCATTTGCTCAGTGTATTACAACATACTGTTTACTCCTGTTTGTAGATTCAAGACCTCAACGTGGCTTACCTTCCCTGGGATTTCACAGATGATGGCTCACTGTTTAGCGAATCATTCTTCTACTGAAAACGCAATCAACACTCATCGGATTCAGCAGGAGCAGTGTCAGGCCCAGACAGTTACATCTTGCAGCTAATATTCATAAATGTATAGTCATTGAATATGACATTAAATATCCTTTAGCAATTAGCCCTCCTTATTGATTGGTTCAATGGTAATTATACAAGCCAGATCTCTTCCTACATCTGGAGTGCTTGAAGTATGTTTAATCATGAGTGGCCACCTTACTGAAGTACGTAGCAATCAATGGGTCACAAAACCTGAACTTTGTGCATTCTCAGTTTGTTTTTGTGAAGAGGATAAATTAAAAATCTATTTTCTAATCTTTTCTCAGTGAAGTTTACTGTTGTTTTGACTGCCTTATTTCCAGGTATAGGTGGTGGGTTTTTTTTTCTGGGACAAAAGGCACAAACTACAAGCAAAAAATAAAGCCATGCTGTCCCATACCTACTTACAACTTTGCTTATATGACAGACTGTTTTATACACAGGCACGAAAGCCACTAGGAATTGGTAGACTTGATAAATACATCACTGTCCTCAAGTATCTTTTCCTAATGCTGCATTGCATCGCACAGCCTAACAAAACTGTTGTGAAAGTTATGCTATACCTAAAACAGCCTCTGAAAAAGGAAGGACACAGTTCCCAGAGGCATTTTTTCTATGATTACAGAGTCCTCTTTGCTGAGGCCACTGAGGCAGATGGCAATCATAGCTAGGGTGTGAGCATTTGGACATTGGTCATAATGTGAAGCATTTGAACCCATTTCATTGTGAACCCCAAACTGCAAAGTTTTGCTGAGTACCTCATCACTGCCATATCCTTAGGGGGGACTGCACTCCCTCCTCTCACAAAAATAAAGGCAAGAACTCCTGTACTCTTAACTTGTGCCATGTTCTAATTTAAGCTGTTTCTTTCCAACACAGTTAGGAAGTAAGTAGACTGGGTACCAGGTTAGTGGAGGGACCACTAAGGGGACTGTCAGCAGTGGTATAGTTTTATTCAGTGTTATCTGCTGTATGTGGACTGCTTGTAGCTGGTAGCTGAGCTTGTTTCTGTACTCTGATGGAGGCCAGATAGCTTGCTTGTACACACCACGCTCTGGGGAAAGTTTTTTCTCCTCTGAGCAAGCGCACTAAATTGGTCCATTTCATCACTATTTCACAACCTGTGCCTTTTATCTGCACCCCCCCACCCCCCTTCTTACCCCTCTGCTATGATCAACATCAATATCTGGCTGACTGCTCAAAATGCAAGTTTCCATGTGTCTGTCTTGTCCTTTACTTGTTGATACTAATCCCTGAATCCCTCTTCTTCTGTTAGTTCCAAATGATTGTGATGCAGGATCTGACCTCAGTTGCTGTTATCACTTTCCTCCTATTTGATCTAATTGCCTCTCTTCTTGCTATTTTGCCTACCTAGTCCTGAAATTATTCTTTCCTTTCTAGTCCTTTCCCAGCCTGAAAATCCCTCTGGTTCACCAGCTCTGGCAGCCTCTCTACTGTGCTGTGCTTCATTTTAACTTTCCAGCACTTTTCTATGTGTGTTTCTCAGATCAGTGCTCCAGAGACGTGTTAGGCACCCAGGGGTCATAATTACGGAGGAGACCACAGAGGGCCTATCTATTCAAAGGAAGTGGCAGCCCAATGTCCCCCAGGAAAAAGTCCTGCAAGGAGATGTGCTGGCCCCTGAAGACCTTCCAGAACACAGAATATTTTCAGAAGGAACTGGGCGTACATGTTCATCAGCTTTTAGAGTGGGAGAGTCTGGAGCATAGTAGATGAAAGAATACTCTTCAGGGAAGAGAAGTCTTCAAAGAATGGAGGTTGTGTCAGGGAGTCACTTAGAGGTTGCCTTAGAAAGGTGGATAGTTTTGGAATCCAAAGGAGTATTCAGATTTCCTTCGTTTCAACCATAACTTTTTTATAAACAGTGCAGCTAGATCACTTGACACCAGCTACCATATGATCCAATTTGCTGGTACATAGTTCTTTGATCTGCAGTTTTCCATGCTTCAGGCTTGTCTCTGATTTTATTTACTTTTGACTTCAGCTGCTTTTGAAAACAATAAAAGTTTGTTTTTTTAAGTAAAACACTGGTTTTGCACATGCTCAATTATATTAGCAGGTTTTTCCTTAGCAAATACCTCCCTTCTTCTGCTTTGAAACAGGATGTGATCCCTGTTTTGAGTACATCACTCTTCTCATGAAAAGCCATCTATGTATGTTGAAATTTTGAGTGGCAATTTTCACCTGTACACTAGATACTTTTTTGCATTCAGCAGCCGATACCTTGAGATTGCTCAGCGTCACTGGACATGTGTCTTTCACTGTTCCTAGTGTGTAGACTGTAGGGTCTGTACCCCTAACCCTGTGTGCAGTCCACAGCAAAGCATGAATTTTATGCAGCAATTGCTGTTCCCACTTCTTTTTGGTCACTGTGGGAGTGAAGTGAGCATGGTAATTGACAGCTGTCTTTAATGAGCCTTCTGGCAATGCATAGGAGAAAAGCCTTCTGCCCTGAATGTAGAGAAGACAAGAAACAGGGCTGGTGAAAGTACTCAACTGGAATAAAGAGCCTGGGGCAGGAGAAAGGAACAGAAAGATATTGGAACCGGGCTTCGACAGAGCAGTCCTCTGCCTGGGGTGTGCTCCAGCCCAAGCCTTGCATTTCCCCTGAGCAATTTAATGGCAGAAGTTCAGTGATTCACGTAAGAAAATAAAGGGCAGGATCCTTTATTTCCTGTCTGTTGGTAGTGAAGAAATAGAATTTGGGTCTGGACCTTGGAACAGGCGTGAGTCTGGGCTTTTCCTGATCACTGATAATTGGACTGATACTGCCTCATTCAGTTACCATGTGGATTTAATTTTGTTTTTATGAATAAGGCTGCACTGCATATTTTTCCATTCTGTTCACCCTGTGCTTTCTCTTACCTTTCCCTCTTTGATTGTGTTTATTGTCTTTTTTGAAAGATTGGCTCCCACCTCATTATAGTTCTGCCCATACTGGCAGGCATAATTTGTGCTAGCATTCATTGCAAAACTATCTGAAGAGACTGCGTGTGCTGACCCCTGTGCCAGCATGCTTGTTTGCCATCTTCCCATTTGAGCAGATGCGTCTCTTTGGGCTGAAATCTAAACTGTGTCATTAAAATAATGGTAACTTACATCTTTCTTTTTTTCTTCTCTTTTTTTTTTTTTAATTTTATTCATTTATTTATTTCAGAGATCTAGTTGACAGTGCAAATAACTGCACTAACTTTACTGGCAACCCACAGTGCATAGCTGGGATGAATGGCTAAGGCATGGAGGGAAAAGGATGGTGGAAGCAGGAATCTTTCTCATCTGGCTTCAGTGCCTGACCCAGCATCCTGTGACACTAAATCCTGAGTTCTTTTCTGAAGACCAAATGCACATTTTCCCTCTCCAACTTCTCATTGGTTTGTAAAGTTTCAATGATCCAATCTCAAATACATGCAGAAAGTAAGCATCAAAATGACATTTCTAGTTTTTGGCTATGAATTTTAGCTATGGAAATTATCTTGGGCCCCTTTGGTATGATGGTGGAAAGACCGTTTATCTGAAATGACTCATCTGAGTGAATTCACCCACGTAGAAGAAATTGGGTTTTTTTCACCCAAGTTCACTTGAGTTAACATTCCAGTTAACTTGTTTCTCAATCGTCCCCTGAGTCAGAATTATTATAGCTACCCTTTTCTGTAAAACTTGACTCAACTATACTGTAAGTAGCTGTAGGATTTTCCTTTCCTATTATAGTACTGTAGAAACCATCAAATGCAAAAGTACTGTTTATTTCACTGTTCTTTTCTTAGGCCAATATGTTGTTGCTAGCATATGGCTGAGACAATATTCTTGCTAAAAAGAGTGGTCCAGTGGCAAGTGAGAATCCAACCCAATTTTCAAACTATAAACATAAGTAAAAAATAGTAGCTCAATGTCCTTACCTGAAGAGAGAAAATGTAATCCCCCATCTTCCAGCATGGCCCAGCCTCATTTCATGAGCTGTAGTTGGGCTAGATCCATTTGTGCCCAAACTCCTCTCAGAAACTATTACAGACCCTTCACTAGGAGAGCTGGTATTTGGCTGCTTCACAGCCACATTTGGTACCTTCTTTAGATGTGGGATTTTCTCCTCAGTTCTTGTTCCCTTATCTTTGTTCAGGTGCTTCAATGAGACTTATCTTGTCATGATATTCATGTACATGCCTAAGAAACTAACTCCATGATGACAGGGTGAGTATGCTTAATCTTTGCCCTCTTCCTGTTGTGTGAGGAAGTAGAAGTCATTACTTTAATCTGTAGGAGAACCTGAGCATGTTTTCCGCTGAATAATGCATAGAAATAATAGTTTTAGAGCATCTCTTTTAACTTGGGGCTCTCCACTACTCCCAGTACAACTCCTGTGAATTATATGGCTGCCATTTCTTTGCATGGAACCTGTTCAGTGCAATTTGTTTGGCCTTGAAATGAAAAAGAGCTTCTTTACTACAGCCTGTGTCTAACAAAAGATATGACATGGAGGTGGTGAGTTTATTAATGGGGAAAGAATCTGAAAGAACACCAACTTGTCACTTAGGAAGTATGGCAAGTTTTTGAACGCTCTGTGTTCCAGACAAGGAAGAAGTTGGGAAGGGGTATTTTAGGACATATAACCTCTATTTTTTTTGTGGTCGAATAAGAATTCTGTTACAATTCTGTAATAATTCTCTCTTTAGGGAGGTCAAGGTCACAGCTGTGGAACAGCCTTTTCTCCTAAGATACTACTCACAAACTTTCTTGCTCCCGAATAGTAAAGAAGTCAAACGGTTTATCAAAGAGAAGGGTAGAGTGACCACTGGTGGAACCGTATTATGCTCTTCCCTGTTGTAGTAATAAATAAACCAATGCCAAGAGTGCAAAAATGGAAGTTCCCATTCATTGTTTTTTAAAGAAAAATTGGAAAAGATTCAGCTATATATGATATGTTCTGGCACATTTTAGTCTGAAAAGAGATGGAGGGCAGAAACACAGACACCCAGTAAGAATGGCCCAGCTATGAAAAAAGATACTGTGAGTGCAAAGTGTTTTCTTCCAAGAGGATGGCACTGATCTCTTACCTCAGAAACTCATTTTGCTGTGTTGATTCATTAAGGAGACAATTCTAGCATTTCTGTTACAATGGGTAGAGAAAATGCATATCTCTGCAGATGCCTCTGTGCTCTGCCTGTTGAAGAGCAGAGGTGCACTGACAGTTTCTGTCAGAGCCTCTTTGGTGCTCTTTGATTTGGCACAAAGGACAAAGTAATCCATTGATGAGAGCTCTTTCCCAAATTCTCTCCTTCGTATCCTTTTCTTCAAATTTCTTTTCTTCCTTTCTGCAGTCTGTCTGCCTTCCCTTCTCTCTTCATCTTTCTGCTCCTGAGAAGATTTTTCTCTTCCCTCTTTGTCCATCCCATCATTTCTCCCCTTCATTCTCAGCAAGACATCTATTCTGTATGTCCTACTCATGGGATGTTGTTCTCTGTGTTCACCTCTGTTTATGAAAAACAAAGGACAATGTAGCTGAAGGTTTTCATGAGTGATAATGACCATGATGATGTGTATCTAGTACAGCATTGATGAGAGATCCTCACTAAGATATCATATCTTCATAATAGATAATATCTGAGTGCTCTGTAACTGGTAGTCCATGTTCAAAGGGCAGAGTCCTGCAGTGGTGATTAGTGGTAACTCTGGATCAGAAGTTGTACCACTGGTGAGTCTTCAGCACAGTGATGTGTAAACCGGCACTGGAGGAAGTAACCTGTGAGGGAAGAAGAGGTATCTGAATGTGTTTAGCTGCTCACTAATTCAGACAACTCATTTCTCCCAGAAAGTTCTGGGATTGTTGTATTTTACGTAAGCCTCCTATGTGTCCAGTTGTGATCATCTGTGCATTTACTGTCTGAAAAGTAGTGTCTGGAGAATGATGATAACTAACAGGTGAAATTAATACATCTATAGCTGCAAAGCATCATCTGAGTCTTAAGTTTAGCTAAGTTCTTAGTTGTTTATCTACAGATAATTTTTAGATGGACTTTTGATTCTGTTATATTGTGTTATATAACAAGAGTAAGAGAGAAGGGCACAGGAGAGAGAAAAGATAAGGAAGGAATGAAAGAAGGAATTAATAAAGGAAAATAATTAATTACCAAAACAAGGCTAGAAAAGTTAAGCCCCTGGTCAGAGTTAAGGCTGAAATAGACACTTTTTTATAACTGATAAGAATACTGTGCGACTTTACTGTGTGGGTAATATATTATTTACGATCTCCTTAAATATTAATTTCCTTGCTGTTAAATGCCCCAGCTTTGTAAATGATGTGATACTGACAATAAAGTACATTTTCTAGGGGACTTAACTGTTTTTTAAAATGAAAGTGATTTTGGTTTGGATTTATATTGTGAGTGATGCAAAAGACAGTTTTTGCCACCTTTCTCTGCTGTTAGGAAATTAAACTCCCACGGTTCATGAGGAAATTAGATTGTTCCCAGAAAAGTTTCACTCATTCTGAAAGAAATACAAAACACTGGTTCTAAATTATGTCAAGTTCTTCTGCACCCATAAGCACTTCCCTCTTCCCTTCTAGTTCAGCCTTACCTCTTCTTTGTCTCTTCTGTGTTGATTCCTCAGCTGGATAATTCAGAGCCAAATATTTTTATTTTTAAATTTTTGATTCAGCAACTGAGCAATTACAAAGCAAACAAAGCAAGTGAGAACATTTGCCAAGATGCTTGTTAAAAGTTTGACACTTCTTGTGGCCCTTTGCATTTACAGTAGTTTTCTTTGTGCTGTAAAATGCAGATTATTCCATGAAATAAATATGATGTAGACACCTGTTTAATGTACAGAATGCATATTTGTGATACTTAGCAGTTCCAAAAAAACCACTGCCAAAATCATCATTAAAAAGAAAAGAGCATCTTTGGAGAGCCACCCTGAAGGTGATGTTTCACGTTGGAAAGCTTTAACCTTCAGAAGAATTGTTTCCTCAGTGAGAAGTATGTATGTTACCGTGTAACTATTTGCTAAAATACAAGAAAGGATCTGTTTTGGTCAGTTCTGTGGGTCATAGCCCTAAACTTGAATATTCACAGTGTAAGAAGTGTATCTATACTATATAGATACTATATAGATCACCACCACTAATACACCAGCTCATTAAGTTCCCTGAACCTTTCGTGAGAGTCTCATGAATACAACAAAATCATGCTCACAGATACACACATGATGTGAATGTGACATTTAAAAGTTACACTTTGAAGCTCTACCCAGCAAATAAATCTTAAAATTACCAAACTTTTTCTGGGAATGGTGCCTTGGGCAAGGCCTGTGTGACTCTGAGAGACAGCAGCTTAAAATGTTCAGCCCATCTTAGTTCTTCCTGAGAGATAAAAAAGACTGAGCTTTCTGAAGACCACCTTCTGACCAGAAGAGTCACACTTGTACCATCAGAGAGAGAAGCAACACCCTCTGATTTACATGATCAGTTAGACCTTGCCAGCATAGATGGATTTTGGTACATCCTGCTGTCGTGGTTTAGCCCCAGCCAGCCACTAAGCACCACACAGCTGCTCGCTCACTCCCCCAACCCCAATGGGATGGGGGAGAGAATTAGAGGAGTAAGAGTGAGAAACACTCCTGGGTTGAGATAAGAACAGTCTAATAATTGAAATAAAGTAAAATAGTAATTATAATAATAACAATATAATAATGATGATGATAATAATAATAGACAAAGCAAGTGGTGCACAATGCAGTTGCTCACCGCCCGCCGACCAATACCCAGACAGTTCCCGAGCAGCAATTGCTGCTCCCTGGCCAACCTCCCCCCCCAGTTTATATACTAAGCATGATGTCATATGGTGTGGAATAGCCCTTTGGTCAGTTTGGATCAACTGTCCTGGCTGTGCCCCCTCCCGATTTCTTGTGCACCTTGCAGAGCATGGGAAGCTAAAAAGTCCTTGACTAGCATAAGCAGTACTTAGCAACAACTAAAACATCAGCATGTTATCAGCATTCTTCTCATCCTAAATCCAAACCACAGCACTATGCTAGCTCCTAGGAAGAAAATTAACTCTATCCCAGCCGAAACCAGGATATCTGTGTTACTTAGTTAACTTTTTACTTCATCTATCCATCCCTGAAGTAAACAAAACCAGAGAAAATACAAACACTCCCAGCACTAAAATAATGAGTAAGAAATGACAAATTTTTGGTAGACATTCAATAAAAAGTAAAAGGAACTGAATGCTCAGTCTTGTTATTTCCAGTGTGGCAGAGGAATCCAGCAACAGGCAGCAGACTCCCAAGGTCAGTGTCCTGTGCTCACTTAGTCAATTGTGTTCTGGGTTGCTCAGTCAGCTCTAGTTCTGGCCAGTTTTCTGATCGACTCTACAGCTGTGTACCACACTCTGTTGTCATCAGAAGAAATACTCCAGCTTTACATTAGTGTAACAGTGAACAGGATCTGGCTCACTGAATCAAGGTGATGTGTTTCCAGCATATTTGGGGGATGGCACTGATTCAGGTCATGTAACTATGATGCCAGCTGACTATCTCTGGAGTAGGTCCAAATGGTATTTATTCCTGATTTGGATTCTCTACATGCACAGACAAATTTTGTTAGCTTGGCTGAGATGGTCTCAAGATGACAAAGATGATGCAACCATTCCTGAATAATATTGTTCCTGTTGCTTCAGATACAGGAAATGATGCTTGAATGCAACTGCATGCATTAGGAGAACAAGAATTCCTCCTCCAACAGAACATGCTTTGTTCAGCAGCAGTAATAGCACAGGTGAGGACCAAACGGAAAACCTTTCAACATAAACAGAGAAAACAATATAACACAACTGGCAAGCTTTTCATCTCTAGTGTCACAGGGAGATACTGTCAGGATGAGAAGTTAACACATGGAAGCCAGCTGTAGCAACTAAATGTCTCAAGGAAACTTGTTCTTAGATAATGAAATCCATTCACAAGGAGTATCACAGAAAGTTGGAGTGACCTGATAAAACTTGAAGAGATTACCAGATTTATTCTTGGAAAGGCAAGAAAGTTAAGCTCAAAGCCTGACAGACTCTAAAAATGATGAAAATGTGACTGTTAATTCAAAAATTTTACTCCAGATGTTCAAAGAAGATTTTTTTAAAGATAGTGTTGCATAATATGTTGGAAAACCACCTGTAAGTGTATGTAAAACAAACTAAGACAAAATCAGAAAACCAGTTGCATGCAGAAATACAGCTAGACATTCCATGAAAAACTGCTAAAATTATCTGAACAGAATTCTGGCTTTACCATGAACTCATTATTAGGAAAACCAGGCTGCTATGCTGCTCCTGAAGCAGCCAGGGAAACTAATTTGAGGAAATGGTAACTTACAGAAAGAGGTTACTATACTGGGTTTATACCAAGTACAGCATATAGTACCTCAATGCAACAAAGCAGCTAAATACAGACATATTTGATGTATGCTATGACATTGATCCTTGCCCCTGTCCTCCTGTGTACATTAGGAGGAGACCATGGAAATGACAAGGGGCAACTTGAGGTCATCTCATAACCCTGTATTTATTAGAGGAGCAACCTCTTATACCTATCTTGCTTGTCTGTGTGAAACTGTATATTGCAAACTTACTAAGATTTTTCCTGCTGCTGCAGACCCTCTAGTTGTAACACATTGGAAGCTACAGGTAACATTATTCATTTTGTTTATCTGAATAGGTAGAAGCTAGAAGTAGATGAAGAGCTTCTTGTGCTTTAGACGTGACAACTTAAAAGCTTACACTACCCTTTTCAAATGTTTGCAGTAAACTGATGTCCTTAATTGGCTGTCAAAGTAGCATAAATGTTTAAATCATTTGAAGCCCTTAATAAAGCCTAATTAAAGGTAAAATCATCGTTCTATGCATTTCACATAGGCTTTTGCCATAGATCAAGTAAAATCAAGATTTGAACTCCAAACTTTTAGGAAGTCCTTAACAAAATGAGTCCCATTAGTGTCAAACTGCTTGATTAGGGACCTAATTAAAAGCCATTTGGCATTAATGAGAGTAATTTTATTAAAGGCTTTTAAAGTCAGTGCATATATAGATGCAGGCCAAGTAAAGAAAGTCTATGTTTGTGTGTGTAACATATTTGTCTCTGAATCTGGTCCTGTTTGTGCAGTTGGTCTGCAGAGCTCACAGAATAGGAAGATAGGGAGACATACAGAAGATGGCTTACAGCTCACCTTTAAACTCCATTGATTTTACTGCAAACCTCCTTAAATTTTTTCCCTGCTTTATCTGATTCTAGTTGTAAATTCTCTCAAAAGACAGATGCAGGTCCCCAGGTTGTTAAGATGTAAAACTTTCTATATTACACATTTCTTACTACAGTCTCACAAGGAGAATGAGCAGTGAAATTTGAATCTTCTTGGATCTGTTTCTTCCAGCAAGACAACACAAAAGGGCTGTACTGTGCTGGAGGTTTTGACAATGTGAGTGCAGCAGCTCATTGTTAGATGTTCATAATTAGAATATTCTTTTCAAATTTGGATGTGGAGGTATCCCCTGTATGTGAGCTATGCAGGGAGGGATACAGGGGGGATAAAAAGCTGCATAACATGCACACACATGTAAGAAATACATTTTTGCACTCCTAGAACTAACAAATAATAAATCAAATTCTGTTTAACCTTATAAATATCTTCACCTGTCCTGATGTCTACAGGCAAAAATCCACATATCCAAAAGGCAAAGTTTTCAAAGTTTTGCTCTTACTCTATTGAATTGTTGTCTAAATTGTTTTGCAAACTTATGTGTAATGTTTGCTACTAGTTGAGCTCTCACGTGAAGCCAAGTGGTCCATGTGGAAGATAAAATATCTGTGCCATCAAGTTTGCTTTAAGGATGTGTTTGGTTTGTTTTGAAAGTTTGGCTGGAATTAAAAAATGCAACTGATATGCCAACAGTTCTTTGTCATGTTACTGCATGATCTTTTTCAGGGGTGGTCAATTTTCTGACTCCATTTTGTTTGCGTGTTGAGAAGATGACACAGAGCAGCTTATTTGTTTGTGACGTTATCTGTATAATTCTGAAGCCTGGACATGATACTTCTGTTTGCCTTACAGGCAATTTGAGATTTTTTTTTGATAGCAGGTTTGAAAAAGCAGGACTAGAAGACATTGTTGACAAGGCAATGAATCATGTTACAGATGACTGTCAGTCTCTTTAATTTTCCTTTCAATTAAGTATTTAAGGGCAATACTCAGATTTTTAGGCTTTTAAGTGTTTCTGGGTCTGGAGGACCAGAATTATGCTCGTAACTGTGCCTTGCGGGACAGCAGTTTCTTACTTTGTTCACACTTCTTTGAAGGCCATGATCTCACATGCATAGAATTATCTAGTGTGCATGAGGATAGATTTTTGAAAGATGTTCTATAAGTCCACAGTTCTTACTGAAGCCAATATGCTCTTTCAGTAAGGAAAACAGATCATATTGTGCTGTATGTCTTAATTAATGAGCTGTTTTTTCTTTGTGAGGCAGGGGCTAGATAAACAGGTGCCTGAGACTAAGATCTTTTTCCTTGTGCAACATTTACAATGCAGGCTACTCTATATTTGCTATTCTTTGTGTTGGTTCCCCTCTGATTCATAGTTTGGTTCAGTTATCCACTCTAAACCACTTTGCAGAGAACAGAGGTATATCAGTGTTTGCAGAGTACGCCATCCTCTTCCTGCCTGGGAAGCAGGAACAGAGCATGGGGTGCTGTTGTGATGATGACCTTTGGCAAGCTGAGATGCAAAGCACCCCACAGGAATTTCCTCCAGCACAAAGGTATTTAACAAATTCTCCATTTCCATGGTGGGACCTAGTCAGTAGGTGGTCCACTTGTCTGTCTGTCTGTCCTTATCCTCCTCTTTGGCTTAGAGAAGCTGCACTAAGAAAAAAAAAAAAGAAAAAAAACAAAACAAAAAACAGCTATTAAACTGGAAAGACATGTGATCTGCATAATTGCTCTAATTGCAGCTAGTTCTGCAATGAATAGTCCTGCTGTCAAATTCAACAACGACTTAGGGGAAAAAAATATCTCAGAGTCCTTTACTATAACATGAAAGACATGAAGAAACTCTTACGATCATTGCCATTCAGTTTAAACAGCCAGTGACTAATTAAGGGGGAGGGGCAATAGTGCCATTGTTGAATTATTAAATAAAGGATTAAATTGGCAAGCATAAATAAACAAAATTAAACTATGCACCTCTGGCCTTTTGGAGTTACACAAATTGGTGCATCAGTCATGCATGACAGAGGTAGTGGTTCATCATCAGTAGGGATTTTTAACATAATTGTAGCAAATGTTGTATCAAACATAGCCCACTCCAAATGTTCTGCTATCTCAGGATCCCCAAAGAAACAAAGAAGTTAAATTACATGGACTATTGGCAGACACAAAATGTCATCCACAGACCTGAAGGCAGAGTTTAGAGAAAGGAAAGCCAGCCAGCCCTGACTCTGATACTAACTCTCTGTAGACTTGCGTACATGGCTCCATGTCTCTTTCTTGATTTCCTTCTCTTTGAAATGGGATAATAAAAGTATGTTTTATTATAACCTGTCTCATTCTTGTGTTGTGAAACTTAGTTAGTGTTTGGATAGTGCATTTGCTATAGAGGAGCAAAAGATTTATAGGCCTCTTAAAATTTGTTCTTGAGATGTGAGCAATGATAAAACTTCTGTTCTTATTTAGGAAGCCCAGTTTTACAGAATGGAAATCTAATCAGGCTATTAAAATCTAGTGCCTAGTAATAAAGAAGTGGCACCTGAGACAAATGTTTGTTATGTGCATAGGTGTGGCCATGGAGTATGGCCCCTGGACATACCGTGCCTTGAAAAATGAAGAGTTTTTTCCTATTGCATTTCTACTTCAATTAGATAGAATTGGCACAGAAATTATTTTATTTTCCTTCTCTTTGAAAAAATATATGCTTTCCTCTGTGTGGTGAGTTGACCCTGGCCAGCAATTAAGCACCCACCAGCTGCTTGTTCACTCCCCCCTCATTGGGATGGGGGACAGGACTGGAAAAACAAATGTGAGAAGAACCTCAGGGGTGTATTGGGTTTGCATGGCAAGGTTTGGGGTGAAGGCAGGCTGCAGGGATGGCTTCTGTGAGAAGCTGCTAGAACATTCCCCCATGTCCAACAGAGCCAATGCCAGGTGGCTCCAAGATGAGCCTGCTGCTGGCCAAGGCCGAGTCCATCAGCGATGGTGGTAGCGCCTCTCGGACAACATGCTTGAGAAGTGGGGGGAAAAAAACCCTGCACAACTGCAGCTGGAGACAGGAGAATAAGTGAGAGAAACAACTCTGCAGACACCAAGGTCAGTAAAGAAGGAGGTTAGGAGGTGCTGCAGGTGCTGGAGCAGAGATTCCCCTGCAGCCCGTGGAGGTCCACGGTGGAGCAGGTGGATGTGCCCAAAGGAGGCTGTGACCCTGTGGGAAGCCTGCGCTGGAGCAGTCTCCTGGCAGGACCTGTGGACCCGTGGAGAGAGAGGAGCCCACACTGGAGCAGGTTTGCTGGGAGGGTTTGTGACCCTGTGGGGGACCCACACTGGAGCAGTCCGTTCCTGAAGGACTGCAACCCAGGGAAGGGACCCATGCTGGAGCAGTTTGTGAAGAACTGTAGCCCATGGGAAAGATTCATGCTGGAGAATTTTGTGGAGGACTGTCTCCCGTGGAAGGGACCCCATGCTGGAGTAGGGAAGGAGTATGAGTCCTCCCCCTGAGGAGGAAGGAGCAGCAGAGACAACGTGTGATGAACTGACCGCAACCCCCATTTCACATCCCCCTGCACTGCTGGTGGTGGGAGGAGATAGAGAAAATCAGGAGTGAAGTTGAGCCCCGGAAGAAGGGAGGGGTTGGGGGAAGGTGTTTTAAGACTTGGTTTTATTTCTCATTACCCTACACTGATTTGATTGGTAATAAATTAGGCTAATTTCCCCAAGTCGAGTCTGTTTTGCCTGGGACGGTAATTGACGAGTGATCTCTCCCTGTCCTCATCTCGACCCATGAGCTTTTTGTTATATTTTCTCTCCCCTGTTCAGCTGAGAAGGGGGAGTGATAGACCAGCTTTGGTGGGCACCTGGCATTCAGCCAGGGTTAACCCAGCACAATGGGTCAAGATAAAGACAGTTTAATGAGTGAAGGGGAAAAAAAGAAGAACAAAAACCCAAAAACAAGTGATGCAAAGGCAATCACTCACCACCTCCCACAAGCAGGCTGATACCCAGCCAGTCTCTGAGCAACGGCTACTTTAGAAAGACTCCCCCGCCCAAGTCTTTCTTGCTGAGCATGATGTTATATGACATGGGACATCCTTCTGGTCAGCTGGGGTCAGCTGTCCCAGCTGTGTCCCCTCCCAGCCTCTTGCCCATCTCTGGCCTCCTCGCTCATAGGGAGTAGAGTGAGAAATAGAAGACCTTGACACTGTGCAAGCACTGCTCAGCAGTAGCTAACACACAGGTGAGTTGTCAGCAGTGTCTTGGTCGCGAATCCAAAGCACAGCACCGTACCGGCTGCTGTGAAGAAATCTAACTCCATCCTAGCCAGACCCAGTACACTGTTGCATCATCTAGTGTTTTTTCCTGGGGTTTAGGCTCATTCTAAAATTCTAAAGTCTTTTTCTCATTTTTTATGTGTACACTGGACTGAGACACCTCTAAACCTAGTTCCAGGCACCAGACCTTGAAATACAAGTAAGATTTAGACCAGAGGTTACTTCTACCCAGCCTGAGCCAAATCCTTAGATTCAGACATACCCAGAGTTAGGAAAGTTAAGATTTGCATGTGTACTTTGTGCCTTGGGACTATCTTTTATAGTGAAGATGGGTGAAGTGAAGGAAAACAAGATGAAATAAAGTCATGCTCAAGATGCAGTGGGAGCAGCCCTCTTTAAAAGGCTTAAAACACTCTGCTAATTATTTTTAATCCCTATTTTTGTGCATTTTTGTACTTCCTTGTTCTTTCCATGGTAGAAAGCTAAAAAGCCTATTCTGGTGAAATATCTGGCCTGCCTGGAAGTGGGAAGTACTGTAAACGGTTTAAGAAACCCTGTACACATGACATTTCCTGTCCAGTTTTGCTGACTATATATTAGAATGCAATCATGTTCAAAATGTCAACTGATTTTGCCCTGTTCCATGTCTGTCACCACGTCCCTTTTCACATACTTTACCTCCTGCTCCCTGTCTGTCTATAGCATATATCTTGGTGCCTGTGTTGTACCTTCTCTCAGAAACAGTATTCTTTGAAAAGGTTATCTTCTCTTTTTTTTCATGATCAGAGGAGCATGGGTACTCAGAATTATTGAGCAGGGTGGCTTTCAATAGTGGATACTGATATAGAGTCATGTTACTATTGTAAGACCAAATGTGGAACAGGCTGGCTATTATTAGGTATTGTTTCCCTCTGTTAATATTTTATACTGTGTTAGCTTTCCTTCCCCACTGTTGGTACTAACCAGTGCCCTGATGGTGGTCTGACCTGTGAGGCTGAGAGCTTTATATTGGTGTTGGCCACCCTCTCCTTACTTGTGACATCTTTCCTCAGTTCTCCAGAATAAATGAGCAGCTGTGGAAAACAGGCAGAGACAGGCTTCAAGAGTGAGGTTGCAGCTGTTTCATGCACTTGCAGCCTCCATATGGAAGCTGCATAAACCGCAGCCTTTAGAGGCTGAGGCAGGCTAAAGCTCAATCCTACCCCACCTTCCAGGTCCTGCTGATGACATTTGCCATCCTTCTCTTTTGCTGGATGTGGCTGTTTCTGTCTGGCTCCTACTGATGGAGATTTCCTCTGTCTTCATTTGGCACTTTAAGTTGAATCTGGGCACCAAATAAAACAGATATTCTGCAAAAACTGCTGCCTCTGGGGACAACTGAAACCTGAATGTACCAAAAAGAAAACAAATCTAGGAAAAGAGCTGAGTGGAAGGAGGGAACTTTAGAAGCCACTCACACCTTAAATTCTCTGTGAGTAAAGGGGATAACCAAAGAAGATTTAAGCTGTACTTTATTTAATTTTGATTATGTTGCAAATAAAGGAAGCAGCAAAGAAGAAGACAAAAGTTCCCATTATCTCTGGGAATGGATGAGTGTAATAATTCTGAATTTAATCATTTCTTCAGGCAGAATAGAATATCAAGAAAATTTAATTCTATCTGAAGAATGATACACTCCATGGGAAGTTGAAAAAATATATGAATGGCATGATTTTAAACAAGAGCATCAGACAGGAGATAAAATAACAGGAGAGTTCACAATTTCTCCTTGTAAGACAGACCCAGAAAGAATTGATTTTGAAATTTTGGGTTCTGAGTCCCCTGAGAAGGCCAGATTTCAAACACTCCAGACTGCTGGAGAGACTTTAGGAAGGTACCTGGAATTTATAAAAGAAGAGATTTCCATATATCCTGGTAAAAATTTATGGAAGGTAGTCAATATTCCAGTAAAGTGGAGAACAATAAAAATTGTTACACAAAAAACATTTAAAGAAACACAGAGGACTGCATGTACTGCAGATTTAGAGTCCAGCGGAGCAGCATGGAGCTGTATGGGCTGTGACTCGGCAAGCATTTGCATTAACACTGCAGTGTGTGCATATGGAGCACACCACAGACACAGAGAGTAACAGCAGCACCATTAATTCAGAGGATTTTCTCTGGGAGTGTTGAACAATATGGGAAAAGATTGGACTATTAATTTGAAGGCAATTAAAGCATCTATTAAATTACTTCGGACATTGTTTCTGGCAACAAATTACACAAAAAGCAGTTTTGTTTACACTGAAGAAAAGCCAGTACCTCTGGAAGTAAACAATTAAACTGTAGGTTCCCACTGCTAAGCTTCTCCTCACTGCAGGCACAGGAGAATAAAATGTTTGGATGGGCAGGAATTTGCTATGGTACACTGTGTTGAGCCCTGGAGCTCATCAGTAGATTCAAGACCCCAGAACAACTGAGGAAGGAGTTGAGGACCTCTTACAAAACACTCTGCTCAGAACTGAGAAAAGAGAAAAAAATCCACGTAGTGTGATTCGTGCTGCTAGAAATTCCCTGCAACTTTAGGCAAAGGATTAAAAGAGGATTTAGTTTTATTGTGCTGTGGAATATTGTGTTGAGGAATACCAGAGCTGTACACCACCAGATCACCTCTAATTACAGATCTGGATTGGATCAGGCCTGAGTGTATGACTGCATTTCTGCCAAATTAGCTAGAACACATGGTACACTTTATTCTGGTTTCATGCTCACTGCAGGAGGACAGGTGATGTATGATCTGGCAGAAAATCTGCCAGGACAAAGTTAACCTTTAAATACTTTTTTTTGAACAGATTTGGATCCACAGAGTGAGTTTATCCTAGCTGAACTACTTTTTCTTATGAGTCTACAACATTTTGGATCCAGCATATGTGTCCTAATCCATCCATTTTCTCATGAAGGCATGGCTGAGGAATCACAGGGCCAAGAGGAGAGGGTGGGAAAAAAGGCAGATCTCCTTCATTTGTGTATACAACTCATTCACCAAAGAATAAATAAGTAGGAAATGGAATGTAGTGCATTACCACTAGGTAGGTGGGTGACTCTTTCTTCCCTTTTGGAAGAGGAGACACACCATGTTTGTGAGTTTGCTCAGACAGGCAATACATGGCACAGGGTGAGGACCCCAAGGCTTTGCACAATCAGATATGTGCTTCCAGAAGTATTGGTAGCATTTTAGGGAAGCTCTGTGGTTTCTGTCTGCATTTTGGGGATCTGAAGTCAATGAAAGGGTGGATTTTTAAGTTCATTTGGTAAGATGAATAGTTGTGTACCTACTTTCTTCATGTTCTCTGCCAGTTATACTCCAGAAAACAAAAAAAAAGCAAAACAAAACAAATAATAACTGTGGGTTTGTCTTTTAATGATTTAACTGGAAGTGAACCTTTCCTGGAGAAGGTGGGTGCGATACAAGTCCCAGACTCTGATAGCCAGTGTACTTGTAACAAAATCTTCCCTCAAAGCTTTTTGGATCAGTAAGTGGAAGAAAAGAGCTTTTGAGTAAGACTCCCTTCTGCTGCCTCTGTGGCCTTTGGGTGCAATTTCACTGTGTCCTTAATCAGATTTAACTGCAGGCTGACACTGAGTGCCCTTCCTCCCACTCCACACCGCCTTTACCTTCCCACCATCCTTGCACCAGCATTGACACTGCATGTCTACAGGGTGCAAACTGGGGAGCAAATGGGACCACTAAAGATGACCTCTTGTATGCCACAGCCACACACTTGTGAGGTCCAGCAAGAGACAAGGGAGAGACATATGTGAAGAATACAGGGCTACCTTATTTGGTGGCATCCCACAGTCAGATTACACTTAATATGACATTAAACAACATCCTTTGATATCTTAATTCCACAGATAATGTAAGCCCACATGAATTGGCACTGTTGCAAAAAAAGCGTGTGCTCCTCTCTTCCCACCAGGACTACTTGGTTCTTCCCCTCTTCCTCCTCCTAAAGGTGTTGAAGCTGTACCTTTTTTTTTTTTTTTTCCCCTACGTTGCTGAGTTAATTTTAACCTGGATCAGTTTCCCAATCCATTTCACTGCATGGCCACACAAGAGCTTGTGCTGTCAGAACCAATTCTGGGGCATTAGGATTGGCTTATGCTGATTTAAACTACATAACTGAGTTAAAGCGCCTATCTCAGTGTAGGGACAGAGAGAGAGGAAAAGAAGAGACTTGTCACCTTTCAGTTGGCAGTAATTAACATGCTCATCTTAAAATGGTCTCTGTTTCTCACAGATAGGTTGCTCTCAGATAAGCCAGTGCACAGATGGTGTTAAGTAACTGCCTGTACCATACTGTAAACATAACTGATTACAATATGCAATTATAAACTATTTGTGTGTCTACAAGTAGAGAACAGTTTGTATGTTTATGAGGTTGATGTAAATCTGTCTGTTTACTGTGTACATTTTTAAATGTTACTCTCTTAGCTTCAAGAGAATGCTGTGGCGGTGCGGACTGTGCCTTTAAGGGCTGAGGTTCCCAGGCAGAGATTGTGGGCAGGGGGCTGTGAAGCTCTTTTTGTTATTATGCACAGCCAATTAAGACCAAACAGAAAATAAAGCAGATCCTTTGCAAGAACCTTAAGCCCTTGAATAATCACCACAGGTGTCATCCATCATTTTCTAAAGAACTTGTAGTCTTAAGAGAAGGAAGGAGGCACTGGAAGGGGACAGAGAGTAAGCAGGTTAGTTTACCAAAATAAGACCAAGCTGTGATACAATGCATGCTGGAAAGACCAGAAATATTTTCTAAATTACTTGGGTTTTACTCTTTGCTATGTAGACTGAATTTGCTGCAGGAACTTCCCTTTCCTCAGCATGCCTGTCTGGAGCTGGCTTTGTAGTGATAGCAGCAACAAGCAGCTGCACTAAGAGGGATCATGTATAGCTACTTGGTCCATCACTTTGCTTGACAGGCCACTTCTGTTTTGTTTCTCCTTTTGTTTTCTTTGAGGAGACAGATGCTGCATGTGTGCAATTATGCTGGGTGCTTCACAGATTTTTCAGTGGACATGAATAGCTACATATGGCCTCTTTAAAATAGTATATTATTGGGAGGTTTTTCATTCTGTAATAGAAAAGCTTATTTATGCAGGTTCTGGGGAGGAGAAATGGGAGAATTAAGAGCAAACCCATTAGCTTAGCTGAAATGATGGAGGATAAATGAATATTGCCTCATTGTCTCCTTAAAAGCAGATTAGAAATCAGTGGACTGAAGTGATACTCTTAATCGGATTTCAGGTATTTTCTCCCAGGGCATCCATGTATAGCCACCAGACAGGATGAGTAGGCTAGAAAAACCTTTTGTCCAACTTGATATGGCAGTACTTATATTCCCTGTGTCTGGGAGATGTGGGATTTTGGCGCATGAACCCTGAATAACTCAATTGTGGCTTGGTGAGCTAATGTAGTTCCTGGAGGGCCAGAGACCTGCTAGAGTTGGTGCCAGTGCACCAGCTATGCACAGCTGGGAGGGAGAGGGCTCTGTGATGCCGACACTTTCCCCATCAGCACTCTACAGGCTTCACTGTCCCACAGGCTGCTGGTGTTTGTACTACACCTATGCTATCCCCTGTATGCTCTCCACTTCTTGCAGTTGTATTGGAGTACTAACAACGGATACAGTTGGTCATCCAAAATACCTGCCCTCAGAGCTTACAAGATAAACCACAGACCAACGATGTCTCTAATAAGAGATATTACTTGACCCTACATGGCCCCCCTATCTTCTGTTCCAAATCATCTTTAAGAACTTGAGTGCTTAAGAAATAGAGGGTACATTCTTAGGTTTTATTGTTAGTTCTCTAGTTTTCCTCTAGCAACTGTATACATTTCATGATTGTCAGATGGATTTCTTTTTCTGCCTTTTGGTTTCATTAAGAAAAATGAAAGACTGATTGTAGTGGAGACTACTAATTTTTTCTTCTATTGTACACAAAAATTTCATGGCAAAATACCTGTGGATTGAAGAGGGCAAGTGCATAGCTCACAAGGAGAAAGATTACTGCAAATTCACTTGTTGAATCTGCAAACCAGGATGTTGCAAGAACATAGGAGCTGAGATTGTGGAATAATGAATACCTTCTCCTATTTCTGTCTGTGTGTATCTTCTGCTGGCAAGATGTTCCATGCATAGATAGATGTAGAGATAAAAAGAAAATCTTTTAAGAGTGAAGCAACAATATTAATTTTTAGTTTAATAGCAGTAACAGTTGTGATTAACCATTGTTTCTGTTCTTTCAGTGAGTTAAGTTATGCAAGAAAGTTGGTCACTGAAGTTGTGATCTTTAACTTTCTTCCAGTCACTTACCTTAAAGTTGTCTGGGGCTGCCAGTAGACCCGAAGAGGAAAATCAAAGTCCATTCACCCTCATTTAACACACACATACTCTATGCGCGTCAGTTAAAAGTTTGTGCTTGCCTAGCTGTATCAGATTAGACATGCTAATGTTTCAGCTGTTGTGCCTTCATCACGACGTGTCTCAAACCAACCCTTCACAGCAGTTTGGAACAGATTTTCACATGTCGAGTTAGTTAGAAATGCTTTGGCAGTCATGTCATGTTTCCTGTCACGACAGCTTTTTGTTGGGCTTTTTTTGGTAGCTCACTGCTGTCTAAATAAAATCTGTTATCTTAGAAACAGGAATTTTGTTGGTTGTTTCCTTGTTGTCTCTCTACCTTAAATACTTTTACAGGCATTTGTCTGTTAATTACTTTATTATTCAAATGAAAAAAAAAGTTGATGGCAAAGGAAAGAAGGGGGAGGGTGTGTGAATGCTACCAGACTGTCTAGATGATCAGATAGTAGTACTGAGTGAATAATGTGGCTTTCCAATACATTACACTCTTAGAGAGACTGATAGAATGTAATCACTAAGAATTTCTGTAGCTTTGGATATATCTGAGATTGGGGGAGAGACTGAGACAATAGACCAGGACTGAGCATTCCCAAAATTATGATACTCTGTCTCCAGATAGGGATTTAATTTTGCAAAATATTTGTCCCAGGAAAGATAACTCACAGAATACAGATCAACTTAGCTCTGACAGTAATAATAGCACAGCTGTCTGCCAAAGGCCATCACCTTTTGAAGAAGTATTCAAAGTGCTTGAAATGTAAATCTTGTCCATGAACTGGAATTTTTTATGGTGTAGCTATTGCCTCTGAAGAATCAAGTCTTTCTTCATTCTTTACTGTGGGAAAACTCTTCCTGCGTTATTTCAATTTATCTTTTCCAAAAGTCCAATAGGTCTGAGGAAGGAGATAAAGCACCAGTTCCCTTCCCCAAAATGCCACTTTTAGCCTTTATGAATGACCCAGGGAGATCTTTAAGTTACAAGTATGGCTGTATGGTGCTCAATGTCAACAGCTGTCTCAGACTTCCCTGAGGAGCTTATGCATTCAGTACTTTGCAGGATCAGACTCAAATCTAATAAGAAAAAGCTCAAATAATACAGAAATATTTGATTAAAATTTCTTCAGGAATGACCCTCACATCTGGTTTAGATACCATTTTTCCTCTCTCTTCAGAAGCCTCTCAGAAACTGAGTTTGTGTTTTTCTTTAATATAATAGCTTTTTTTTATAAACACCAAAAAGAGTGGGGCTTTTTGATGCTCACACCCAATCACTAATGAGCCAGCAGCCCTTGTACAGAATGAGAATTGAAACTACTAGGGGGGAGCAAGTCTCCACCCAGGACTGCAGTGCCTGCCTGGAGTTTTGCAAGATAATTCACAGCATTAAGCAGAAGTAGGATGAGTTTAGGATATGTCAGAGCCTCTCCTGCTGATCTTGCTGGTTTCTTCCATAGGGGAACTGTCCAGCAAAACCACACCACAGTTACAAAACAAAATGGTATCCTTTTCTGGAGGAAAAAAAAAAAAAAAAAAAAAAAAAAAGGACTGCCTTGAAAAGCAGCTATGCTCAAGGACCAGGCAGTTTTCCTTGCCATTTTCTTTCAGAAATTCTGAAAGGAACAAGTGGCTAATGGTTAGTCAATGCAGACCCTCCATGCAGGAATAATCATCCCCTACTCTGGATGTGCCTTACTGCAGGTGGAAGGCACCTGGTGCTGGAGTTGTGTTACAGAAAGGTTTACCACTGGCTGCTTGTGACAGAGCATCAAACTGCTGCTTGTGTCCTTTATTTCTGCCCCAGAATAAAGGAGGCAAGAAACTGTGCTTTTCATAGTGCATCTCCTTATGCAGAACGTGTGATAAGCCACAGCTGAATTCTTAATATGCCCCCCAAATTCTGTTTAATGAAAAAGTTTTGTACTGATTGTATGCTAGTTGCTTTCTAAGCCACAAAAGGAATAAGATTTCATGATTAAATACATACCATGCATTTGTGATATCCTATTCTATAGTCTTAAAAATCTGAATAGTAGATATCAATTATCTGTCATTATAATGAACATTTGTAGTTTCCTTACGAGCTGCAAGATCTTTCCTTTAGCCTTGTTTTGAAAACTCTGCTTCAAAAATTTCTCCTGTACTGAGATGTGATATGTAGTGTCAAATCTCTTGCAACAACTGTCACTTTCAGTTACCATATGATTGCTTTTTAAGATATGTTTGATATATGTGTATTCAGTCTAACAAACAAGAGTGGTAAATGCCTTACAGGTTTCATCAGATGTTTTCATATCTTCCCAGGAGCAGTATTTCAAAGAGAACAAATCATCCTTATAATGTATATGTGTGAGTGTGTACTATTTTTTAAAGAGCTACTTCATTTAATCCATGAATGTTTAAAGCCATAAACAAAACATAATTCCAGATGACTTTGGGTTTCCATTCAAATATGAAATGTGAATTTGGTTTATAGCTGAGATAGACTTTGATTAGTGGAAGGTTTTCCAGTGTTTTGGGACTTTTTTAGGAGGAATGGGTAAAACCAAATTTAGCTTCTTTTCTTCCAACATTACACAATCCTACTGCAAGTTGCCCAAGCAGTAACATGACATATCAATGCAGATGGGTTCTGTCATATCTGATTCTTCCTTCCTCTGCCCTCATCTGCCTCTGTTGCTCTCCTGTGCCATTCTTTTGATTCTCCTTCCTATTTCTTCAGTAATCCTGGCTCTCCCTCTCTCCTCAGTTCTCCAGTCAGGCTGAGGGAACTGTGGCTTCCACAGTGAAGGTCCTTGTCACTCCACGGAGTCCCACCTACCCTCCCTTGTAGTCTCTTGGCATCATTGCCTGTACAGACCCATGCTCTTAGCCAGGTACTGTGATTTCTGCCTACTGCAGCCTTTCACTGAATTACTTTCTGCTGATGCCCTTAACTAGTTCTCATTAATTTTGTTAGCTGTTCTGGTCTCTCCTGCCTGATCTTAATTTCTTCTCTGTTCCTTTTTCCTTTGCTTCCTTGGGGTCCTTTTAAAAGGTATCCCTCATTGCATATTTTTACTATTCTATCTTTCATTGATTTTGCCCTACTTTAATGTCAGCATGCCTTGCTGAAGAAAGATACTGTGAGTGTCATGGAGTTTTCAATTCCACAGAAGATATTATCTTTTCTTACCCATTTCTCTGTCCCTTGACCAATATCTTTATTTTTCTTTTCTCTTAAACTAGCATGACCTTTCTCCCTTCAATTCTTTGCTATTTCTGAATTTCCTCTAAAACCTCCTGCTCCGCTCCTATCTCCTCTGCCAAGCATTTTCTGGCAAAGAAATTGTCAAGCTTTTTAAAGGATGGAAAAAAAAGTCATTGCTTTCACTCAGGAACCCTTCCTTTTGCTCCACCTGGCAGTCTCTCCTCTTTTTCTTATTTTATCTCTCTCCTTCCTCTCACCTTAAAACATTCCCCCTCACTTCTTTCTTCCACCTGTATTCCTCCTTATTCTCTACATTTCATTTTCTGATGCTTCTTTCTTTGTCCTGAAAACCCCTCACTTTTCTTTCCTATTTTTTATTTTTCCTCTTTATTTTAAACTTGTCTTTTTTTGACTCAGTGGAGCCTGAATTTTGCTTTTATACATCACTGAGCTTCTACATTCTACTCTTCCCAAACTCATCAATGTTTCCCAAACTTCCTGCTTTTTTATATAGCTGAACTCATATTTTGCCTGTGTAGTAATCTTTTCCATGGGGTGATTGATCAATTATCAGCAGAGGAGGAGTTCTTCTCACTTTCCTCTCCATCCTCATTTGTGGAAGCCAAAAAGTTATTTTGGATACTGTTTAGAAGGTTACACAATTTTGATGGGTACAATCAATTGGTACAAGCTTTTCTGTAAATAATAAAGTTGCCATTTTAGGGTCCAGTATTTCAAAATCTTTCCGACATGGGAAAGAAAGGTTTCTAGAAATGGCTCAGTAGCTTTATATGTCCTTCTGGAATTGGCTGAATAGCTGGAAGAATGGTGAGGCTAAGGAAGACAAGTATACTGTCTGTCCTGTGCTTCTACTGTTTATCATAGAGCTCTCATTGCCATGCCTTTATTTGATTTTAATAAACAGTTATCTGACAGTTGATAGTATTAATTGATCATAAATACTTTTTTCCTTCATTTGATTATATTGCATTGCATATGACAAATGTCCTTTTAATTAAAATACAAAAATGCTATCACTGTTTCAGAACTGTGTGGTGTCTTTGTTGTTGCTGATATTTGAAATGAATGCACTTCACCCTTTTCTGTGGAAATGAACATTTAAATTCCATTTGTTTAGTTGGATGGATGACACTGATTCAACCTTTCCCCCACAGTGGCTGCAGAAGATGTAAATTCAGAATGATACCCCAGTAGGGTCATATTGAGCTATGCCCTAGTCTCATGCAAATAAAAATCTTAGTGAAATTTCAAATCAGAGAAGTCAGAATACTGAGAAAACTCTGTGACACTGGCAAATACCCTTTCATGGGGGAAAAAAGCACCCTTTTTTCAATAATCTGTCCTTTGCATACAAAGAAATGGGGTTGGAAATGTCAATGAGGGAGGTCCGGGATAGAAATGCAAATCCAACTACTTTCAGTGGAAAAGCATTACATTCAAACTGGAAACCTGATCTTGCACACCTTACACATAAGGGAGACCCCTGCGTAGGGACTATGCATGTGAAGGGTTTGCAGGATTCAGCCCTGTGATTTGAAGTTAATGTGAAGAATCCTTGCTCAGGCAGTGGCATTTACATATTGAGAAGGGACTGTAGGTTCCTGGCACAAAAAAACATGCACTGAGGTGGTAAAGGTCACAGTGGGAATCATTCTAAGAATTTTAAGGGAAGTTAGGGTGAGAGATAGGTGATTTAGAATGAAAGGCTACACAGAAATAGAGACATCTAAATAATGGAGAAATGGAAGGAATACATACGTACTCAATATGTAATGTTGAACATAAATGAATCAACAGGGAGTGGGACTAGAAGCTCACTTTTGAAAGTGAGAATGTGAATCCTCATGAAGAAGAGAGTTTGAGAGTATTAACATGGCTGTATCAGGGCCAGAGCAAAACTGACTACTCCATTTCTCTTTTCCTCTTCTTTTAGTTGGTAACTGCTTGCTGTTTTCTTCTGTAGTTAGCTTCTACTTGCATATCTTTCTGGAATTCCTCTACTGAGTATCTGAGAAACATTGCATACACAGAATGTTAGCAATGTATCATGGCTTTTTTGTTATAACTAAACAATAAATGAAAAGATCATCTGGAAGGATCTGGTTACCAGACTAATTTGCAAAGGTGAACCTCAATTTGCTCCTCTGCTTTTGGTATGCTGTAGTAACACATCATATCCTAGTATGGGAGTGCAAACATTTTGAATGTTGTGTGCAAATACATGCACACACTTTTGAAAATATATCTTTTATTCCATTCCTTCCAGGCTTGTAAGCGGAAATAGATCTGAAAATATTTATAATCTAGTATCTGAGCTTATTTTTTTCAATTTCAAATTGCACTTATTAGAACAAACATTTGTGCCAAGGTTGTGAAGTTATTGTTGCAATTGTTCTGTGTAAAGTGTGTGAACTGTTGTAGATCTACAGTTTGTTTGGTTTGTCTGTAGATCTTGTCACATTGTTTGATGAGGAGCAGAAGGGTTAATATCCACAGGTTTGTGTAGCAGCGAAAGTGCCTGTGTAGTTTGTGTTACAGAAACAAGACCTCACAGAACAGTCCCAATGGAACGGTCCTGATACAGCAGTGCATAGTCTACAAATAATAAACATATACATAGCAAACAGAAATTATTTGTTAGCTGAAAGCCAGAAAGCAGCCTAAGCTTTTCCAAACTTTCTATCTTCTAAGTTTATCCCATATTAGCTGTCAACAGGGCCAGCGCAGTTTGCAGTAAGTAACAAATCCAATTTCTAATTGGCATAGCATCCTCTGGGAAAGACTGAGACTGCAAAGCCATGCTGTCTGTTTTGAATGCTCCTTTTAGAACCTTACACATGTTCAGGTCAAAGAACATCCAGGCGGAGGTAAGTTTTATAGGCAGAATAGATGATAGTGAGGAAAGGAATAACATGTTTGAGGATGATATTTACCTTCTGTTCAACTTTCCACCTATACTAGGGAGAGAATTGAAGGATAATAACTCCTGTGAGCTTATGAATAAGATTTCTACACTCCAAAATATGCCATTCTTGGTTGCTTTTCATAAATAATTTAAGTGTCAGATGGTAATTACATTCCTTACCTTTTAAAGAGGTTAAATCCAACACAGTAACTGCAGCTGTTCAATATCCACATCTTTATCAAGCTTCACTTTTCCAATCATAGCATTTTAGCTTGGTTTGAATTGGAAGGAAAGTCAGGAAGGATCATGAGAATGGCCCTTCTAATAACTAATTTGCAATGTGCATATGATAATAGTATTTCCACTCACTACTGCCTCTTTTACCCCATCTGGTTTTGCCTCTCTTACCCAACCCAGGGTAAGAGAAGCCCTTTTTGTTGCAACATTCTTGTTTTGAAAGTGGGGAGGGTTTCTATAGGTTTTTTCCCTGTTTACAAACCAGTTATACACAGGATCTCTAACTGAGCTCCTCTGCACTGGTAGTTTGTATTGGAAGGCAAAGTATCTTGTTTTCCTTAAGAATCAGTGGTCCTGATTCTTTTTAAGAACAATCCAGGAATTATGGGAGCTCTTCAGGCACTAGAACAGAGCAGAACATATTAAAAATCTGAGTAAAGGAAAACATTAAGTCCCAAAAGCAGGATATCTCCCTTCTTATCTCTAGGAGCAGCAGTCTTCCTTTGCTTTTCAAATTATTCCAGTTGCTAACCATTTCTATCTCCATTTCCCTTTTCCAAAAGTACCTTTCAAACTTGCAAAAGCCAGACCTCTCTGTTCCTTGCTCTCTGTTGTTTGGGTAGTGTAGACTTGAGGACTTAATTTCCAAGATAAATAGGACATTTTGTGATTAAGAGAAAAGGTTCATTTCCCCTTGAAGAACCTTTCTGAATCCTGATCTAAGTATCTCAATAAACCGCACAGGCAATGCAGTGAATTCCTGAACAAGTATCACTGAACTACTGCAGGATGTAAAGGACTCTATAAGCTGTATCTGACCCAGAGAAGCAGCATGGATTGCAACTTGCTTTCACTTCCTGAAACATTATGTCATTGTGAATTATGGGGTTTGGCTTGTTAATGTATGCAAAGCACTTTGAGATCAGCAGATGGGAGGATAATAACAACACTTTGCACTTATATTGTTTTGTATTAAAACTGTAATTGGAACCTGTTTTTAATGACATTGATTAATATAATAATATAAACTCATTGCACTATAAGCTTACAGCCATAAAGTCCATGGTGAATTGATAGTGAGATGGCTGCTTCCCTGATGAAAGTGTCTGCAGAAGACTCGCATTCTCTGCTGTGTATCTTAACTGGTTTCAACAATAGAGTGTAAAATAGGAAAAGGATATTTTGCACTGTTTATTCCACAATGTTATTTAATATGGCAGCATAGTTATGAAATTAAAGGCAAGACAGCAGCTCCAGCTTCCCGTTTGACTTATTTTCTGTCCTGATTTAGCATTCTGGCATTTGACTCTGGTTATACCTTGCTTTTCTCTTTTGCTTTGGAGCAATAAAAAGGTGTGAGCTGTACTCATTTGCCTCCAAGTCAGTTATAAAGTCTTACCGATCAAGGGAAAACACCACTTTTATAATTGAAAGAAAAGGTATGTGTGTGATATTATTTCTTCCCAGAAGGGATGTTTTGAAAGTAAAAGTATACAGCATGGGACAGTTTACTGCCTGTGTTAGATGGCAGATGCAGAGATGGACTTTAGCCAAGGTCTCAGTTATATAAGAGTATGGTTTCTAGAGGTGGAGAAATGTAAATTCTTCCAATGGCCCTCTGTGTAAACAGTTGACCGAGAAATTTGGATACAAATGCTCCTTTGCAGTGTTTGAAATCTGTTCTGCATCCTTTATCTTTAGGTCAGCTGTAACTCAATGGTGTCAGGAATTAAATGAAAAAAATATTATGTAACAAAACAGGGTGTGGATCTTATGTGTGGATGGATGAAAGCATTCTATCATCACTGTACAAGTCATGAACTATCAATGGTTATAGCACTGGTTTTGAAGTATTTTGCATCAGTCCGTTTTCTTGTTTCACACAGTCAACAACCATTTCTGAACACTGTTAAAGTGAGGGGGAGCAGTTTAATAAGGATTTTTAACGTGATTCTCTAACAAAATAATACCTACGATATGCTTTCCATCCCCTGAAAAAAACTATTTCATCCATTGGCCAGTTTTCATCAAAGACAGTGATGCTGCTGAATATTTCAAGGTAATTGCTGGCTTAACAGTGGATAGAGATCCCAACTAATGTCCTTAGGCAGTCAGTATGTTCATAACATTTTTAACTATTCCTGAGCAATCCTTTGCTCAACACCTGTTTTGAGGGCATGAAGAACAGTGGATAGACAAAGGGTCTAGGAACTTGTAGGAAATGCAGCCAGATAAAAGAACTGAAAGTAAGTAAAGTTGTATTTAGAATTAGTAATCAATGAAAAGAGTGGACAGAAACAGTTTGATCCAGCAAAAGCAGCAAGCGTGGGCATAGTGCTATTCTACTCTACTTCTGCCATAAATAATAGAAGTTTCATTCAGAACCAAACTCTAGTGATGAACGCTTACAAACTACAGCACAAGCTGTAAGCAGAAGAACAAACAAAAGAGCAACCTGTACTCGCTTAGATGGCTCACAACTTAAGGTCTGGTCATGTCCTCTGTGTTATACAGAAACAGAGAAGCTGGGAGAGTCCATTGCTAACTGGAACATGTAATAGAGGGAAGACAGCTCCCTTCTGCCCAGTGGCCCACAGAGCAGGCTAGCATGCAGGACTGGATCAAGCTAAGACTTTGGAAAGTTGCAGGGGATGCTGTTGCCCTCGGACAGCAGTTTTGGTTGGTCATAGACACTTCTTCTTTGCTTGCTGCTTCCTTCACACTTCTCTCAATTTTTCACTGTTTCTCACAAAACTCTTGTTTTCTGATTCCTCAGATTTCTCTGTGTCCTTTGATTTCCCTTGTTCTTTTCCATCACTCCTTTTTCTTCTGTTTTTCCTTGTTTGTGGCTCCTTTTAATGTAATCCACATTTATTTCGTTCCATGCTACTTTCACCAGTAAAAAACATGTAAACCAAATATTTTAAGATATAGGCTGGTCTTTCTGACTGAACCTTCAATTAAGCCATCCAGGATATCTTTGTCAGGCTGCCATATGGTATAGTATTCCCCTCTGCATTGGTCCTGAGTGATGTCTAGGCCGTGAGCTGCAGCAGTCTCTTTTGCTTCAGCCTTTCTGACATGCTTTCTAGAAGCACTGTATTTCTGCAAAAAAAGGAATTTGCATTCAGATTACACTGCATTCTAAAGACCCATAGGGACTCTACAATTTTCCAGTGGTTTATGCTTTCTCAGATCTGAAGAAGCCTTCCGGGTTTACACACAGAAGGCATAGCTAGTAAAAAAAGAAACAGAAATAGACAAAATAAGAAGTACCTGCTTGCTCATTCATACCTGATTTTATTCATGACTATGGACCACTTCTTAAGCACATGTCAGAATGAAACAGCTGTGTCTAGGATTCATGCAGCTTTTCCAGCAAATCAGAGCATGCCTTTTATTCTAGGAAGTTTTTTTAAACTACTTCTTCTGCTCCTGTTCCCCTCTTTCAATCCTGCAGTGTATACCTGTTCAAGTAAAAAAGATACCTTACTTTATTACTACTCAAACTGGTGTTTAAATGCCATTTCTTTTTTAATATCCATACCCATTCATCAGGTGGTCCTGATCCACTTCATGTGTTTTCAATGTAATCCAAACTATTCCACCAGCTAATTTGTTGTTTGATTTTGCTGTTTAGTTACTACCCGCTCTCCAGAGTTCAAAACCTCATTTGTTCCAGGTGATAACCATCTCTTTGTCAAAGGTGTTTTATTAAAGCTAACATGGAGCTGCATCATTTCAAGCAGATACATAAACAGTTCCCAATATAATTGGAGTTAATGACTTTCTTTAAAGAAGAATTACAGACCTCTGGGTTGTGGCATATTTTTCAATCTCTCTGGATCTGTTCAGATTGAGATTTGTGTCAGTCATTGAGTTCCACCTTTCTCCACCCATTATGCAGTTCTGTCCCCCTTCTCGTGCCAGGATTTGCACCCATGAAACCCTCCTCAAGTCTCTGGGCTCATTTTATTCACTGTTCCAGTTTGTTTTTATGAACACGTGTTTTGCAGCATTTGTAAATCAGCTTGTGGAACAAGGCAAGTGCCAGCAAAACCCAGAAAGGAGTAGGTAGGGTGCAGAAGAAGGAAGAGGCAAGAAAGAGCTCAGTGAGTTCAGGCTTCTTGCATAACTTCAGTCTGTCCAATTATTTGCCACTGCAACCTGAATCACAGTAAGGCTGGGACCCTTAACTGTAATGAATATTCCACAAACTGAGTGGGGAAGTGGACACTTCAGAAGGGAGAGCCATCCTGCAAGAAGACCTGGATAGGCTGGAAGAGTGGGCTAACAAGAACCTTGTAAAGTTCAACAAAGACAAATGTAAGGTCTTGGAAAACTTGCAAAAACAGAATCCAGGAGTGCAGCACAGGCTGGGATCTACCCAGCTGGGGAGCAGCTCTGTGGAAAGGGACCTGGGGGTCTGGGTGGACAACAAGCTCAGTATGAGTGAACAGTGTGCTGCTGTGGCAAAGAAAGCCAACAGGATGCTGGGTTGCATCAACAAGGGCATCACCAGCAGAGATAAAGAAGTCATTATCCCACCCTGCTCAGCACTTGTCAGGCCACACCTGGAATGCGGTGTTCACTTTTGGTCCCTGCTATACAAAAAAGTTGTGGACAGGCTGGAGAGGGTCCAGAGAAGGGCCACAACAATGGTCAAAGGACAGGAAAGCCTGCCATATGAGGAAAGGCTGGGAGAACTGGGATTGTTCAGCTGTGTGAAAAGAAGGCTTAGGAGAGACCTCATCACCGTGTTCTAGTATTTAAAGGGTGGCTACAAAGAAGATGAACACTCCCTTTTTACAAGGAGTCATATGGAAAAGATGAGGGGTAATGGGTACAAGTTAATCCTGGGGAAATTCTGATGGGAGTCAAGAGGAAAATTTTTCACAATGAGAGCAATCAGACATTGGAATAATCTCCCCAGGGAAGTGTTGGATTCCCCAATTTTGGACACTTGTAAGATTTGTCTGGACAGGGTGCTGGGCCATCTTGTCTAGACTATGCTTTTGCCAATAAAGGTTGGACCAGGTGATCCTTTGGGTCCCTTCCAACCTGGTATTCTGTGATTGTATGAATGATAACGATTTCAATTGATAAGTCAGCTCTTCAGGTACAGCCACATGCTTGTGACAGACTGTGCCATCTAAGCTGCAGAAGGCAGCTGTGTTAGGGGGTGCTGATCCACAAGCAGAGAGAGACAATTTGCCACTGCTATATACAAACTGCTTGCAGGTTCCACCTTGCCATTTGCCTACTTAATTTCATAGTTCTGTTTTCTTAAGGAGCAGATCTGTGTCTTACCCAGCTTCTCCTCTGGTTCTCCTGGATATAACTTCAGGGTACTCTCTTTAAGTCCTGTAGATTTATTTATTACTGAAGTGGAGAGCCAACATGTATCTGTCCCTGAATGTGCTGAATAATTCCACCACCTAGAGCTAGAGTGTATTGATCAGCACGGGGTTTGTCTGTATTGGTCCTACATCTGTTTCAAGGAAAAGCAAGTCTCTGTCACTTACCCAAATTAAAAATTCACCACCATATGTAAGCGTAGATTGAACACATATGAAACAGATAAAGCAGCTTTTCCAAGCAGGTAGGCTGAACTTGTCTTGTACAAAGTGAAAGACAGCAGATATATCCTAATCAACCACTTGATATGTGGGGCAATACAAAACGCATTGTTAGTGCCCTATGTGCTGTTGGCTGCAGACATCACCTCCTGCCTCAGAATAAAAAAAGTGAAGACATAAGCCTATAATGCCAAGTTGTGTCTAACAGAAAAGGCAAGCAAAATGCAAAGCAGCACAAGACTGTAATTCTGAATTCTGAAATAACTTGTGAGAAACTTATCAGAGGTGTTAATTGCACCATTTGTCTTAAAGGGAGCCAAATCATGCCAATTCCTGTGCTAACAGCAACTGTTTCTTCTCTAACTAGTTTAACAGGTAGGTAATTATAATAATAACAGAGAAGCTGCTAGTGATCCCTAACACTTCCTATGACAAAGGATCCTTGGGACCTTTTTAAAGTTATGACGACTCTGTTGTTTGAAGCAGGTGTTTGAAAGGTGGGAAGGAAAGCATCCTAGGGCTAAAGAAATGTATTTTCTTTCTCTCATGGGATCCAGTTCAACAAGAACTTGAGAACTGAAACACTGGAGGGACAGGTTTATGTGACATTAGTATGCTATTATATTAAAGAGCAGAGAGTGAACCGCAAGAGTTACTGTTCTCATGTCCAATATAGAAAAAGAATCTGACTTCTTTAATGTCTCTGTATTTTCCACAGAACTTTACTATGCTGAAATGGAGCGTCCCAGCATGGAGAGGTCTTGCTGTAGACTGAGACTGCAAGTGCTGTGCCTGCACTGGGGACCTATTCATAAAGTGTGTCCAAAACTAAATGAGGCTTATATTGTACAGCACTTCTTGTGGTCTTCCCTTCTGCATCATTTGGCTACAAACCCTCTCCAGTGCCAGGAACTTCCTTTTACCTTCAGCATGAACTAGTGAGATAAGAGCAAGCTAATAAGCTGCAATAAATAACTGTGAGTACTCTGCGGTCATTATGTACAGTTTGTGACAGCCATGTGAATAGTGTAAGTTGTTTATTTCTTTTGTATAAGAATAAGTTGAACTTAAATCAACTCTAAAGGTAGTAATGGTCAAGGAAAGGGCTTCTTATTTCCTTTGCACCAGCTAAATATGGGGTTGTTCTGTTTCATAGCAACATGCAAAATTATTTTGGCTCCTTAACCTCCCCAAAGAAGGCATAGGGCAGTTAGAATAAAGGGTCCTGATCAGCCAGCTGAGGGAAAAAGGGAATGCTATCAGTATTAGCCTCAGCTGTAAGATTTAGGCTTTTTTTTATTTGATGAAGTATGCATCTTTATTAAGCTCGAAAAGAAAAGAAAAGAAAAGAAAAGAAAAGAAAAGAAAAGAAAAGAAAAGAAAAGAAAAGAAAAGAAAAGAAAAGAAAAGAAAGAAGGAGAGGAGAGGAAGGAAACCAAAGATGCCTTCAGAAGCCAAACATAGGCACAAGTGTCACATCAGTCATCATCACAATCATCTATGGCCTCCTCATCAGTTGCACCTGAGACACACTTTGGCAGCCCTCCAGGGTGTGCAGCATGAGCAAAGATGCTGCAGTTAACTTTGATCGATGTCAGTCTTTCAGCATTTCTGCCAGCAAACTCCTTCATTGTTCAATGGCAGCGTTAACCTCAGCACTAAAAAATTGTTTAGGATTATCATGTGATGTCTTTGCAGAATGTCAGTATAAGACTTTGCTCTCAAGCCTCTACTTGAAAGGTGTAAATCTTTCCCCTCATTTATCTTATCATCTTAATTTATTATCTTTTCCATCCCCCTTGCATTTTTAAATGTTTTGCTGAATTGTTCATGAAAGCAAAAGACTAATAACACTTGCTGTAGGTAGGTGTGATAAAGCAGGCAGGCACCAAGTGTTATTTCTGTATGTCATTTTACTGATAAACCTCAGAAAAGATCCATGCCTCATGTACTAGCAGTACAAGACTGGACTTCTGTAAGAAGAGTTTACCTGACATGGAAAAGAAGGAATTGAAGTTCTAAGGGACACAGATTGCCACATGTACTCTGGTCAAGGATGTTTCCCGAATCCAAAGTTTCAGTGCGTTTACAGTCATCGTCTGTTACTCCTCCTGTGTATGGTATTTCAGGTGTCAAGATCTTTCAGTCACACTGCAGAAGTATGTGTATGCCAGGTGGGCAGCAGAAAAATAGTTTGATCTCATGTGAATTGCTCTTAAGTGAGGAGGAACAAAATCCATAAAACTAGTTAAATATCTAAATCCCTTTCATGTCAGTGAGAATTTGGCACCTGGGTTAGATTGTATTCACCAGCAGAAGTTCTGTGCATTTGTGCTCCATCAGTTGCACAAGTACTTAAAAAAAATATTCTCTGGACAGACCAATTTTTAAATGATACTTACTGTCTACAAGAAGTTTTTGTGTGTGTATGTTTTAATTTGGTGACAATTTGAGCATATGTCAAAACTCATTCATGATGAAGATGTTCCTGGGTAAAACGAAACCAAATTAATTTTGGAGTTCAGCTAAGGAAAACTAACTTTCCTGCCTGAAACATGTTTTAATGACAATTTTAAGGCTTTATTGTCACCCCAAATGATAATTCACTGCAAATAAAAAATGTTGTAGTTTAATTTCTTTTAACTTACAAACCATACAGTTTAGCAAGTGTCTGTAAGTCAGGGACAAGATAAGCAGACTCAGACAACATCTGTATAACTTAATTCATAACTTGGAGGCTGTGCATCACACAGAAAAATAGGCACAAGTTACACAACGTGTTCTTTCAGACTGGAGAGAGGAAGAACATGTCTCTGTCCTGCGTTGCTTTCCCATATTGGCAAGTTACCATTATAACTATGATCTGTTTTAAATACTGGTACCCTCTAGCGTTCACTCACAGTAAGACTTGTAAAGTACATTCGGGGAAGCTGATTCTCTGCTTTTAAATGATTTTTTTTTTTTTCCCCCTTCCCTGCAATGCATGTACATCAGAATATTATTTTATAAGATACATGATTTTTCTCTATCTCTTTTGTTGTCTTTCTACCTAATGTCTCCACCAGTATGTTAGACTGTTGCAATGTAGACATAAGGAATTACAGCACCGAGGCAGCTGGACTCTGTTTCTGCTACAGGGTGAATTACTGAGATGCAAAATGAATTCATTGCTGAGGATGTTTCCTTTTTCTGGACTGTGGTTGCTAGTGGGAATATACATTCTCCAGGAGGATGTACCTGCGCACAAAGGAGTGGAGCGAAGGTCATTTTACAGACCTTGTTTAGATCATCACTCCATGGCCATGGTAAATCAGTCTCAAGAAAACCCAAATTTGTTCAATAATGACAGGTCAAGGAAATTATTTAAATTATTTGATTTTGTTTGTGATTACAGAAAATAGTTGGGTGGCATACCCTGGCTCTCTTATTTTCTTAAATATTCCATGATTAACTCTAGAGGTTTTACAGCTGTAATCAACAGTAAGTGCATTCCTAGAGATTAAATTCTTAGTATCTTCTTAAGTCACAGATAAATGGCATCTGAAATTAATTGCCCAGTAAAATCACAGTAGAAAACATAAAAGTTGGTTGTTTTGTGCTGCGTGGGTACTTTTTAAGGGTTACTTGCTTTGGGTTGGGGTTTTTTTGGACAGGAAGCTTTGGGAAGGAATAAAGCTCTCACCTATTCACTGATAGCATCCAGTTTCTGTGAGTAGAAAGACTGATTTACAACCGTGTTTGTGGCATGAATTATGACACCTTTGTAAGACGAAGTAGAAGTGTAGAGAGTAAACAGCAGTAATGTAAATATCTGTGTGGAAAAGGTAGGGAAGGATGCAAAGAAGTGAATCTTGAAAGTCATGATAAAGTTAACACAAACCATTAAAATGTATGTCTTTGTGATAGTATGAAATATATGAAGTATTTCTCAGTAAGAAACTGTCACAATAGGAGCTGTTGGTGAGCTCTGAACTTCTCCCTGTTTGTCAGTGTGAGTTCTCTCTGTAGTGGACATCTAAAGTGGATGTTCAGTAAAACCTGGAAGTGCTGGCTGCAGAAAAGATGTCAATCTACTCCTTAAACATTAGTTTGATACTGTAACCAGAATTTCAAACTTTATCTCTGCTGCAGGTAGTGACCTCCTTTCTGCAGAAAGGAAACTGTTTAGTTGTGCAGGGCTGCTGCAACATTGCACTGTGTTTTGGTTGGGTCAGGGCAGATGGTATGGGGTAAGGCTCCCTGATTTCTCTTTTGAGGTTTTGGGTTGCTTTGGGCATTTGTACTTTGTAATCACCTGATTTTGTGCCGGTAGTTTCAGGTGCCTTGATTAGAGCAACAGGAACATTTTTTGATCAACCATGCATCCACAATAGACTATGCAAATGTCTAAGTAAGGTGCCTGCCTTGTCCATTTAACATGTAGAGAGACAAAAGTTACACAGGGAGACAGACCTTAGCACTGGAGGGCTGCAAGTGCCGCATTCACCTCATGATCTAAGCTTAATATATTGATAGCTCTAATCTCCTTTCAAGAGATCTTGGACAGGTTTTGCTTCTCTCTTCCATGTGATTTCTGAAGGATTTAGTGAGTACTCATTAAAAAAAAAAAAAAAAAAAAAAAAAAAAGCAAAGCAAAAACCTTTAGTTACCTGGCTTTGGTTTTCTGGAAGAATTCAGGTTTAATTCAGCAGGAATTCTCTTTATTACTTATTAGTAATATTGTTGAGTGCTTTTCAGTTTAGGTGAGTAAAGACTGGCAGAGACATTCCTCCTTCTATAGACGGGGAACTGAGGCACAGAGAGATGAAGTGGTTTAATCAAGGGGCCGCAATAAGACAGGAAATGAATTTACATCTCCCATGCCCAAAGACACCACACAGAGGTAATCTGTCCCTCTTTAGTGATTCCCAACCAAAGCCTATGTAAATCTTTAAAATGTATACCTACATATGAAAGTTATACTCTATAAATCATGCACATTAATGAATTCTCTTCCTTCCTTTGTTAGTGGCTGGAGTGATAATATTTTGGAACAAAGTATTAAACTATGAAGAGAATCAGTGAACTGATGATTGACTAAATATTACTGGTCCAGCTCCATTTGTAGCACAATTCATGTGACAAATATATCCTCATTTCTAGCACTTATGAAGTCCTCTAGTGTGCCAGTATACTGCAATTCTACCCTAAGAATCTACTTGTTATTCAAAAGTATTTTATTAATATTTGAAAGTGGTGGGGGTTTTAATACTTTGTGATTTTGTCGTCAAAAGTTTCTCTGCAAAAGAAATATTTTTTTACCTGTTTCCTGGGTGTGTGGGGGGTAAAATTCAACCTTTGGATGAAGACCAGTTAATAGATCTCTGCTTGGCATACAATAAACCCTATGGCTTCTTTGCATCAAGAGTACTATGTGTTAGAAATATGCTATTTAATAACACTGAACCTGCAAAACAGTGATTGCCTCCTATTCCCACTGACCCTGGGGATTTGCCCCTTCAAACAGCCTTATATAAAGCTGTATGCAGCAGACTGGAGTTTGGATCAGCAGTGCAGATGGTACAATAAGCAATAGCACATTGGTTTACATACTGCAGCAAGAAATCCCCCTCATGCATTGCTGTGCTTTATGTGTACAGTCTCAATGGATTTGTACACTTTCTTCTCCTTGATTGGTTTTGGCAGAAAACATAGTATAGACACAAACCTACTTGAAATCAGTGAGGAGGTGACATTACTTCTATTATATAGCAATTCAGACCCTGGAGAAAAGCAACTGGCAGGAGAGGTAAGTCTGCCTTTCTTTAGCTTTCATAAGAGAATTAAGACAATATGATGTTTTCCAACACTCTTGGCATAGACGGCTGCCTGCTTATGAAAAGTTAATACAGTAATGGAAATGGACAAGACAAAAGATTTTAGTGATCATGTAGAGAATAGTGACTGCTTTGAATTTTTGGCCTGCTTTAAGCACAGGTTACATCTCTGTAAAATACCACAGTGTGCTGCAGGAAAATTTGTCTGTCCTTTGGACAGAAGTGGTGTTAGTATGCAGATGCGTTTGTAGGTCTGTGTTTGCAACCCATTCTGGAGGAGTTCATAGAGAAAAGGGTACTATACCATCATAAAGGAATTCTTGGCTCTCTGTGGAAGACCTCCTTTTGTTAGCATCAATGGCCAAACACTGGTTATCCCATAGCAAGGTAGCCTTACTTGGTCTTAATTTCTTGGTCTGAAATCCACTGGCCCACTGATACCTGGGTATTTGCAGACGGGGGCCTTACTGTGACTGGAGTTTGTTCACACTTAAGATATTTCAGATAAGAACATCAAAACAGTTAATAGGGGTATGAGGAAGATGATTGTGCCAACATTTCTTTTAGGAGACCTGGATTTTTGCTGACTTTGGACGGCATGTCATAGTCTTCATGTCAGAAGAATATACCATGTTTTTTTCCTCAGCATATGCCAAGAGAACATGTTGGCCCAGAGTGGAGACACTGACTGTAATGTTTTGCTGAGTGCATATACAAAGGTTGAGACTGTACACTGGCAAAGAGATGTGCATCCAGGGAAGAGTTTCTGAGCAGTGAGTCTAGTTTGTCTGGTCCTGTTCCAGCATCTGAACTGACAGGTCAAAGTGGTAGCCAAACCTGAAAATGTCATTGCAGATCTCCTACCCTTGCAGACCATTTTTTGCCACTGTTTTGTTCCTCTGGAGTCTCATGTACTAGTGCTGTTTTTCTGAAGGGCTCTCAGCTCCATAGCACCCAGGAAAGGCAACAAATACAGATTTGATTTTTCTGTGTGATGAAAAGTGAGAAATGTAAGGTTGTTCCATTTTAATTTACTGAATCACAGCAAAAGAAAAGATACAATTTTTGTCTCCTTGATCTTCATTCTACTCTGTATCTGTTTTGCTCAAGATTTACCATTACAAAGGAGTTGCTTTGTGTTTAAAAGTATATATAAAAATCCTTTTTAAAGCAGTTTAATGTACCAGGTGTCTAATGGATGTAGCCATGATAGTACAACAGTATCAGTGATGGCTTTCATGTTGGAAGATTGGAAACTACATGGAAATCCAGACTGAGATGACAGAAGAGGAGTTAGCTGAGCCTAATTCTGGCTGAAACTGCTCACCTGGGGCATGGAGCTGTTCCATTATCTGCTCAATGATGGGCAGATTACTGGTCAGATCAGGTAAGTGAACCAAAAGACCAGCAAGGAGAAGTCTGCCAGGAGAAATGACAGATCATTTGAACTTTCTATTGCATAAGAAATTTTCCAACATCCATGATAGACTAAAATTGAGGTGATTAAAATGGTTCAGTTACGATGCAATAGCATAAAGTCCTACCATAATGATTTGTACAAACCACAGTGTCCTTCCAGCAGAGGTAGCTCAATACCAAATCTTCATTTCTGTTGGCTTAGAAAGTGTCAAGATGTAATAATTCTATAGACAGGGCAGTGGATTTATTCTCACTGGTGTAAAAGCCATGAAAAATTGCAACATTTTGGATACCTCTAATGTGTTTCTGTCTAGTCCCAGGTTTGGATAACTTACACTGATGCATGGGTGCTCTGGAGCCTATTAAGTGGCATGAGGAAAGCAGGTACAACTCTTCCAGTACAAGACCAAACAGCAATCAGATGAAATTAGCACCTCTGTTTCCATGCACCACATGGGAGACTGGAGCTAGTGCCCAAGGCCATTACAAGCACAAGAAATTCACCTTCATTCCAGGAGAGACTGGATGGGCGCTCCAGGAGAGAGATCCACAGGGGCTTGCTGAAAAGGCAGACCACTTCAGATTTGCCATGCCCCTTGAGCTGGAAATAAGAGGCTAACAGAATAGCAGGGGTTATATGACATGGATGCCGGCCTTCTTACTCTGCTTATCACTGCTGTAGGAGACAGGCCAGCAGGGCCTGGTCTGTATTGGTTTTTTGCATAATACTGAGCTGTAATTACATTTTAATAAGCTTCACTGCCCAGCTAGGGTCAGTCTTGTCAAGCCCATATAAACTAGTTGACTGGAAGATGATTCTGCTTATTTTGAATGCCACTGATGGTGGAACTGATTATAAAGCCTGAAGTCCAACAAGCAGTGTGTGCTACAGTTGTAAAAATTAGTGCTAACCTGACAGTGATGTTACAACCTGTGCTGGTTTTCCTGTTTTGTTCTGTGGTTTCTGCCCAGTCTGTTTATCAATGCCTTTAATGGGAAAAAGTTGGTTATTCAAGCTCTGATCCCTCTTCCTTCCTGTGCATTTTCCTTGTGACCTTTTTGTGTGTGTATGCAAACTACCAGGGTAGTTTTGCCACACCTGGATTGCCAGTATCCAAGTTAAAATGAATAAAAACTCTTGCTTAGCTGATCATAATCTCCAGCTGCAATATTCAGTACTCCTAGGAAGAGTTTGTTTGAGACAGTAATGCCACTTGTGAAAAAACTTTTACTCTACAGAACTAGTTTTTGCAAAATATTGAAGGATGAAGTAGAGCTTTTTCTCACCCTGTGACTTTCTCAGTATGCCAGTTGTTGTTGAGCCTGTGGGTGCCACAGCAAATGTAATGCCAGTATTGCAGTTTTCAGGGACTTCTGCCTTGGGTTTTCTGTGCAGTGCACTTTGTGTTCTTTATTTAATACAATTTGAGACTAGACAGGGTGACTGCTTTTGACCTAGAAGTTAATTTGTTCCAGGTTTTTCAGCAGTCTTGCTCTGAGGACTTTGGCCAAGATGCGGGTCACCATGGCCACCACGTAGTGTCTAATCATGGACTTGATAAACACCCTGAGTTTTCAAGACTAGTTTAAAATCATTAGTGCAATCATAAACTCTTTTCTTGGTCTCCCTTTAGGTGCTTTTAAAGGCATATTTGCTCTCTCTTTTGCGAAATTTAAGTGTCCCTCACATTTCATATCTCCTCTAAATGCCTCTTTTCTCCTTTGATAACTAAAATTGTTGAAAATACTAAATGATCCAGAGCTAGCTTTTGTCAGAAATAAGATTCCCTTCTGCTTTACTTTCTGATGTGCTAGTGAGGATTACAGATACAAAATTTAAGGAATACTGTAAGCTTTCTCTAACTAATGTTTGCAGAATTTCAGCTCAGGTGAAGCTTAGAAAAGTTCCGGTTTTTCTCATCAGGATTGTTTTCCTGGTTTGCGTTTTTCCTGGTGCCATGTCCTATAGGCCAATGGAGGTCCACTGTATGAAATGTTTCCTAGTGGAAAAGTTTTTGTCATAGGATGCTCCTCATAATGGCCAGATCCAGCAGGCTGGGCTGATGTAGCTGCCAGTGATAAGGCTCCAGAAGAAACACAGTTTCTCTGAAGCCAGCAATGTTGCACTGTTGTTATCAAGAAGAAAATCTGGCTGCTTCATTGTAAATAGAAGCTTGAGATTTGGGCAGGAAAGAAAGGGGAAAGGACACAAAAATATACCAAACACCTTTCACATCAGAAATGGATATTTTGCTTTCTTTGATATAAGTTAAGTGCTTGTGAGCAGGTATACCTGTTAGTTGGCAGTGCAACAGGTAGAGGACTCTGGGCTTATTGTATTAAGTCTGACAGTTTCTGACTTATCCTGGGAATGATCTACAGGAGAAGCAAATCTAGGCATTTATCCAGGACAAATTTAATGAAGTAGAAATTGATTGTACACTTGATCTGGATGAGGGGACTGAGTGCACCCTCAGTAAGTTTGCAGATGACACCAAACTGGGTGGGAGTGTCGATCTGCTCGAGGGTAGGATGGCCCTGCAGAGGGACCTGGACAGGCTGGATCGATGGGCTGAGGCCAGCTGTATGAGGTTTAACAAGAACAAGGCCAAGTGCTGGGTCCTGCACTTGGGTCACAACAACCCCATGCAACGCCACAGGCTTGGGGAAGAGTGGCTGGAAAGCTGCCTGGCTGAAAAGGACCTGGGGGTGTTGGTCGACAGCCGGCTGAATATGAGGCAGCAGTGTGCCTAGGTGGCCAAGAAGGCCAGCGGCATCCTGGCCTGTATCAGGAATGGTGTGGCCAGCAGGAGCAGGGAGGTGATTGTCCCCCTGTACTCAGTGCTGGTGAGGCCGCACCTGGAACACTGCGTCCAGTTTTGGGCCCCTCAATACAAGAAAGACATTGAGGTGCTGGAGCGTGTCCAGAGAAGGGCAATGAAGCTGGTGAAGGGTCTGGAGCACAGGTCTTATGAGGAGTGGCTGAGGGAACTGGGATTGTTTAGCCTGGAGAAGAGGAGGCTGAGGGGAGACCTTATCGCTCTCTACAACTACCTGAAAGGAGGTTGTAGTGAGGTGGGTGTTGGTCTCTTCTCCCAAGTAGTTAGTGATAGGACGAGAGGAAATAGGCTCAAGCTGCACCAGGGGAGGTTTAGATTGGATGTTAGGAAAAATTTCTTCACGGAAAGAGTAGTCAAGCGTTGGAACAGTCTGCCCAGAGAGGTGGTGGAGTCACCATCCCTGGAAGAGTTCAAAAAACGGATAGATGTGGCACTTTTGGGACATGGTTTAATGAGCATGGTGGTGTTGGGTTGATGATTGGACTGATGATCTTAGAGGTCCTTTCCAATCTTAATGATTCCTAGTTTTTTCTTTCATTATAAATAATCCAGCCACCAAGCCAGGAAACATGAAATTGCTACTCTACCCTTAACTGGTTTAGTGGTGGACTTGGTAATGTTAGGTTAATGGTTGGAGTGGATGATCTTAAAGGTCTTTTCCAACCTAAATGATCCTATGATTCTATGAATCTATGAGTCTTCTTCAACTGTTGTCTTTTTGCTGTTGCTCTAGGGGGATCTCTGATCCTCTTGTCTGGGATCACAAACTAGTGCACACCCTGTCTCAGCATTTGCTAATTATTACTACTCAGACGCAGCCTAGAAAATTCACCTCTAAACATATTGTAGGACTCCTGAAATCATAAGTGTAGTGTCTATTATTCATGTTTTTCAATTTCCCAGTGGCCAAAAAAATTGCTTAGGATCATCTTTCTATGTAAACCCTGCTCTGTTCTACACAATGCACATACTGACATCAATGTATACAGGAACTTGCAGCTTCTTTTGGAATGATTATTATTATTACTTCACTTAGTCAGCTCATGTCATGAGATATCTCAAGAGGACAATACACTGAGATTGTTTCCTGTGGAAATGAATATAATTCTTTTGGAAGAAGGTGATATGATATTACAGGGAGGAATTACACAAAAAATAAAGAAATTTTTTCTGCACTGTTGTTGTTCAATGGCAAGTAAGAGACAGGGAGGTACAATAGGGCAGGTAGCAGGAACTGTTTCAAAGTAAATTATCTGCTTAGTTAGGCATTAAGAGAGGTAGATGGGAAGGAAAAGATGTAGAGCAGGGTGGGACAGATATGCTGTGCAGATCCAAATCTATGGAATGTGGGAATCTACCACCTTGTTCAGCATGGGTCCTGTAGTCCTGATTTCTTCAGCTTGGTTCTTGCACTTTCTGCAGGACATGCAACAAATTACCATGTCTTGGTTTACTAATCAAGTTGACTTACTAACCTGTTGTAAAGATTAGAACACGTAAAACTATTTTGATGGCTAACATATACGTTTTTGGTGATATGAGTTCACTGCTTTGATTTTTGCAATACTTCCAGCTTGAATGCAGTACTTTACATTTTCTGCAGAATCTTGGCTATTGAAGTACAGGGTGATTAGTTATTGAATTACTATAACAATAAGAATGATTATTTAGCAGCCAGGGTGTATCAGAAACTACTGAACGTTTGCATTTGTATGACACATTATCACTTATAGTACATCAGAATGCAGCTATGCGATGTTGAGCACTATAAAACTTGATTCAGAAAACAGGCTCTGGCTTTGTTGGCCATACTCACATGAAATAGCAGTAAAGGATAGTAGGTAACACCTGATTTGGGAGAAGAAGTGAAGCCAGCCCTTCTGGAGTGGCTGACAATACTGCCACTTCAGACTACTTTTGAAAGGAACAGGCTCAATATTATGTAGAAAAACATTGTGCAGTAGTTCACTTTCTGCACAACAGGACACATAAAAGATAAAGTGGAAATCACTCTGGCATTCTGATGTAGTTTCCTTTGTAAATAATAAAAGAGAATTTTACTTTTCACCACCATGTGTGCATGCTGCCAGGAAAGAAATACGAAACTATAAATAACTACAATAAGAAAGAATATATTTACTAACAAATCTCTGCTTTTCTGTGATGGATAAAGTATTGTGAAGGCTCTGTGACTGGCTGAGTGGTAATAGTGCAGAAGAGTGAAATGCATAGAAGCTGACAAATATTATTAGGAAAATATTTCAGTCATACTGATTACAATATTCATTTCAAAACACAGTCAGTGTATAGTGGCAGTGTTTATTCTGTGTAATTCTGTTGCCAATAGAACACCTGCTTTGAGATGTAGAAAGTGTATTGGATGTCAGCTTGTCATACAGGGCCATCAAAAGGGCAGAGAATTGCTTAATGGACAGTAGTACTCAATGAAAAGTTAAATACACCTTTCTGAAATGTGAGAACTCTCTTAAACCAGTCATTCTAGACATATGGTCATCTACAGTACATAGAAATTGATGCTTAATGTTAGTAATGATTGTCCAAATTTTAAGACAGTGCAATTCCCTTAATTATGTTAATTAAATAGACAGAACTAGTATAAATAGTTTATTTCAGTCAGATGTCTGGACATATATGCACCTACTCTACCAGTTGTGGATGGAGCTGTGAATGAGCATATTCAAGACCTCCTGTTTAGCTTTGGAGGGGCAGCAGTTTAAGAAAATCTATGTGATTATGAAGACTGAGGTGCAGTGGTTTCTTCTTTAGTCATTTACATCCATTCTGATTTGTTTCTTAACAAAGTAGAATTATTTTTACTTGCAGCAATAAGCAGCTGTCAGCATTCCCAACTATTTTTGGAGCTGTAAAATCAAACAACACCCAGCTTTTTACATTTGAGACCATGATCACGAGAGCAGACCAACACATAACTGTAGTGCAAGTATCCAAAGGATGAAAATGAGTTTACCGGCTGGGAACAAAGTAGGAATTGAATAGAAAAGGGTCTAGTTAAGGATTTATGTGAAAGCATTTCATTAATGCCTTAATCTACATTGATTTTTGGTATCTCCAAATTAAACTTTAAGCCTTAGCATTTCTTTTAAAATGTATTCTCCTAGTACATAAAGCTGAATGTGATTTGTAGTAATACAGCAAGATCTTGGCCTGATCTTTAGAAAACATCAGATTTATTTGTGGCATTGTGAACTCAGTTTCCCAAAACCCCCTGGAGGGACAGATTTGATTGTTCTTCTGATCTTGTTTGCACTGGTGCAAATCTGGAAAGACTCCATTTACAGCTATAATAAATGGTGTTTCAGTGGTGTAAGGCTGCTGAGTTTAACTCCAGTACCAGTCAAATCTGGTGGGAGAGACTTTGCCTCTCTGGACTTCCAAATATTTTCAGAGTCTGGCACAAATAGTTCTGAGACTCCTTTCTGCTACCCTGTCCCTAGGCTGGCAGGGAACCAAAACCAAAACCAGGCAGCTTTGCAGCTTTTCTGAGTCCTGATGGCTCTGGGTCTGGAGTGGTGCAATGACTCTGAGTCAGGAGGATGACTGTGAACTTCAAGCCCTGAAATATTTGGCCAGTCTCCATGTGTTTAATAGGACAAATTGAGGGAGTCACTGTTTTAGAAAATCACAGTATTTTAAAGCAAGGGGCATGGGGGCTATTAGAAATGAATTTACTCTTTTGTTTGGCTGAGACATGAACTCTTATAATCTGAAAAGTACATGTCAGATGACCTGAAAGCAACACTAGGGACTTCAGAAGACGAAACTGTGTTTCTAGTATTACCTGCAGAGCTTAGCAGACTTGCAGAACAAAGTGGACTGACAGCTACTAATCTGGTTTGTTCCAAATAAATGCTGACTAACTAGATCCTTGTCTTTTATGAGTAATGACAGCTCCCATGGTCTTCCATGGAAGACGAAAAGCAAAATTTTACATCTTGAAGTAAGTTTTTTCTGCAATTTACTAGTAAATGTTGCAAAGCTTTCCATCTTTTGCTAACATCTCTGCTGGTTGAAATTCAATGAAGATAAATACAGCTATGTTTTAACAAGTAAATTATGTTTATTTAGCTGCAGGGTTTTGGCAATGCAAAGACTGGCTTTCAAAATATGATAAAAACTCATCCTCAACATATATTTCAGGGAACAGAAAGTAATTTCTTGTTGTGTAGGACAGTCCTCTCTGCTAAATGCTAGTTCAGCTGGAATTAATTTCTTCTTGTGAACTGTTTGCATAGTGTGATACTGAATTCACAAATCAGCAAAACCAGGCATAGTCTTGAAGGCTTCATTTTATAAATAAAATGCTGCTAGCTGCCTTTATTTGACTTTCCAGAAACCCAGAAGCAGAAACTACTTCATAGTAACCACACAGCTCCCTTCCTGCCAGAGACCAAAATACAGTGCTCCTTTTTTCCTTAAAAATCTGTATTCCTTTATTGACATTTTATTAAGATATTCATTGAAGTGGTGTTAGGTATTAATTAATGTTAATTATGATTATAATCAACCAAAAAATAGTGAAGCAAGGAGAGAGCAGAATAGCAGGAAGGTAAAAAGGAAAGTGAAGAAATAACCTGTAGGTCATCCCATGCATTCCCTGGCTGGTGCTGTGCTGCTCTCCATAGTAGATGTCTGCCAGTGTTTTTTCCTGGTAAGGTGTTTGCCTTACCAGTAACTGGCACTACTTTATCAGTCTTGCGCTTTGAGCTTCGGCTCCTGCTTCTTACTCTAGTTGGCTACTTTGAAATTCAGGCTGTGTTTTCCATCCCCTGGAAGTTATCTGCCTTATGAACAGCAGATTAGGGAAGACAATTGTTCTGATTCTTGTGTCCATGAATAGGATTTGACAAAACAAACGTATCAAGACCCTGACTACAGAGCCTTTTTTTTTTCTTCAAGTCCCAGAAAGGAAAATGAAAGACACAAGCAGACTGCAGATGTTAATTTGCAAGTTAAAGCATAAAATGTGGGCAAAACAGGAAACATACCATGAAAACATATATCTGCACTCATGTGTGATAGAACTGATCCAAAAGGAAGAATAAAAAATAATGTACCTCATGGTGAGTTGTGGCTCCCTGCATTGCCTCTTGAAGGGAGCTGCTGTAGCGTGCCCAGGTGGACCTGACCACTGCTTTGCTGTCTGAAGCAAGAAGATACAGACCTGCAGAATTTGTCTTGTGGGGGTCCACAGAGAGGTAAGTGGACCTGCAGTAAGGAAAGCAGTGAGTCAAGCATGTTTACTGATGAAAATCTGGCAGGAATTTACTCCCCCATTTTGATCAACTGCAGAGCTCTAAAATTTAAATCCAGAACATCTTCCTTTTCCCTGAACTTTTATGGTGATGTAGTGGCTCCACAGTTAATTAAGAAAACCTTTTAACTCTTCTTTCTATATACAGTTTTCAGAAACTGGTTTCTTTATATCTAACATTTACTGCCTGTCTCCATGTAGAAGGGATAATAGCTTCAGTGCTGGGAATTTTGAAGACACAGTATTTTTAAAGTCATGAGACTTTGGAATTTCAGAGACCTGTCACTTTTCAAAAACTGTTGAAGCATTTTTGTCACTTCATGACTAGATAAAAAGGTCAAATTTTTTTTCACGCTTAGTAGCACATTATACCTCTTTCAAAGCAATGTTATCTAATTGATAATTCAGTCCTTAAGAAAGAAGTTACAGATCTACTGGGCAAGCTCTTACAGATTTGGTAATTTCCTCTTTATCTTACTGTGCCATTGCTATTTTTATTGTAAAGATGGCTTTTCCAAGTACAACAGGGACATAATGTATTGCCTTCTATATGCAATGCTTGTCTTTCCTATTACTGGCAGAAAGGGCAGTCTTAGGAATGTTGCTTCTATTATTGACATATTTAAGCCACTTAGGCTTTGGAAAATCAAACAATACAATATAATAAGTGGAATAAAGTAATTGTTACCAGGGAGTGGGAGATCTTAGAAATATCTACTGCTGTTGACTGCTGCCTGATTCTGACTGCTTGCTTTTGCCAGCCAGAAGGAAGGGTGGCAGGCTGTGGCAAGGAAGATATTAATAATATCTAATTTTATGCAACTTAGTCATTCAAAGAACAAGTGAGTGCATGAGGAAGGCTCCAAAATTGCCTCCTCATTCCCACCTCTCTTCTCTGACTTTATAGTCAGATGCCCAGATGCCCATACTCCACCTTTAATCTCTTCCTGTGCATTGCCTTCAGATTTCTAATAGTCACTTTATGCAGATTTTTGTTCATGGAGATTCTACTACGTCTTTTCTCTGTCATAATTTTTTTCACATCCTTTTGTTGCAAGTATTCTCCTGAACCTGGCAAGATGTCCCCCTTCCACATGAACCTAGACAGTTCAGCTGTGCAGTCCAAATATTTGGTCCATCCTGATTTTTGCTGTGGGTCTGCCTGGGTCTTGCAGTAACTAAAAGAAGGGAGCTAATGTACATGTCTTCAACTTTCTCACCTTGTGGGGCAGGGTGTGTGTTTGCCTCTTCCCTGTTTTCTTCTGTCCTCTATGCATATATCACATATCATGTACCCATACTCTAGCATATGGAAGCTAGGATTCAGCCCTCCCAGTCCACCCTGCAAACTTTATCAGAATTTTAGTGAGGCCTCTTTACATTGACAGCCTTCAGGCAAGAGGCAAAGGGACTCCAAGCATTTCAAAATTCACTCACTCACTCATTGGCTCTTCCTAACACACTCAAATAAAGGTGACTGCTCTGCCAGAAATAGCCTATGGGCTCTTCTTTGCCTGCTAAGTGAGAGAAAAATGAGCCAGTGAGCCACAGCCCACTGCTACTCTACCCTGATGACACTAGTGACACACTGTGGGAGAGGGACTCTGTCTTCAGTAATTCTGTCACATTTCTTTTAAGTTGAGCAGATGCAGGCCAGGAGATGCGAACTGTGCTCCAGCTGTCACCAAGTAAGTGTGTGTTTCTTCATGAAGATAACATTGTAAAGATGCATCCCTTTTCCTCCTCACCACCTTCCCAACAGGAAGCAGTGTCTGGTTTTTGTTGTTGTGTGCCTGGAGTGTAAAATTGCTCTCAACCTATATAGTTGGGAACGAAGCAGAGACTGTGGTTTATTGTGCAGTGTTTGGGTTGTTCTACTGCTGTCTCATCCTTCTTTTGTATCTTGGAAGCTCTAGAGAGTAGGAGTAAGTTATTAACTTCATGTTTGGACTGAGCCTACACACTAGAGCCCTGATCTTTGATTGCCAGCTCTGCACACATACTGCAGCAATATAAATCTAACAAAGATATAGCCAACCATGGCCAACCCCTACTCATGCCTTCAAACCCAGACAATCAGCTTCAGAGCTGTATTTTGTTTCCTCATAGGTCTTTTGCTTAGCTACTTCAGGATTTTTAGTGTGATTTATCTTGTGACAGTTTGTGTTCTTACCACAAAAGTAAAGAAACATCTTCTCTTACCACAAAATTAAAGAAAAACAGAGTGTAGCAACCCAACCAAGAGGTGAAATGGAGAGAACCATGACATTTTATTTGTTATCTATGTAAGAGAAATGAGGAAGGAAACCCAAACACCTCCAAAATTCAAGATACCTTTCCTTCTAGGTGCATTTGGTAACTCCATCTATCTCTCTGGTTGTGTGACACCTCTCAGGGTAAAGATCCCATATCTAATTGCTTATAGCTTTGCCAGACTTTAATTATTTGGGCTTAAGATTTCCATGCTCTGTTTCTGACTCAGCCTGTCTTTGGAAAATTTGAGTAAAAATGGTTCGGCTGTTTCTGAGAAGAGGATTAGAGCAAATGGTATTGTTTTAGCCATGGGGTTTTTTTTAAAAAAAAAAAAAAGAGAGAGAGAGAGAAATTCTTGCAAAGTGTTTGTTGAGAAGTGCTAGAGCTGCAATGTTTTGGCAGAGGAACTTGAAATTAGGCAAGTGGGTTGCCTTGGTGACAGGAATGTGCTTTTTCATCTCTATGAAAAACTGCCTAAATTTGGCCAAGTTATAAGCCTTTGAAAAATCTTATTCACATGCTCAGTAGAGACTTGTTAAAGTTTAGCAGCCAGTTCTCCAAAGACTCCATATGCGCTGAACGTGCATACTGCTGGACTGACTGAGCAGGGCTTTACCGCAATCACTGCTCCCACAGGCACCGGCTCATGACGTAGCTGCCATTAGGGAGTAAGGAAGGGAGGAGAGAAGGACTTGCTGACTAAAGGGGTTGGAAACAGGGTTCAAAAGTTGGAGGATGGGAGAGAGAAGACTGACATGGGCGTGGCATGAGATGATGGGGATGGAAGGGGAGCGGTAGGATGTGCAGCACTGGAGGTGAATCCTGCAACTTTTGGCTCTGAGCCCAGTGGTCCCCTAGTGTCCAAATGTGGCAGAATAGCTGTGAAATGGATGAGTGGTGTGAAAAGTAAATTAATAATTCTGTCTTCACAGTGGCGTTATGAATAATGTAGAGTAAATAAGGCATGTGCCACAGTGAATGAAGAGGATCATGCAGGAGTACTGAATAGCTGTCATTCAGTGAGGGCAGTCCATCGTGTGCTCAGAATGAGGCTGGAGTCCTGTGGAAAAATAACATGTGGTAATTTAATTAAAGACTATACCATTATACATGAGCACAAGGGGGCAGAATTAAGGCTCTGAAACTTTAATCCATTGCTAACTCTGGAAGCTTGACTTCACATCCTTAAAACCCTGGGGTTTGGGTAGTACAAATTAAGAGAAAAGTACAATGAAGCAGCAGTTTCCTTCCATCCTGCAACAGCAAATAACCAGTGAGGGAGAAACTCTGAATATAGAAAAACACAAAGAGAAGCCTTTATGAAGTTCTCTTTTTTTTTTCTTTTTTTTTCTTTTTTTCCCCTGCTCTCTCAAGCTCAGCAGCATGTCCTGAATGCTACTGCCTTGAGGATGTTTGGAAAGAGAGGAGGTGGGTCCTGCCTCTGTGGACTCTTCACACCAAAATGCCCTGCTCAAAACTCATTGAGGAAAGCAGGCTTCAGCCCAAGTGCCTTTGCTGAGTACAACTGCAGTAGTATAGCATGAGGAAAAAGGCAGCCTTTTAAACATGCAGATCCAAACCACTGAATTTTTAAATACATCCTTAGGAAACTTGTAAAACATGGATTATTGGCCTGACGGGCTAAACTATTAGACTCAGATATGTAAACACATCACCAAGGATGGGATGAATTGCTGATTGCTTTTTGTTTGGTTGGTTTTAAACGACAGAGAAAGAACTTGGTAGACTATGGCAAGAGCATAGCTCCATTTTGAAATAAAAGAAACCCCAGGACACTCTCTATTGACCTCTTTTAGGGTCAGAAAACATACATAGAAAAAGCAAAAAGGTACACATTTAAGAAAATATTTATGTCAGTGCTGCTCCTGCCAGCTTCTGACTCAACAGCAACACAAGCATATTTCTTGAAGTCAAGGATTTCTTTCCAGTAACGTAGTGTTTTGAATTAGTTTATCACTGAACGAGTGTCATTAACATTCACTTTGAGCAAAAGAACAGCTTTTATAGTGGCTGTGCTCCGCCGATTTGTCCCTTCATGCCAAACACTATTTATCACAATGAATGCTTGCTCCACTGACTGTTTGTTCCTGGTAAACACAAGCAAATTCTTTTTGGCAAAACCATATGGCTTGAACAAACAAACTGGAGTTATAAAACCCCCCAAAAGGCCAAATGAAACTCCACCAGGCCCCAAATTGACCTTGTTCTCTTTGACTGAAGAAATGAAAAATGAGGATATTTGAGTTTTCCCTGTAGAAGTTCCTTGGACATCACAGAAGTGATTGTGTTGCCATCTTCCTGGCACTCATTCCAGAGTTAGATCAGCTCTGTGCTCATTCTGAAGTGAAGTTAACCCATTTTCTCCCTACTACCCACACTCCAAAAGAAAAAGAAAAGGTCAGCTCAAGCAGAAATGGATGTCGAGATTAAATGCTCATCTGGAAGGTTAAGAAAAGTCAGACCTGCAGGAAAAAAAAAATACAAAACCAAGAAGAGAAAAACAGACAAAGAGGAAAACTAATAAGGGTGACCAAGCAGGATTGTTCTACCATCATCACTCCAGTCTGGCTCTGTTCAAAGTGTGTATGATTTGCCAGCTGAGTATTGTGTAAAGGTATTTTGCTCACCAGAGTTCAATTATGGGACTATGGCAGAAAAGTCAGGCTCTGAAATGGGTAAATATTAGAGTAAAACCATAGCTTAGTGCAAGGAAGAGTCAAGCATATTGTTTTCATAGATTTGTAACTGAATTTTCTGCTGGTGAGCCCCATGGGTGAGCTCTATAGAGTCCTGGCAGAAGAAAACTCAGATGTGTGAAAGCAGAACAGGCATAACATATCCCAAGAACTTAGCTCTCCACTGCATTGACTGAAAATATGAATTGACCTCAGAGAGATCAGTAAGGCCAGCTTTAGACTCTCCATTCCCTTTTGGAAAACTATGTGTCAAGTGGATAGATGTCTCTCACAGATGCCTCTACTACGAAACTGTCCTGGGGGGTTGGCATGAGCCCTGAGATGGGCGCAATGCTTGCAGACATGTTGACCATTGTCACCTTTGCTGCTGGAACAGCAGTCCTCTATTTCTATAGGATTTTACCCATCCCAGTATTGAATGGAATGTGTTGTCAAGTAAAAATAAAACAGGGCAGTACTACAGTCCTATGTACATGCTCTCCGGTATCTCCCTAACACTTCTCTTCAGGAAACTCTAAATAGCCAATATGATATCCAGCTGGATGTGAACTAATGCCATACAGTATTCTTAAAATTATCACTCCCCGCATCCTTAAAATTCAAATCCAGCACTGCATTCCAGGAAAGATTTGCTATTTAACAATAATATTCTCAAATAATAGTATAATAGCATTCTCCAGCAGAGCAGGGAAATTTCTGGAAACAGTGTTGCTGGTGGTACCTTAGCAAAGGAGCAGTGTGAAGCCCCTGAAGATATGACTGCCAAGTCACTTTTAAGGAGATAATATCTCCCCTCCTAGTAACAATAAATGTTAATAACATTAGAGAAAAACCTGACCCTGCTTCCTTTTTCCCCAGTGGAACAAGATGAACTGGCCTGAGACTGCTTCTACTCATTAAAATGTTTCTGTATTTGGTCAGTAAAATATGAGTATGCTTTATGTTACAACTGAATGACCACATGTATCATCAGCTGAAAGTTAATAGAAAACACCTAAAAGAAAAAAGTTCTTGTGTGCATGTGGTATCTGCTACTAAACCAAAATGCTGGGATGGGGAGTGTTCTCGATTTTTTTTTTTTACAAGGTAAGGATGATGTTTGAGTTGAAACGAATCTGAGGGCATGGTTTAAGCTTCTGTCCTTCACACTGATGAATTACTTTTTGAGACTGCTGTTCTTGTGAGCATTATGTAAACCAAATTTGCATAGATCCTTTGAAAAGATTAAAAGATTTGAAAAGATTGAAAGCATTAATAGTGATTGTCCTGTGGAAAAAAATTTACTTTTGTCACTGCAAAGCAATGGATGTTAATTCAGAATAGGCATTTCATCTTTCTCACCTTGCCCAGCAGTCCCTCAACACCATAGGGATGTTTATGGAAAATAAAGTGTTCAGCAGCAATTATCAATCCATTGTTCTTGCAATGTCTCAGACCATAATAAATATTATTTGATTTTACTGTGCCTAATCCGTATACTTCTGACAAGAAATACACTGCTTTTTCATTACACTGTCTTCTGTTCCTTTGAAATGTTTGCCTTGGCTTTCTAGTTTGCACACACACACAGACACACACACTCTACATATGCAGGAAGCCAAATAATATATGTTATCATACAGTGCTATTTCCTGAAGCAATTTAACTGGATTATTTTCAAGTCGTACACCAGAAACTAATAACGACATTGATACAAGCAATTGAAATTTGAGGCTAGGTTCAATTTCCTGGCTATTTCGTAAGATTATTGCCTCTCTTAGGTGCACTCAGAGGGATTAATTTGACAGATAAACTCAAGAACACTGTTCTGCATTAAAAGGATTAAAAACACAAGTAATTTGCAAATCATTCCTGAACATTAATGAAATCTTTCCTATTAATGGAATACGGGAGTTAAGCTGATGGCACCAGAGAGTATGATGTTGCTGGTGTGGATCAAGTTATGTCCCTTGTTAGTTGTCAGAAAAGGTATAGTCACAATGAGGGTATACAAAGTGGAGGAGGGATTGCAGTAAGTGTGTGGAAAGCGTCTTTGTGGATCCATTAGTCCCACTGAACTACTGAGAGCTTGTCTGGTCATGGCATAGATTGCATATGCAAAGAAAAACTACTTTCTAAATGTAATTAAAGTTGAACCTTTTTCAGTGCTTTAAGATATTCACTAATTATATTTTCCCCTAACAAACCCTTCAGCACCGAATTAAGATTACTCTTAAGGATGTTGCAATTTCTTTAACCTTGGGATAAAACTTTCTTTTTTTACCTCCCTGCAGTACAATCTACTATGTTATTTTTTATTAATTAGGCAAATGAGCATTAGTGAATACATAGTACCCTAATATTTGACATAACTCCTTGATAGCTGGTACAATGTTTTAACTCTGGAAAATGCTGAACAATGTCCCAACATGAAGAATCCGTTTCTTACTCATGTTTGTATACACATCTATACACTATACACACTAACAGAAGCCTTGCATCAGGCTTTCGAAGTCACCTATTTAAGTCATTAGGAAATTAGTTTTATGGACCATTGTTCACAGCTGCCTCCCTTGTACCTATAATATGAATAAACAAAGGACTTACATTTGTACCACTGACAGAGGTGAAAGGCCAGAGCTTGGTCCATTAACTCAGTTATCACTCAACTTTTGATTTTGGATGAATAACCTTGGGAAAACGCTTCTTCCTCAGGCAAGTAATAAGAGAAGATGATCTTTTTTTCAGAAGAAAAAAGGCAATGTTAAACAAATGCAAGGAAAACCAGATAAAGAGAACTCTATCGTAAGGCTTAGGGGATAAGTTTTGCTAACTTTGCATGAATAGCCCCAGTTGCCTTTACACACAGCAGGGTGCGTAGGAAGTGTTTCTTTATACTGATGTATAGTAAAACTCAATCTCTGTTTAGAAGACCAAATAATGCAAAGACTCTGAAGTCAGAACGGAGGTAAATGTATTGACTTCAGTGAGGTTGCAGGGGATGAATTTGTTTCACTAGGATTACTCACATGAATGATCTGAAAAGAAGTAACTAATATAGGAAAAAAGTCTGGAAACATGATCTGTTGTTTATATTCAGAATGAATCTTACTGAATGTTTCCAACAAGCTTAACTAAGGAAGTTGCATAAAACGGCCAGAGGATCACCAGAAATAAAAGAAAAATAATTAATATTTCAGGTGAGCAAATTGTAAGCTAACCACTGTTATCATTAACTAGAATATAAAATTGATAGACTCCTACCACAATCCATGGGAGTTTCCTAGTCAGTTGGACCCTTAGTGTCAAGGCAAAAAGCCAAACATGTTTAATAGCTATATTAATTAATTAATTCACTTCTGATAATCAATTGTCAACAATTATATTAATAAGAATTCTACTTAACTATAAAACAATGAATTTAAATGAACAGGGAACCTTCTATTGGCTTTGATGGCCAGTAATTTGCTCAGAGATTTTTAACTTACCTGGCTGGCTTTAAAAATATGGAACTTGCCCCTAACATTTCCAGTCCTAGGTTAACTTGCTTGATGAATTTCTTGCCTAACACAGTTCCAGTACATGGTACAGTGCCATAGGAGATGAACAGTGGAAAAAAGTTAAGTATTGTTTCACAGCAAATGTATCTGGAACCTTTTGTATCTCTGAATGGTGTAGTACATCTTTTAAGTGAAGGCTAGCTGAACTGGTTGTAGCTAGGAAGATGGGAGATATTTGGAAGTCATTATAATTTTTATTCTCTATTCCAGACCCACAACTTCCCTAGCTACTCCGTGAAAGGTTCTGCAGGGGATCTTCATTGCAAAGCTATCTTTGTCTGAAGTCACCTAGGAGGTTACTCTAGGGTCCCGAGTACTAAATGGATACAATACTGGCACATGTGCACAGCTTGGAAAGCCATTTCTGCAGCTGTACCTTCCCTGATGATCTTCAGTTGCCTACTTTTGCCCAGAGAGGTTGTAGATGCCCTATCCCTGGACACATTCAAGGTCAGGTTGGACTGGGCTCTGTGCAACCTGATTTAGTTGAAGATGTCCCTGCTCATTGCAGGGCGGTTGGACTAGATGACGTTTAAAAGTATCTTCTAGCCCAAACCATTCTATGATTCCATGATTCTATGAAAGAAGATCTTCTGTGAGAACTCTTGAATGGAGTGCATTGACAACTTTTAACAGGAGCTCATATACGTAGTTAGTCTTAATTTGTTTGGCTGTGATAATATCCAAGGGTTTGGGTTATTGTTATCATAAGAGGACAACAACCTTAAAGACATCTCGTCCATTTCATGCCATATAATGTCAAGGAAAAAAATGTCTATGAAGCCTCAGCTGTACAGACTGAAACAACTTCACTTCTCCACTGATAAAAAAGTTTGTTATCCTTTCATACACACCCTTTGGTCTGACAATCCTGTTGTGACGGTGATGAACCCCTTACAACTAATTGTATGGTGCGGTTTTATACTGTTGGGTGTACTGGAAAGACGAGGTCTTTGTACTAGATCCTGCACATTGGGGTGCTGAGATCAACCGAGGATGCAGAGAGCCTATATAATATAAGTTACTGCCAAATGATTAGGCCAGCATCTGCCATGGAAAAGCAAAATGAGAGAATGTTGTCAACATCATGTATTTGCACTATATAAATGAGCGTCTCTCAAGAGTGTGCCGTACTGTTGTATGTGTTACTATTAAAACACTATTGTTTGAAGTAGGAGGACCCTAGTCCTTCTGTCCCACTACGTTACAACTTCACACCAGTACAGCTCCAGACTGGCAGGTGAATGGCAGCTGTCAGCTTTTTATTGTATTATACAGGAAACAACCTCTGAAATCCACACTTCCACTCCAGTTTTTAAGTGTTAAATAGCAGGCTGTAGCTATTACTTTGGCACTCTGAAGAAACATAGCTTCCACTCAGCTAAAAGTAGAAACACTTTGGCTGACAAAGTCAAACTTGCCCACTGGTGTTTTTACTCTTTGGTTTTAAGGATTTTCTGGGAGAAGAAAGAATTGGACTGCAGTTTAGGGCTCAAACACAAGATATGAAAATTACCTGGGGGCAGAGCAGCAGCTGGTGCAATTGCCCTGAGCCCAGAGTTATCTGAGGGCAGCTACAGTTCAGCCTCTTGCTCAGCTCCAGCTACCTGGAAGTGCAAAATCCCCTGTCAGCACCTTGCAGACCAGTGGTTCTTCGCTAGCTTGCTGCTCCGTTCTGCTGTATGCTATCATTCCTAAGGCAAATTAGACTAAAGGTAAATGTTATTCCCTTCTTTCTCATCTTATTATTAATAGATGTGTCAAAAAATGTTGCTCTATGCAAAAATCACTGCTATATGCAAAAATTCTTTCTCTCTTGCTATTATTATTTATGCTTTTTTGCTATAAATTCTGAGTTTTGTATGTGATGTTGAGTTACTTTCAGATATGCCATGTCCCTGTTATGTGACAAATTAACTTGCTTTTCTGTGGTGGTACACACTTTTACTGTTCCAGCATAGTCTTAAAACATGTTCTTTAGGGGTGAAGAGCCCTTGTTAAGGGAGGCAAAAAATAGTAAGAGTCATAAATTTTGACAATTTTATCAGCCCTGTGCTTCTGCAGAGCAAATCCTCTTTCTATTGAGAACATCAAACCTTTCCAAATGAACTAAAGCTTTTGTTTTTAACATGAATATATCCCCAAGTATCTTTTTAACAGTTTCAGTTCCATTGCAAAGCTATTCAGTGAATCAGACAATAAAATGACCACAACCAGAACCATAGTACTAAACAATAACAAAAATATTTTTATTTTGCCTGTAGCTTTCAATGTGCTTATACCTTGAAAGCTTTATGTGAGCTTAATATATGGAAGCATATGAAAAGCCTTATTGCTTCAAAGGGGAATATTCAGAGAATTACAATTAACTGTGAACATAGTTAGAGGCCCACAACCCGGTCTGAATTTCATTGAAGAGACAGAAAACTTCATTACTGTTTAGAAAGTGCAGTTCCAGCACTCTCAAGGCAAAATCCAACTTTATTGTGCATAGATGATCTTAGACTCAACAGCTTGCCCTTTCCTGCTTGCAAAGACTGAATGTTAAACACATTAAAAAACCTCAAAAAGCTCTGTCCTTTCCCTTGCTGGAGCTTATCCTAAGCCTGGTAAGAAAAGACATCTTTTAGCAAGTTAAGTGGTCTTTGGAGCTACTCTGGTACTCTTAAAGATTGAACTAATTTTCCCCACTACAGGTGTATACAGGCCATGTATACATGGGTATACTCCTCAAGAGGAGCCCTTAACAAATTGCATCCTGTTTACAGATGGCACTTAGAGAAAATAGATATATTTTTGTTCTTGTAAAGAGGAGGAAGTTCTGCTGAGATGAAAACCCTCCAAGGACATGGATTCTTTTGTGTGTTGAAAACACCTCTTACAAACTAAAAAGAACAGTGATAACCTGCTATTATAAACACCTCCCCTGAATTAGCAGGGATTCATTTCCATGGTGAGAAGAAGTTTTCCACATGTTCTGACTTTGCACATGAGAACTGTAAAACTCAGATGTGCTCTTGCTCTCCTTGTTAGTGCAGAACAGCTGTTGATAACTTGGCAGTTAGTAGTTTGGGGAGGAGACAGCAGAGAAGACATGGTCTCCTGATCAGCTGAAGCCAACTGAGTTGCCTGGGAACGGTTAGATTGCCTTTTGCCAGGCTAGTTGTGGGAAATAACGAACATGTTTGAATAGTGACTGCCTTGGTAGGAAGCAGGCCAGAAAATAGGGTTAAATTTTCTGGATAGATTGTTTGCAAATAATTTGGTGGGTTCTGGTAATGTATAATGATGTGAACTTTGACAACACCAAGCTGAGTGGTGCAGCTGACACACCAGAAGGATGAGACATCATCCAAAGGAACCTGGACAAGCTGGAGAGGTGGGCCTGTGTGAACATCATGAGGTTCAACAAGGCCAAGTACAAGGTCCTGCACCTGGGTCGGGGCAACCCCCAATATCAATACAGGCTGGGGGATGAAGGGATTGAGAGCAGCCCTGCAGAGAAGGACTTGGGGGTACTGGTAGATGAAAAGCTGGACATGAGCCGGCAAAGTGCACTTGTGGCCTGCCCAGAAGGCCAACCATATCCTGGGCTGCATCAAAAGAAGTGTGGCCAGCAGGTCAAGGGAGGTGATTCTGCCCCTCTGCTCTGCTCTGGTGAGACCTCACCTGGAGTACTGTGTCCAGCTCTGGGGCCCTCAGCACAAGAAGGACATGGACCTGTTGGCATGGGTCCAGAGGAGGGCCACAAAAATGATCCAAGGGCTGGAGCACCTCTCCTACGAGGGCAGGCTGAGAGAGTTGGGGTTGATCAGCCTGGAGAAGAGAAGGCTGCGAGGAGACCTTATTGTGGTCTTTCAGTACTTAAAGGGGGCCTACAGGAAAGATGGGGAGAATCTTTTTAGCAAGGCCTGTTGTGACAGAACAAGGAATAACGGATTTAAACTAAAGAAGAATAGATTTAGACTAGACATAAGGAAGAAATTTTTCACAATGAGGGTGGTGAAGCACTGGAACAGGTTGCCCAGAGAGGCAGTGGAGGCCCCATCCCTGGCAACATTCAAGGCCAGGTTGTATGGGGCTCTGAGCAACCTGATGTAGTTAAAGCTGTCCCTGCTTACTGCAGGGGGGTTGGGCTAGATGACCTCTAACAGTCCCTTCCAACCCAAAGCATTCTATGATTCTATGATTCTATGATTCTATGAACTTGAAGTGAGTTTGTTGCCAAAAGAAGACAGTGCTTAATCCTTTTGCTGCAATGCCTGGCAGTGGAAATGGTAAGTGCATGGTAACTCATGATAATGCTTTTCATTGCCACATTGTGTGAGGATAAGGTAGCAAAAACTTTTGTCGGCCCTGTTTTGAGTCCACCAAACTCAGTCTGGCTGCTTCAAAATCTAGACACGAATCCTGGTGAATCAATCTATTGCACTAACCAAACTTCAAAGAAGCCTTTACTGAGTGTTTACATTACATTTGACTTTGTTATTGAGTCTAATGACATTATGGAAAAGATGAAAACAGAAGAGACATGACAGAGATAAAAATAGTTTGTTTGCATTGTTGGGAGAGAGGGAAAATTGCATTTAGCTTACTTCTGATGGATCAAGTATGTTTCTGTAGGTTTTGTCACTGTGAAAACTGGCAGATATTTCTATTTTGACAGATATTTCTATTTTAAGGCTGACACTAAAGGTGAGAAGCTGAAAGCTGTTATCAGGAAAGGAAGAGCTCACACAACATCTTCATAAACAGAATCATCAGAAAACTGTGCTGTGCATCTTACTGCATAATAATTAAGCTTTTAACAATGCTCATCTGACAGTCTTATGTGGTTATGAGACACACAGAGCTCTGCTTATAAATGTGTTCAGGGCAAGTGGGAGTTCATCACCCTATCTTTGCCTAACTTGGTGTAATTGTTAACCATAAAAGGGTTCCTTGCTTCTCTCCAGCTGCATTTACTCCATTTGGGACTGAGCCTCACCCTCCTATCTTTCTTTCTGCACAAAAGTCTTTGTAATGGTCACATCTTGTTGCTCTATGACCTTAACCCACAACAATGTAGATAACTAAAGATTTTGTATGGAAAAAGAAACTATTTGCTCTGACATTCTTCATTGGGTAGATGATGCCTACTCCCTGACAAGGTGGGTGGAAAATGTAAGAACCAAGGGAGCTCCTTGGCCTGTGTCATCCCTCACTGGCAAAGTACAGTGGCCATCTTGGAGAGGTGTAGAATGCAACCCCTGCTCAAGGGGCAAACAAAAGGCAGCTCAAAAACAGGGAAGAGGCAGATTCTGGGCCATATTCCCGGCTTTCAGGTTTATGCGTGGTGAGCTCTGCCATAGCATCCCAAAGACAATATACAATATATGTGACCTTCCTAGATTGCAGTTCACCCTGGGGCAAGGTGAGTCATTGCTAAGGAAAATGTTAGTTTGGGCCTAATTGGTCTACACCTACTTTGAAAGTACACTGTCTCTTTCAGTAGTAGGTAGTGTAATGTCGCTTAAGAGCGGCTTTTTCCTGGCTGTTAAATTCTGCTGAATGGTTTTCACCTAGAGGCTTCCCCATTTCAATGAGAAAAACCTTTCCCTATCCTTTGGGTGTGTTTAATCTCTGTCCCAAGATGTACTGCAAATATATTTTAGAAATCAAAATATTGACCTAAACTGGAAAGATACCTCCAGCACTTGATTACATCATTACATCAATTATTAATAATTTTTTCTCTAACCTTGTACATAGGTGCCTGATATATAGTGTGTGCAAAAAATGAAATTATTTTTTCTAGCACTGTACTTGAAACAAGTCCTGCAGCACAGTCTTGTTTTCAGATCACTAGCATTTAAGAAATAAGTCCTATAAACCCAAGAGAACTTATAAAATGGTATGTAATTAGAAAAGAGTAAGTCTTCCAACCAGATGATTAGTCTAATTTTTTTAAATTAAAAAGACGTAATCCTTTGGCTCTCTAGTGTATCTCATTTTCATAGCTCAAATAATAAAACCCACATTAACAGGCAAACTCATTTGTACATCTCTGGTGACTTGTGAATGGCTACATATTTAGTCAAACTGGTTTGTTCCCATGACGTTAATGGGGAACAAGATTAAACCAATCAAGTATGTAGATACCTGTTTTGTGAGGGCAATATACAGCTTTTCAGACTTTGTAAATAAGTACGTACTTCATATCTCTCATTCAGAGCTTGGGTGACAGAAGAGGCAGCCTACGACAGAATGTAATTTTTCTTTCAAGGAAAAGATAGTGCAAAACTATTTCAGCAGCACTCTGCTGAAATTCTTTTGTGAAGAGGTTGACTAGGGCTCTTCATAGTCTGTTATAATAGTTTTTTGGTTTTTTTACTGTGACAGAGTCCATGTGATAGATAAAACCTGAAGTTCTGTCTTTCCTACCTACATGAAACTGGCATATTTTTACTATAGGTGACACCACTCGCCTCCCAGATGTGAGTGACTTGAGTGGTTGCACCCACAGTGTGGGGCGGGGAGGTGGGGTGTGTGCTCTGGGCACGTGGCATCCTCTTGGCCACTGGAGAGCATGACTATGCACCACTGAGTGTGTGCAAGCAGATGCTATAAAGGACTCAATGTATTTGCTGACTTCAATGAGATTTACTCACGCTCAGAGGTTTTCTTGTAGGACTAAGCCCAAGGATTTGAGTATATTTCATTTAAATCCTTCTTTTTCACAGCTGATGTACTTAACGAAACAAGTTTCTGCTGTAGAAAGTTGAAAATAGAGTCAGCATAAAGAACTGCTGCCATGCCTCTTGCTTGCTCTCGGGGTACAATTGACCTATTCTTAGAAAAATTGACTGCCAACTACCAGGCAGCTCTGGCTTAGATTTTGTGCATAGCCTGGGAAAGTTGTTAATTCTGCCTTAATATTTCTCTCTGCAGACTATTAGTTAATATAGTGGCCACATACAGCCTGAACCCACCCAAATAAATAAAAGCAGTGTGTAGTGCTGGGTACTACATATTGTTTCTTATTTGCATGAAAGAAACGTGTGTGTACTTTAATTTAAATAGGGCTTTACAGAGATTTTCCATATGGTTGCTGACATGAATATATATATATTTTTTCATGGTTTCTCAACTTTTCAAATGTTATTGAATCTAACCAGTTCCATCTATGTCCATAAGTGGCTTGCCTCATTCAGTTTTTTTTGGTGGGGTTTTTTCCTCACTATGAACATGTTCAGTTTATTTGATTGTACCACTTCCTCCTCTTTAAACATTAGCATAAGACTAGACATGTTGAATATCTCTGACAAGACTGCTGGATGAATAATGTAATAAGCGCTGCTTTTGTTTGGTTGCCAATCATGACACAGTTCATTGCAGGACTTTCACTCACTCTTCAACTTCATTTCTCTTTGTGAAAAAAAGCCCAGCCCTCCCCCCGCCCCTCCCAATTCATCATGACCTGTCTGCAGGAACTAGCTAGTTTGCAGTCTACAACAGCTGTGCTTTTCCCTGTGTGTTTCTCCTCAGTCTACTGTGGCCTGTATCAGCCTACATTCTCATAGTATCTGTGACACCCTGAACACTATGGAATTGACTAAAAGTCTGTTATTACCTCAGTTTTCTTATTTTTATAACTTGCTGTACCAAATAAAGCTCATATCAAGAAACATACTACCCTGGCATGATGACATCTTTTCTCTAAACTAATCTGATTAACAGAAACTTAGTGACACACAAAGAGGTGGGGGGTGGACAGAAGTGGTGTGGAGGAGTTAGTGCATCTTGCAGTGGCTGGAAAAGTCTGAATGGTTGTCATTGTAGTATGTGGGATTTTTTTTCTCTTGTTTGAGAGAAAAGACAGATTCTGTTGGGCTCTGTGTTCAAAAACTTAGAAGTTATGATTTTGTAGAGGATGGTGGATTCTTTGGGAAGAAATTAAATGTTGAAACAGGAAGGCTAGAGTGTAGCGGTCAGGTGGATGAAGTTAGGAAGAATTTCCCATCAGACCATTTACAATGAATTTGAGTTCCTGTTTTGTTCATGCTTACTTCATTTCAGTGGCTTCATTATATTGTGGGGAACATAAGGCTTAACTAAAGGTTCAAGTTTTTTGCATGTTATACTAATGTGATACCACTCTTTTGTATATATTTTAAGGTAGCATTGGTACTGGGGGTAAATTTTTCATTAAGCAGCATAGCAAATTAATCTTATCAAGGTATATCTGCATGTGTCTGCATACACATTATTTTGCCAGCTGTCTGGCCTGTCCAAAAACTTCAGAATTATTTTTATACTGAGACCATCCTGAAAATATCAGCATTCTGGTATGGTAAGATGCTTGTGGGGGAAATTATGCTCTACAAAAATGTAAAGGATAGTGGACTTTACTGCCCTCTTAATTTCTCGTTTCATCAGAACAACTGCACTTCACCAGAGAAATTTGTAACAGTGTAATAGGGAAAAAGATTTTTCCCATCCAGTAGAAAATACTCTCTGACCAAGTTCTGCTGTCCCCTGCATCTGCAGGCACCTTTTTTTCTTTTTTATTCAGTCAAATCCTTAAGGAAAGAAAAATGGTTCTGAAAAGTTTTCATTCAGCAAGTACTCTGGCAACCTTTAAAACACATAGAGAAGCATGGGTAGAATATTAATCCCCAGAGTGTTGCAGCTGTCTTTGAATGTGGGGTGTGTTTTAACCAGAATATCACTTTGGTTTTACTTTTGATACTTTAAGCTTTCCTCAGAAAATAATTGATGTCTTATGCTCCATCTGAACTGACTGTTCTCACAAGGACATACAGGGTATTTGCCAAAATTGAGTTACAGTCCAATATTTTGTCCCATTTGATTGTGGAGATACAGTGAATGTGTAGCTTGAAGATTTTTTTTAAAATTCTTTTCTTTGATCCCACTTTTTCTTTGAGGCAATGATAAGTACTCACTTCAGTACTTACAAGGGTAATCTAGAGAATTACCACTACATGGAGTATGGGGAACTTTTGAGCAGGGAATGTTTTTAGTTGATAAAATGTCATACACACTGATACTGTTCAAAGGAAGGGTCTGTTAGATTATGTAAGTAATAGACTACAGGAAAAAAAGCTCTTCAAACATAAGTATCTCTCTGATCTTACAAGTAGGAGTCATATCTGCCTTTATCGGTGCCCATTCAATAGTTTCTTTATTCTGCCTATGAAGGGCTCATGAAAGGCTATTTTCCCATTTGGGTCCTGGAATTGCTCCACATTTAAATGGGGCTCCAACTGAAAATACTGCAGAATGTGAACAGAAAAAGACTGTATTACTCCAAACCGACATTTTAATCTTTATCTGTTAGGACTGATCAGCTGTTTTCTGTTGCTGAGAAAAATTCAATTGTTGACTAGAGAGGAAAAGAGGCGAAAACAAGGGAGAAAAGCCCTCCAACTTTTGAAAAATAGATTTAGAAGAGAGGAGGAAAAAAATCAAGAACTAAGTGTGCTATGGAGAATGTATGTGGTCCATCTTGAAAGTTCAAACAGTCTTCCAAACAGGGAGGCTGTTACCCGTTCAAGTGAGGAGTGATGTCTGGAGCTTGTTACATCCCCAGCAGAGCTTCTCCATTAGGAGAGCTGCAGGGATGTGGGAAGGTGAAAGGAGAAGCAGTCTAGCAGGGCCTCCTGAGTAACCTTGGAAACTGTCTGTGAGCCCCTCCATTCCTCTTTTTCTTTTAAAAATAACTAGCATATCTGAGCCCTGTGCAGTATATTTCACAGCTTTCTCTAGCTGCTGAAATGACAGCTGATTATTTCTTAATAAAGAAGACATTTCTAGGCAATAGGCTTGACTCAAGTGAACCTGCAGCTTTTTATCAGGACCTCATCCTTGTCTGGGAAGAAACTTAATTACTACTGCAGTATGTGTGAAAATCAAGGACTCTTTCACCTTCCAAATCACAAATGCTGGGTCCAGGCTAGGTGGCAACACCTTCATCTGCTCCAGTCTGGACCAAACTGGCAAGTTTGTGAAAGCTCTTCAGCTCTATGAAAATACAACATATGTGACAGTAAAAAAATCCTGCATGGATGAGCCTATCCTGTAGGTAGGACAGAAAAAATCCTGCCTGGAGCAACAGCTCCAGTTCTTTTGCCCATAGCACAGTCCAAGCAGGGACTTGGTGCTCCCAGGAGAACTCTGATTCTTTTTTCCCCTTCTGCACAAAGAACTTCATTTTAAAGTAACCATTATCCCTTGCTGATAGTTCCTCTGCTCACTGGTATGAGAGAAATAGAGGTCATTTGCTATTTCAAAAATTAAGTCATTTCTTTCCTCCATCAAGTGTGTTGCTTTTACGAGGAAAAACAAAGCCACTTGTTAAAATTACCCCAGCAGTGCTCTTTAAAGTGCCAATTTATCATGATTACTGGTAGTATATGGGAATTGTTATTAACAAGATATCACTGAAACAACGAAGGCAAGAGACTGATTCTTAGGATTTAACTTGCATACCCTGCAAAGAAAAAGTAAAAGAGATAAAACATGAAGGAAGACCCACATTTTAATTTACAAAATACATTCTTATTTTAAAATAATTGTATGTTTGTTTATTTTAAGGTGTTTTCATGGAAAAAACAGTCATTTTTTTATATCATAGTCTCTTTGATTGTACTGTGGCCGATTATGCATGATTTTAAATACAGAGTTGCATGTTTTGGCTTGAACTGATTTTAACAGTCTAGTGCTACCAATACTATTAATCAGAGCACTCTCCATTCCCCTTTGCTCAAAGCAGAAAATTGACAGAAAATCCAACCAACAAAAATGTTTTCTGCCAGATAAGCAACTCGAATTGGGCCAGTGAAAACATCAGAACAGGTACAAAGGACTGGGTGGGACTGCCTGCCCAAGGATAGGAAGGGCAGAAAAGAACTCTGCTTTTATTTTGTCTTTTTTTCCAACCAAAATACTGATTTCTGTTTCTACATGACCACAGCTTTCCAACATTCAAATTGGAAGTGCACACTTTCAAGTAGCATAAACAGCATGATAGTTGCCTAAACCAGATCTATGTGGGTATATAAATACTTGCAACTGCATGTGATGGCTTGCCTACTGCAAAATATGAATGTGTGAACATTGGACAGATGTGAAAGTTCCCCCATAGTGAATTACACAGTCTTCTTGCACTCTACACCAGCGATCCTACTCGTTAATCCTAATGACATACTTCTGAGGTAAGCACTCAGAATTATAGGTGCTGCGGCTTTACTTTGAGTTTTGTGATATTTCCTCTTCTTTCTATTGTCCCAAGTGTGTGTGAGTCTTATCCTTCCCTTGAAGAAGGGAAAGCACTGGTAATGAGAAGCTTGGAGAAAGCTTAAACCAAGGAACCAAATTAAAATGGCCTGGAATTTATCCTTTTACAAAGTCTTTTGTTGTGAGGACATTTAGTATGTTTTATTGTTTAGAGCCGGTGATAAGAGTAAGTTCTTCTGAGTGGAGGATACAACATGCAATAGAGATGTGAAGTCTTATCCTTAACAAGCAAACCTCCAATATAGCATGTGGCTGCCCAGATTAAGGTTTCATTTTCAGAAGAGCTGTGAGAGAGTTAGTGCTCCCTTGTGTGCCTGAAATGATCAATAGGAGGTTGCCATTTGCAACACTTCCATGTTTCCCATACTTGTGCTGGAACTTGCCTGTTTTGGCTTCTTTTCATAACTTCTGTCTTAAATGTGTTTTTATAACATTTCTTATTTTCTCCTCCAGCTTAGCTGGTATTGTCACCTCTAGTCATACAAGCTGAAGTATCTTAGCTGTGTTAGTGGATTTCTTGTCTTCAGTGCTTCAATGTACTCTTTCTCACTGGAATAGTCCATAGGACTCCTGCCTAATACTGTGGCCACCAATGATTTTAACAGGCTCATGTGTGTGGCCACTTGGCAGTGTTCGATAGTCTGTGCAGAAAGCCTGCGAGATGTCTTTGAATAAGAAAGATGTATTAAAGCATCATTTGAAGAGAGAAAGGAGGAAACAGGGAGTGACCTTCATTTTCCAGAGATTGATGCTTAATGTAGATGGAACTGCAAGACCCAGCTGTGACAAAATCTGTCATGTTTCATATTTCCTATGTTGGCTCCTGTTCTGTACCAAAAAGTAAGTATGAAGCAGAAAGAAAATCTTTGTCTGAGCTGTGCAGAAGTTGCAGTGAGGTGGGAGTTGGATTGTAGTCAGGCCATTTAAAGAAATTATTAAATGTTTTCAGTATGTCTGGCTGCTTGTACTGTGGGATCACTATCTTTCCCTTTTCCTTATGGAAATGTATTAACACAGTACCCTACCCTTAATGTTTCAGAGAGTGTAAGTTAAGTGGTGGCATTGTAATTTCTCTATTTGCTGGAACATACTTGTGTGCTACAAATGGGAACTGAAAGCCCTCTCTATTTCATGGAGATTGCCTTCTCTTCTAACTTCGTATTTACTACTTTTTTCTTTTATTTAAGCAAAAAGCCAGTAATGGGCTGATGTAATTATCAACACGTTAATGGTAGTTCCAAAAAGCCTTAAACGACTTGTACGTGGGAAGAGGTTCCTATTGTTTTAACTTTAGCTATTCAATTCTGTTTCTAATAAGCTTGTTGTAAATACTCAAGGAGAAGCAGTTCCATATTGTTCTCTTAATCTTTTGTTAGACACTTTGCAATAACAACAAAGTGACATTTCTGAAAATGGATAGCTCTGGATATGTGTTAAAACTTACAAAAGATCTCAGGAGTCATGATGCATAGCCTGGCTATTTTATGAATCAACAGAAGGGAGCTATGAGGAGACGCTCTTTTCTGTAAAAAGAGAATTAAAGCAGTGGCTGAGAAATTGTTTTATGATCACAGAGAAATCTCTGGTACCAGGCAGCACTGTCCTTTTGTAGTCAATACAGATGCTCTAGCTTGTAGCTGTCTATGATATGAAATTTTTCAGTTTAGGGACCTACATATTAAAAGCTCGTGAAGCAACACCAGCTGTGCTGTTAGCTTTTACAGCTAAACTGTATCAATAGCACTAGTATTTCAATGACAGCAAACAGGGGTTTGTTAGTGCAGACTGTTGATTTTAGAGGTAAATGCCAAATGCCTAGGATGCACTTGCTTAATTAATAAGCAGTGTGTGTATCAATCTGTGACTAGAGCTTGGGACTGCACAGCACAAGTGTTTTGTATCCTGATTGCTTTATTCTTGGAAGTTAAGGAAGAGGTAAAACAAGGCTTTTGCAACCTGCATTAGCTCACACTCAGCTTGAAAAAAGCTGCCAGAGTGTGGAAAATGCACATTTCTCATTTCAGAAAACTTAATGTATTTGTTCATTCAAGTCACTTTAAAATATCCATCGTGTCAAAATATGCAACATATGTTTTCATTACTTATAACAAGCAAAGATTAAGTAGAATTGTCAGGAGACAGATTATTAACTTTTTCTGTCAAGAATTAGCACTTATTCCAGACATCCAAGTGAATTTCCTTGCAATTATATGTAGTCTTCTCCAAAGCGTAAACAAACCCCAACTTCTGCTGCTGCAACATTGAAAATTACCTGGGAGTCATTCTGTTCCTCGCTTTCTGAGCATCATTTGCTGCCTTCTTTCTTTGGCAGTGCAGCAGGGTATTAAGTGAGCAGTTTGGGGTAGGTGGGATATCTTCTTGCTCATGTGGTATGGATTTGAAGCAAGATCCAAACTCTGCTCAGGGCAAAGCCTGAGCAAAATTGTTTGGTCCAGAGGGATGAAATGTTTGAACCGGGTGCTGGTGCAGTCTGAGAGCAGCTGCTCAACAGACCCTTTGGCTCCTTGCAAATAGGATGGTCTGGTATGGATTTCCCCAACTGGGTTCCTTCTGCCTGTTCTCAAACTTGCAGTTAATTATTATTCTTCCCTTAAGACATGCAGTGTGTCTATGTAGCCTGCACACATTTTGGTGCAGCAAGACCCTGACTCCTGTCAAAGGATGACCTAGATCTTGGAAGGTTGCCTGTGAGCCCTGCCATTCCTATTTGCATAAGCCCAGAATGAGAGCCTCATGCTTAAAAGATTCTGATCTTACCTCAGGCTGACCCAGCAGAATGAGTAGGCTTAACTACCTTCCCAGATTAGGACTGGTGCCTGGAAAAGCAATGCTCTTGGTGATTATGGCTTACCTGGGCAAAGCGCTCTCTGAATTGAACGGTAGTTTTGCCTGGGCAGAGACTGCAGTGGTGAGCCCAGAATGCTCAGACTTGCATTGTTTTCAGACAGTGCTGCATAAGTCAGGGGGTAGGTACAGCTACCAAATTCTGATATATATACAGAATTCTGTTATATACACTTATTGAGTTTGTAGCCCCTGGCAGCAACATCATGTGCTGGCAGCTCTCATATGGTGTATATACCTCTGGACTGGAGCAAATCGCTGAAGATAGAATGCTAGCTCTGCACATCCCAAATCACATGGAAATGCCTTGGCTTAAAAGAAGGCAGGGGTTGGGGTGAGGGGTGGGTGCGCACAAAAGACTATAATTTCTTCTAAGGCAGTTGCATGTTGTCTTATACCCACACATACACTGCACATTATACTGTTAGCAGTAATCTGCATATAAATGCAATCTGATTAGCTAAAAATCCTCACTTTGATTGGGCACAGGGGGCACTACCAGGGGAGAAGCTTGACAGATAAATACTTTAACATATTCTAACACTCCCCTCCCCTCACTATCACTGTAGGCAGTGTGAACTACCTGCACTCAGATTTAAGCTAAGTCAAGGTACAGGCTTTTCATAATCCCGTTGCAATGATGAAGTTTAAAACTATCTGTAAGAAATGTGAGAAATGAAAGGTCTTGCAGTAACCAAGACAGAAATAAAGAAGTTCATGCCAAGGACATATTTCTCTTGTTTGGGACAAGCTACTTGATTTTTGGGTTTGGTTTTTACTGTTTTTTGGTTTTTGGTTTTTTAAACATACATAGCCTGAGATGTTTAAACTTTTAGTAATCCCCAAAGATGAAAAAGAAGAGTGAAAAAAAAATCCCCAAATTTTCATCATTGTGTAAAAATCTGACCTTGTCATCTCCTGATTACATGCTGCAAATAAGTAGGCTGTAGCAAAGGTGTCATCTTCTTTGTAACTCATGTAATTTGAGGCTTTCTTTCACTCTATCACAGTAAACCAGGCATGCAATTCATTCTTTTGTTTGGACAGTTGGTCTTCTAATTAAGAAGCAGGTGACTGTTTCTGCACCAAATGGTTCTCCTTTTGTATATCCTTCTACTCCCTGTGAGGTTAATACATATTGAAATGGGATATGTCTGGGCCCAACTCGGAGAGCAAATAACACCGGAACAGAGGGAACAGTAAAAGGAAACAGAACAATTGTCAGAAAAGTTCATCCTTAGTGTCCATAAGACACAGAAGGATACAGCAAACCGGATTGCATCTCCACAGTTGAGCTGCTGCTCACTAGAGTCCAAATGACTTCTGGGGTTGGTTTTACTGGACTTTGTAGGGATGGGCATATGTAGCATGTGTATAAACCCAAAACAGAAATCAAAACAAACATAACAAGAATTCAAAAATAATGCACTCCAACCTGGCTGGAAGGCAGCAGGCATGTTGTGCCCCCATTAGTTGTTCCACAGCTGTGAAGTGATGCTGTGTAGGTACTCTGGCTGGAAAATGGGTATTTGATAAGGAGATAATCAGACCTCTGGAAAAGTCTAATGTAATATGCTCTGAATAAACATCTGTACAGTGCTTTATTTTTTAATCCTAAATTCTCAAATCCCCTTATGATTTTCAGATTGCTAAGTGTCAAAATGTACAAGATGTTCTTGTTTTAAACAGGAGAAATTCGAATTCCACAGGTATTACTTGATTTGCCTAAGAGCAACAGCAGTAGCCTTGGCAGTATAATTCCTCTAGAGGAATGTGTTGTTCAAGTTGGTATTAATGATCTGGGATGAGCTGCATTGCATCTACATCTAGGACCTGTGTATTTACTAGTGAAAGAAGGAAACACACAGTACAAACCTGTGTGTATGTGTGCTGATACCCCTCTCTAAAGGCATGCTTCTCTCTTCTCAGTTCAGATATACAAAAATATCCATTGTGATCTGGTCACAGATTAATATTAAAGAATTATGCCAGGAGGAAAACTTGCCTTTCATACTTAATGCCATTCATTGAAACCACTCTCTAGTTCATTCTTTTCCTTTGTTTATTTGTCATTGTTCTTTGCTCCACCATTTGTTTTACATGAATGTTGTTTAAGATGATGATGCTGTTTTCTGACCAGTGGAAGGGTGTAGCCTGGGCTGAAATGCTGGTTCCAGGATTACTGAGAGTTCATACTATGCGTCATTACAGAACAATATGAATGGGAACAAAGACCATTACAAAACTAACAAGTGAATCACCCCTCCCTCCCCATGCTTCCCCATGCCTATTCAAAAAACAACTTTGAAAGCCCAAATTAAATTTGAAAGGGGGAAGCAGGAGGGGGGAAATGTAGGGTTTAGGGTAGATACCATGGTGTGTATGGTCTGTAAGAGTCTTCATTCTGTGGAAATGCTTGCACAATGTGGTGTATTGAGGGCAAATGGAATATCTTAAACTTTGTGCAGGCTTAAGTAAAACTCTTAACATTATTTGAGACTCTTTTTTGTGACTTAATTTTTATGAGGTTTTATTTCTCCTTAGAGTAATATTAAGAGACCAGAAAGCTCACAGAAAAATAGGACAGCTGAAGTATAGACAACTTCTGGAGATTTTTTTTTTTTTTAACTGTTTTATAAATACAAGCAAGGTTTGTATGAACTGCAGTATCCCTTCTCCAGCTCTATCAGACTAATAAAACAGGCAGAGTTTCAGGAGCAAAATCTTTCCATTTGATGTCTTACATAAATACATGTTGCTAGTATGAAACTTGTGTATTAATTCTAGAAATGGAGATCCAAAATTGGATTTTTTTAAAAAAATCTGATTAGCATTATGTGAAGATAAATATAATTATAAAATGACAGCAACAAACTACTAAAAATGCAGAAGGGAGGGAGGAAGTTTTGGCATGAATTTCTGATATACTGTGAACACTTAGGTTTCCATCTGCTCTCTGCTTACTGATCCTTTATTTCTTGTGAGCACTGGGCCAGGAAGGCACCAAGTGTTGCTCACTGCAAGAGCATTTGACAATTGCCAGACCATCAGGTTGTATTCTACAGAGGGACATTTAACAGTCCTCTAAGTGAGGTTTCAAGGGATGTTTTCAAATGCCTGGCTTGGTCTCTTTAGAGATCTGTACAGTGCAGGAAAAATGACAACAAAAACTTAAGTTATGAGATAGTGAATCTGAAACTCCCTGTAACCAAATGGAAATCAGGTGATTGTAATAGCCATGAAAAGGAGGAAGATAACATTTGCTTTTGGAAACTTCAAAAGCTGGGGGTTTTTACAGTGATTTGTATCCGTGGCCCTCTGCAACAATTCCTGCTCTGCCAGTGCCTTTATGGTGGACTCCCAGTTTTCTCCATCCTACTGGTCTCAGTTCCACATTGAAGAAGCAGAGGGAAGGCTGCGTCTCTCACAGTCACCTTATTGCTCACATGTATATTGAGATGGTGAAAGTCCAACTCACCACAGCAGAAAAAGGGAGTTCTGCTTGGCCACAAGCTCTAGATACTACTCTAACTTAACAATGTATAACATCAACCAGAATTAGGAACAAGGAGGTACTCCTCATTAGTAGAGTGAAACTATGTTAGATGATTACAAGGAGAGTTAAAAATAAGAAAATAAGAAAGAAGAAAAACCCAGGAATAGGATTAAGAAGTTGAAAGGGAAAGCACAGAAACAAGATATAAACATGCAAAGAGAGCAGATTCAGAGAGAAATCAGTTTTGCTAGGTCCAAGTTGAACTACTAGGAACAAAAAAACCTGGCCTCAAACCTTCTGTGATAAGCGGCAGAGATCAGGTTCAAATATCTCCTGTAGTTTTTGGAGTGGTCTTCTGAAGTGGTACAAACCTACATATATCCATGGAGCCTGTATTATTGGCTCCACATTCAACACAGGTTCCTGTTAAATGTCCTCTTTGAGATGGCTACTTGGAGAATGGATTTCTGTGGTTCTTTAACAGGTATTGCACCAGCTGTCCATGCCACTTTAACAATTTACTCATGTGATCATTATTTGTTTTTCCTTTAAAACAAGTGATTTTGAAAAACACTTGTAGGCATCTAAGTAACTACAAACAACCAAAATTGCTAATGGTGTTTTTCTCAGTCTGGTTACCTGGGTGACTTGTAGTCTCTGTTCCTTGCTCATTTGTTATTTACAAAAGGTGCGTTGTTCACCTTTCCTTAAGAAATCTAGTCTTAGAAGTCTGTGGTTTCTTACCTTGTGAGAATAACTGCAGAAGAGTGAACTGTAATGCAGCTGTAATGCAGCAGTTGGAGAGGAGGAGAGACTCTCCTAAGGATGTCGGGGTGCCTGTTCTCAGAGGAGCACAGCTTTTCCAGACTTTTAGACAGCATATAAAGTCATGAGAATGTCAGGGAGGCACAGAAAAGTCTGCTTTTCTGATCATCCTTGCCTGTCAGGAGGGATCTGAGATTGTGATAACCCCTCATGTTTTCAAAAAGAGACAAGAAAATACTACTTCTTTCTTGGTTATTTCCTAGACAATAACTGGTCATTGACATGATGGACCTATGTACTCGTGTTGATATTTGTAAGGAGCAGGACTGAAGTGGATGGGGTGGATGTGAATCTTCCAACACCTTCTCTGTCCAGCTGTCTTAATGTAAATTATGACTGTCTCTGGATAACTTGCTAGAATTTACCAATCTATTTCAACCAGAGTGATATTTTGGGGAAGTTCCCTGGCTCTGTTGGGGCTGCTGAAAGGAATTATTTCCCCTACAAGCCTTGTGTTGCTTCATAAATACAAACATTCTTTTTCACTTGCCTGTAAATTATTTGGGGGCAGGAAAAAATAAGGTTGAGAAATTATAACTTTCATTGAGAACAAGTGTTGAAGAAATTAAGTCTTATGGTGCTGAAAGCTGTACAAGCTTATAGTAAAAGTATGATTGTTAATTCTTAAATTTGATTGCAATTACCATGCTACCCTATTACAACATCAAACGTTGTTTCATTTCATTAAGCTACTTTAGGAGATACTTGCCAAGATTAGAAATGAGCAGCTCTAAGAAAATGGAAAACAGTGTTCTGCCTTTACCTAGTGATTGCCTTTGTACTGTGTTTCCTCTAGAATGAGATTTTACTACTGAAATGAATGTTCAGTCATTTTCCAAACACAGTTTTAACCAGGTATTTGTTCTGCAGATTTTGCCTGGTTTTCTTATTAGCCATCCCTGCAGACTTTCTCTTGTTATACGTGTCAGCTGAATCCCTTCATCAGTGAGTTTTCAATAGTGTCATTGAATGTAGCTGAAAAATCCATGCAAAACATTAACCTAGTCCTGAGTCCCTGTGAGCTTGGACAACAGCTTGCCTGCAAATCCTTCTAGTGCAAATGAATTTCAGGGATAAACAACAAAAGAAAACATAGTGGGTGGTACCGACAATAATCATGCCTTGACCAGGTTTCCTGAGTACAAGAAAGTCACTTCAAGGAGAAGTTAATGATCCTTCTGTAGTGACCTCCACAGACAAACAGCTGTTTGCTCACCTACTGATCAAACTACCCTGTCCCTGGATTTACTTTTCAGGGGGGATTCTCTGTCCAGGGCACCAGCTGTTACTGTCATCAGAAACCTCTGTGGTGTACTTTCTGGAAAGCCAAATGAACACAATTTGGTTTCCAGATAGCCACTGAACCTGAATATTGAATCCTGGACTGCATCTTTTTTTCTTCCTATGTGTTGGCTTTGTTTTTTCCTTATACTAACTGAGTAGTGTATAACAAAACCCTGTGTAATTCTATAGCTGATTTGCAGTGCTTCAAGAGGTTAACTGTTTGCTTACTGAACATGAAAATGTCCATTGCCTCTGTGAAACTAATACATGTTTCAGCCAGGTTGCTCCACTGACCACTGAATTTCAGCCCTCCTAGAGTACAGCACAGCCAGGGTGGAGAGGGAGAAGGGCTGAGCTGGGGGTGAGGGACACTGCAGCACTGGCCGCAGCAACCTTTTACAATAGCTCAGGGATTGAGGTAGAGTTTACTTTCTCATGTGCTGGAAGTCCGTGCTGGGCTCCAGTCAGACTCCAAGGACAGAGTGCCACCTACTGAAACACCACTGCTGAAGAGAGTTCTGCAGAAATGTGTAAAAACTCTAGAGGCTAGGGCTTAGGTACTAGCTGTGTCGGTTAAAAGAGCCCTGGGCCTCCACAGGTCTATTACTTTTAGATTTTTTTGAAGGTCTTCCTCTCTGCCTACTCTCTTTTCCCAGTATGTCATTACTACCGCTGGTGTGGCCGGCACTGGCCTGGCAATGGACTCGTATTTCAGGGAGCAATGCTATGTAGTCCAGCTATGAAAAAGATACCATCAAAATCTACTAACTGGTCTGGAAAGGACACTAGAAACAAACTGCACTCTCAGAAGAGAGGGTCCAGCTCCTGTGGTGCCACCTCATACAGTAGATCAGCACTGATTTTTTTCAATAAATGTATTAGTCCATATTAAAAATTCAGCACTAGGTTTTGTGTAGGCACAGCTGCAAATCCTGCCTTGCTGTTGTTGGGCCATGCCATTTAGGCTGCAATATGATGGACTCCTGTGCTAAGCTAGGCAGAGCAGGTAAGTTGAAGCACATGATGGCAGTCATGGTGTGGCAGGGCAGGGACATCATAAGTCAAGAGACAGCTTGCAGTAATAACCTGCACCAAAATATGAGGATAGGCAAACAGCACTAAATTAAATAATTGATCACTGTCAAAGGAAGTAGCTTGTGAAACTTGTAAGTTGTGCAATATTGTCCCCAGAAAATCAGAATTTAGCATGATCTGGTCAGTCCCCCTCACAATTTGAAAGGAAAAGAATAAGCTTGTATTTCAAATAATCTCTGGATTGTTTCACTAAAGGTTAGTTGTGTTTTCATGTCACTGTACCATTACCTAAGATTCCCTTGCACCTGTCACCCTTTAATGTATCATATAAACGTCAATATATTTAATTTTATTACTGTGGTAGAGAGACTGAAATTATCAGAAAGGGAATTTACTAAGTATAACAAAACAAAATAGGTAAAGTCAGTCAAAGTTTTTTGAAAGGAGATATCCTCTGTCACTTTTAAAGATGGCTTGCCTACCCTTCTGTCTTCTTTACTAGTGTAAAGGAGTATAAACACATTTTACTGTGTTACCTGCAAATATCTAGGACAATTATATCTATATTATCTTGCCTCTTCTTTTTGATCAGATTTTCGTTAATAATACCCTAGCTGTCTTTGCTATTGCCTTTTGGATAATGACTGGAAGATGACTTCTATGACTTGTTTTCATTATACTTGGTGCTGTGCAATGGATCAAGAAAGAATATATTTATTCAGACTGAGAGACATCCAACAAAGTAGATAAGGGAAAAGAGTGTGAAATATGGGGCAGAAGATACGTGCTATAGAATACATAATGACATGGAGCTTCATGACACCATTTTAAGTTACAGAGAACACAAATCCTAATTAAAACATTAATCCTTGAAATAACTTTGTTTATTATTGACAAAATTATCTCAGACATCAGCATGCCGTATATTTACTGCACAGAGAAGTACTGATTAACGTTTTGGAAACATGTTAGTGAAAGTGCAGTAGTGCTTATAGCAGACTGAATGTGAAGGACATAGGCCTTTAAAAGCAATAGCAGGTAGTGCACACACACACTGAGCTTCCAGACTGAGGTTAAGTACAAATTAGAAAGTCCTCGGTCCTGAATCATGTGATGTCTCTTGAAGTGTTGCGGGATTTTCACCATCAACTGTACTGACAGCCAAACTAGGCTGTCTGGAAAGCTGTGACACTGTAAGAAATTTGTGTCTGATGATTGTTGTTTCTGTTGACTATTTTTATAAGAAAGAATCCTATAAAAAACATCCTGTTAAATATATAAAAACAGGGCTATATCTTGAGCAGGACAGATCTGACCAGTTCTGGAAAAAGTATCCTACAAGCTTAAGCTTTTAGATCATTTGCAAACTAATTTTTGTTTCTCCAGCTGCTCTCATAAATCACAAATATTTGATAAATAAGTTGATTCATATAGGTTGTTTGCTATTGATTTTGACTACACTTCTGTCTGCTCTCCAGTGACTGTTTGGTCATAGGTACTGTGAAATGTAGTGCTCGATTTGTGCCTGCCCCTTGATTGGATATCTGACGCTTCCTTCACAGGAGGCAATGAATACTAAATGCAAATGATAAAGATGAAACAATGAGTGTGAAATCACACACACCCAGCATCTGTTTGGAGGTGCCTCTTTTGCTTTACTATTTGTAGAAAGTCACAAAATTTAAGAATGGTGAGGAATAAATCCTGTTTTGTCCCCTTATTAGCTGTGTTTAATAGGCTTCTCATAATGGTGTCTCAGTGTTGCATTGATCATTGCTGACCTTTAATCCAGCTACTCAGTATGCAGATAGATAAGTATCTCTTGAGAAGGCCAAATGGCAGGCTATGGCTGTATTAGGGTATGTTTTCCTTATCTGCTATGTCCTTTTATAAAGAATCACTACAGCGATAAGGAACCAGGTTCCCAATTGCTGCTCTTGTCTTCCAAGTAAATGAGGTGAATTAACAGATGGGATGAGCTTTCCAACATTACCACACATGTAATTGTTTTTCTGTGAATCTGTATGGTCACCATACTGTTACAGTTTATCCTACAACATTATAAGAAGTCCTACTTCAGTCCGGGGAGGCAGGGATAGGATGTTAGGATGCATGTTAACCAATGCATTTTTTTCTTAAAAGATACAATTTTAGTGTTAAAATTGTTTAATGTTAAAATTATACTTGTATTAACAAGTAAATGAGAGCATTTGCCCTCTACGCTCCTGCAGGGGGCCTGTGGAAAGAGCTAACTGTAGCCCTCAGCATGGCAGGGTGCTGACCCACTGGCTTCAGTGTCCTCTTCTAAAGGTTTTGTTTAGTGGGTATCCAACCATTTACGGAAAACCGTGCTCTGAACAGCCAGTGTCTGCGTGTGCTGGGCTTTCTCTCGCCTGGCTTTTACTGTCTCCAGTGGCCTCATCAGCCCCAATGCAGTAACTATGGTCTCATTCTTCCATAAAGTTGGGAAGAGAAGGCGGCTCATTCTAGTACTATTTCCCCTCTCTACATCAACAAGTTCTCTCCAGAACTGCAACCAAGTTAAAACAAGCTGGTTTAAACCAAAGCTGGGCAAGAACTGAATGGTTTTGTTTTGCCTTTGATAGTATATAAGACACAACCTCAAATAAAAATGTCTGCTTTCTGCAGACATTCAGCCCATTAAATTTTAATAGCCAAAGTGCTCTTGGAAAAACAGAAAAGCCAATAAATTGATTGTCCATTTACTATCCTACCAATAACTAGCAAGATTTTGGGTCAGATCCTCTAAGTGTATGTTATCACAAACCCAATAACTGGGTAAGATCTGCTCATCCAGTTGAATAAGAAATATATATGGTGATTTATTGACCAGCTGGAACTTGTTAATACGACCTGAACATTTGGAAATCAAGTATTTAAAATTCATATCAGATTTCACTTCTTTCAAAGCTTGAAAAGAATTATTTTAGTGAAGCTAAATATGCACACATGGAAACTCCATCTTAAGATGGACCTTGAAATTTGGCTTAATTTATAGATTATGTTTGTAGGATATAGACATTGAATTCCACTTACAACGAAACCTAAAAAGAGATCACAAATCTCTAGCAGTAGAAATAATACTACTACAGAAAAGGTAGTGGGATGAAGTTCATTAACAATATGCCTCCCAGTTTTCTGATGATGCTTTCAAAGCCCTGTCAATTTCTGCTGCCTCAGTGCTTTGTGCATTTACATCTTTGCAGTTATAAGGAAAATATCTATTTTTCCAGGCTTTAATAAGCCAACTCTGTCCTCTCTATTTCTGATTATATTTACAAATCTGTAGTATGGCAGTCTATCAACCAAGGGCAGTGTTTGAGCTCTATGCGTGTAGCATTTTTTTCTATTCATATCTGTGGGTTGCTCTCTGGTCTTTTTCCTATGGATGTTGTGATAGGGGCAAATCTGAGCCTTTGTTCACACCAGTCTTGTACATGCCTCTCATGGGACCAATGTAATGGAGCCTGGGAGATCTGGCTCTGTAGGCAGCCGTGGCATGGAGGGGTCCCCGCCCTCATGCAGCCCTGCAGAGGCAGAGCTGCAGTCTTGGGGCTGCTACGTGCTGTCTGGCTCCATGCTTCCTCCTTGGAGGTGGCAGAAATGCCCCAGTCTCTTGCAGCTGGGAGGGGAGATAGCAGCACCCACAGTCTCACTACCTCCCCATCTTCTGCCCGTAATTCAGCATGGCACTATCCAGAAGAATAGTTGGGATGAGACCTTGGTCCCTTTAAACAGACATCTGGGAATGATTTCTTGCCCTTCTTGCCAAATAAGGCCATAGATAGTTTGCAGTTAAGGTAGTCTAAATGTTTTAATGGATCTTAAACTATGTTTTCTGTTCCTCAAGTTAGAAACACTTTAAGCTAGTCTGTAGAATCAAGCCTTCCTCAAGGATAAGAAGCAAGACCTTTCAAGGGCTATTAAATACTGGGTGTTTTTTTTTTTTTTTCTTTATACTGCATTTGAGTGTTACTGTAACTCTGACTTATTGGGGGAGGAAGAGGTAATTGGCATTTTCTGTGCTCTGTGTCCTGTCTCTGAAGTGTTGGTGGAGGTGTTGTGTTAGTACACTTGTCGGTAATGAAACACATAAAGGTACTAGCTGTTCAAACAGCTGTAACCATCTGTTTAGCATCTCCCTGATGCCCTGGTTGGGGTTTCTCTAATCATAAGAGTCAAATTTAAGCCTAAACATAAAAATGACCAAAAAAATCCCCCCAAAACCTGATCATATTGGAAAACTATTGCCATGTCTGTAGATAACACTGTTGTACCAAGCAGAGATGGTGGTGTTCAAGAAACAAACAGGACCATCCACATCAAGGGGTGACTTTTCTCCCGTCCTGCCTCAGAACTATACCAGGCAAAGCCAGCTGAAATTAGGCAGTGATGGTTTCTGGGGAAAGATGAGGTTAATCTGCTTGTGTAACATGGCTGAACCACCAACCATGGACTGCTCTGCTGGTAGTCTGTTATATACATTGCTCATAGGGCATAGAAGTTATTTACCTAGGAACACTGAATTCCTTAGTATTGAGGCTGCATGGGAGGAGTAGCCTGTGGATGTGCATTGACAGCACGTTCTTATGCTTCTCCACAGCATCAGAAAGATTCCCTGCGGTGAACTTGAGTCAGACTGTGTGATTTGCTTTCTCTTCCCTTCAAAACAATCTAAATTTTTTTTATACAACATTTAATATTTCATTATTTCCAGTGGATAAAAAGAAAAGTTTGCTCTGAAAAAAAAAAATGATAATGCATAACTTCTCTCTGAGTCAGTGCTGCCAGCTTCAAAAATGAATGGCTCTGATATCTTCAGAGAGCAGATTTTTCTATTTGTTTGCAGAAGAATGGGAAGTACATTTTTAATAAAGCTCCTGTGATGAATAAGTGGCTCAAAAATAGCAGGCTAAAGCTTGCTTCTGTACTGTCAGAGCAGAGTCTGCCAAGTAATTTGCCTATATAAACAGTGCAAGAGCAAAAAGCCTATTGTAAAGCTGATCTTATTTTTAGAGGTAGATTTTATTATTCGCTCTCACTTCCTTTCCCACCAAGGGCTTGCTTTCACTGCAAAACAAGGCCACAAATGTATACCATCTGATTATATAAGAGCTCCAGACAAGATACCCTGCAGTTCCCAACTCTGCTGCTCCAGAATAGGGAGGATACATGTGTGGTTTTGTGCTGAAACCTGATTTGCAAAGGCTTCAGCCTTGTTCTTCTCTTGCAGTATCCCAACACAAACACATTATTATGAAGTGTAGAAACCCACAGATGGATTCTGCCCTGATGTTGAACTTTCTACTTCCCTACTGATGTAAGAGGATTTATTTGTGTGGGTGTTAGAGCACGGTAGGAGCTTTGGTACTGAAAGTAGTCTATAGTGCTGTACATATATTTCTTCGTGCACCCACTCCTCCATCACAATACCAAAGCAGATCTACACCATTGATGCAGTAATATGGAAGGTGCCTTCTCTACACTGTCATTGAAAGCTGTAAATCAATTTTTCACAGCTGGAATAAAGCACACAGGTCTTCTACTGAGCTTTTCTTTGACAGGGTTAAGCTGGCAGCATTTTACTATCTCCATAGCACAAGCGCACTCATTCAGCAACTCTATTGGATGCCTTGGCTACTTTCTGTGTCCAGACATTTCTGAGGCCATAAGAGTTGCCTGTGGGGTGTCCAGGGAAAAGACATGCTACCTAATTTCCAACCTTGCAACCTCCTTTCATCATTTTGTTTTCCAGGATTTGGTCACTCTTTCTTCATTGGAAAGATCACTAGTTGACTTGTAATAAACTGGTCCCATTCAACACCTATGGATAGGAGTTGGCATTACTGAAAGAAGTCATGATATCGAGACACAAAGCAGTAACTCTTTCCTTCCACTAGCAAGGCCTTGTAAGGAGAATGGCCATTACCATGCTTCTGGTCCACTGTCACTATCATCTCTTTCCTGCTATTGCAATGTTTCTGGTTCATGATGTTACATATTTCCCCCTAAACAACACACTTCTGTTTTCAGAAGACACCAGACCCTGGTGTTTTGGCTATTACGGGTAGAAGCAATTCAAATAAATTCACCAGGTCAATTCAGAAAGAAGACAGAAATGACCTAAATCTAATGCAACATGATAGAACATGTAACATTTTGTGTCTTCCTTTGCCGAGTTCATCATTGTTCCAGCATAAGCACGTCTACTGCATGTGATAACAAAGAGCATTAAGAATAATTTTCTAGTTCTGTGGACAGTGTTATTTTACAAGGTTCTTGTGAATACTTTTTAGCTGCAATTCCTCTTCTCATGTAGTAAACTTCTTGTACTAGTTTTGCAAAACTAGTCATTTCTGTATCAAAATCAAAGTAAGCAGTAAAGCATTTAATCTGCATATACATAATGTGCAATTTATATCACAGTACATGCAATTACTGGATTTCACACCACATGAATATAAGTGAACAAGGCTAATTCACCTCTGAAGGCTTTCTGAAAAAATCTTATGCTGTTATTCCATTTACATCAGCAGATTCAAATAAATACAAAACTAAAATAATGACAAAAAATATATCCCATGGATTGTTCCTTTCAGAAAAAAGTCTGCTTTGTTTTTTAACAAGTAATTTTGGTCCACGATGTTTTCAACGTTCCCGTCTTCATTTGTTTTACTTAAAATTGGTCTTTCTTTTGGCTTCCATCATGTGTCCTTCACTTTAAACACTCTTTCTGAACAGTATTTAGAAACGTTTCCCTATGATTCAGTAAATGGTTTTGAGGCAGACTTCTACTGAAGGTGATACTCAGAGGTCTCCCAGATGGTGCTTGCGGGACATATTTCCACTTCCATAGAAGTAGTAGTTGATAAACAAACAAAGGTTTAAAAGGGAAAAAAAAAAAAAGGCCAAAGGACATTTTCATCAGACATGCCCCTCTACAGGGCTGTTGCATTTATTCCTTAAAAAACTACACACCAGAGAATGAACTGGACTTACTAAGTGTCTTTCAGTGGTTTCTCTAAAACAAATAATTTCTTTATACATTGAAATATCAAATGCCTTTAGAAAGATTACTATTCTGTCTTGTAGATTAAAATCTGTCCTCAGAAATGCTAAATAAGATCTTTTTGAAACACTTTGGAAAATCTATAATAATATTAGAAGCAGTAAACTTTCATTGCCATTGATTTTTCAGTCTGTCTATTACTGGTGTGAATTATGACATCTTGCAAACCCACTTGTTGAATTATGCTTCATTTTCTATGTGTATGTATGATTCGTTAAATATATTTGTTAAATCTATGTGGAGGAAGGAAATCTCTCCATACAACAGGGAACTGTGCCATAAAGTTACGCTATTCATGGATAACTGCTGTCCATTGCCTGTGGAGAGTTCTGCCATGAGGTAATTTTACTTGGGAACACCCTGAGGGAGTAGAAAAGCCTGTCATGCAGTTAGAGTTATGCAAGGAAAAAAACCAATGTATTTAAAAAACTTGCTAATATGAGCAATGAAAATGTTGGCAAACTAAATTAAAGCCACATAGTAATACTGCTACAGGACTGTCAAGTAGCTATGATTATGCAAATCAGAACATATACAGAGTTTGGCTGCAGAGAACCTACTGCAAGTCCCAGCTGGTGTCTACTCTGATGATTCTGGGACTGTAGGGCTGGTTTAATGTCGTGTATTTACTTAAATAGATAGCTATCCGCCTTGGTCTTTAGCCTGCTAAAACATCTACTCTAGTTCTGAAACTTCTAGGTTCTTTCCTGACAATGATCTTGATAGTATTTCCAAAGTTTAATATAAGAAGGTTTGTATTCTTAATACTCTTTAACAGCATAACCCAAAAATTATCTACCATTTAGTTACCATAATGAGTGCGCCCGGGTTTTTATTGCTTTCTTTTTAAGCCAAATATTTGGAAAAAAAATTGTGACTCCAGGATTGATTTATCCAATTATATTCATTTTTATTGTAATTTTGTGAGTCAGGTGTAATAAATATTAACATTAATAAGCCATTCTCACATTCTCAAAGAAACCTGTTACCTATCTGCTGAACAGCAGGATTACAGCATTGCAGAAACAGTCTCAAAGGGGTTCAGGAGACCAGTGATAGGTTACTTCCTTGTAAAGTGGATGAGAAGGTGATGATCAAGTGAGAAATTGTGAGTTCATGGATAACCCCCACACACACCTGGGGGTTTGTGCAGGGAAGAGCAGATGTTTTGCAAAGGGATCTGAAGGTGATTAAGCAAGAGACCTGTTTGGCCTAGAGACAGCATTATTTCATCTTTAGTAAAGTACAAACAGTATTGCATGAAATAGGAGATGGTATGGGACTAAATTCTTTAGCACCAAGGGTAGTTTCTGAAGTTGTTATGACACAAACTTGTTAATAAGTGAAGCTATTTATTTCAATGACCCAGACAACATCCATGATTTGCGATTCTGAGTTCATTCTGAATTAAAGCAGATGACTTTATGAAGATGCAGTGGAGTGTGTGGGTTTTTAATGGGATTTCAGAAGAGAATTTGAGTGCCTATGTGTATATGAAATCATGCATTCTAAAGATGAAAAACATCTACTAGGTCATTTATGATGGCCAAGTGTTGTAATGGCAAGCAGCTCAGATACAAAGATAGAGAGACCTCCGTGGATTTCCTTGCCATTTTCCCTTCCAGTTTCTTCTCAATAGCAATGCCTGGCTGTGTGTTAAAACTGTAAGTAACCCATCTTTCAGTACTTCTCTGGGGAGGCCGTTGTCTATTAAAACAGATTAGCAGTAGAAGGAATTAGGGTGCTACTCTCTGAGGCAGAGAGACACAGGGAGTTGCAAGGTTATGTGGGTAGCAGCTCATTGCCTTAAGCAGGTTTTGCACACTTAGTCTGATGTATTTTGGTCACACCAGTGTCCCAAAGAGGGTTACTTCATTTGACACTGAGGCCCAAGCAGGACAAAAGCCGGTCTGCAGCAATGTTCAGTGCTTCCCACCTGCCATTTCCAGGGCATGGCTCACAGAAACTGTTTAGATTCAGGCTTGCAAGAGCAAGAAAACCTCTGCTGACCTGCCTGGGAATAGGACACAGTCCTCTGTCATTGCTTTACACTCTTTTGGGGACTTTCATGTGCTAATCCTATGGGAGAACCATCTATAAATGCCACCCCTAATCAATCTTCTGGGTTTTGGGGTACTTTTTAGAATTAGAGGACAGAAGAGGGGGTCATCAGTATTGCCACAGCATAGCTACCTCTCTTATTTCTTTTTCTTGTAGTTAGGGAGAAAGAAAGAGGAAAATGTGAATGAAACTCTTCTGGATAAAATCACCTTCCTGCTTATGCTGATGGATTTTAACTGGAATGATTACTCTGAAATGATTAAGTGGAATCCTCTATTTTAGTGTTTCATTTTTATTCAAATAGCAACAGCAGCCTTCCAAGATAGGATGAAAGTTTCTGTATTGACTGATTTTGAAAGACTTTGTCCAATAACAGTCTTCCTCTCTGTAACACCTCCATTAATATAACATCAACATTAAGCCTCACCGTAAGAGCAGTCTGCCTGGCATCAACAACGAGCAGAGAGAGGGAGGAGAACACAAGCATACTTCTCCTTTAGGAGTGGGGGGTTTTGGGGAAATGCAGACAAAACTGACTCAATGTGAGCCTCTGCCACGAATGGGAACTTCCCCTGTGTTTGTTACCAGCAACAATGTATCTTAATGAGATTTCCTATACCTGACAAATGCAAGAAAAAAATAAGTAACATAAAATTGGTTTTGGAATAGCAAGTTTAAGTATTTAATATTACCTCTGGATCATTTCAGGTTAAGAACAGGAGATATAGTATATTGTAGCAGCGGTGGAAAAGTAATAATTTTTAAATGTCTGGTAGTGACTTTAAAAAGTGATTATGGACTAAGTAATTTCTCCATGCACTGTACCTGACTGTAATAATCCAAATTGCCTGAGACTTATGATTATATTTGGCAACAATCACCATTTCCCACTGTAGTGTGAAATTAACACCACACACTGTAGCTGTGGCATTTATCGAACACAAGGGAGGCGATTATAGCTGCATAAACTTGAAGACAACCTCTGCTATTACTTAATTAGCATCAATGTCTCTGCATAAATTAGAACAACATTTACAATCATTCTCTGGTTAAAGGTCTAACAAAGTCTTCACTGTACCACCTATAATTTTAATAATAAAGTTAGACTTGGAGAGATATGTCAGTAAAAACCATTTTGGCTTGCAACTTAGCAGAATGCATTTCAGAATTTTTTTTTTTTTTTGCTGTTATTAATATTGGCTTAGCATACATTCCTTTGAGTCCTTCCTAAATTGAGTTTTTGTACAAAATAAATCTACATGGAATCCTAAATTTTTGTTTTGTTGATTTCTCTCTTTTATTCCTCCTCCTCACCCTCACTTGCCAAAGAAAGCATCTGTTTACCTACTACTAGTGCAATAGCTTCTGTATTCAAACACAGAATCATCTAATACTATCAGGAGGGAACCTTTTCTCAGTTTGTTTCTTTTGATAAAGCTTTTCACAAAACATCTGTTTTTACGCTGTGAACTGGCGAATGTTATTGCAGATATGAACCCAATTTAACTGAAATACTTGTCCCTTTGCAATAAGAAATTAGCTCACAAACAAATGCAGACTAAAATGGCTTAATTGGGTTTTGCCCAAGAACTGTTTTGTTCAGGAGATAGATATATATATATATATACACTGATCAGATATATATATATCAGATATATATATACTGAGCATGGACTGGGAGGGTAGTGATGTCCCTCTTTCAGATGGAGGGAGAAGATACTGTGGGGTGAACCAGAGGTAAAAAATGGCCTGAGAGGGAGGCTAAGAAGAGAGAAAAAGTAAATTGAAGTGTTTCCAAGGTGTTTGCTATACATAACTTCTTATTGTTTCTCCCAATCTACTATTTTTCTTCCCCCCTCCCCAGAACTATAAGATCTTTCATTCTCTGTTTGACACTCTTGGCATATTTTTAGACACTGCAAGAGAACTATCTTCTTGTACATGTACTATGTATTGAAAAAATTACTTGTATTGCTCTGGTCCATATCACTCATGAATATTTTTTGATTTTTCTTTTAATTTTTAATGAGGAATAGAGAAATACTATATTAGTGAGTTTGCGGTTTCTTCTTGTTTTAAGCAACTTATCCTGGATCTTCTACCAGTGGAGGTAATACAGCATTTCTGGTACACCACCAAAACAGAAGATTATGAATGAAAGATTCCATTTTTAATTCCCTTAACATTAGTTGAAAGTATTTTTGGAACATAGCTTCCAGGAGGCTTTTTTATCAACTGAGAAATGAGGCCATACTCCTCAGTCTGCTCCTTAGGGGACTGTCTTCCCTAAATAAAGGGAAAATATGTAATTTATTATCATGATTAATTTACAAAAGTTTTATTGGAAAATATACTGAAAGTGGTAGGAATTAAACATCAATAAGCAGTGAGGGAATAATTGGCTAAATGTAGCTCAGGAGACCCACATAGCCAAATCTGTTAATAATATATAGGAAAATGTGTCCATATCTTCTGCATGTACTTTTCCTTTAAAACTATGCTTCTTCAAAAGAGGGTTTTATGTGAAAATTTTATGGTTTGCAGCAAAGAGAGAAGCAAAAAAATTTTTTTTTCCATTATTGCTTTTCTCCACTGATTGCTTCTTGCCAATAACTCACGAGATTTTTGGCTCCCGTTCCTGATTCTCTGCCTGTGTCTGACAGTCAGTGATTCATACTAATACACAAGGTCAACCTGAGGTCATGTGTGCTCTCAGAACATCAGGCAGAGACCTTGCTCTCCTCCCAAAGCCACAGAGATTACACTTGTCCTTCTCATGAGACATTCATCAGAGTTGTCCCCTGATTCCCAAGTGGATGGAGCTCTCAGGACTGACTTGGTGACTTTCTTCTGTGAAAGTGAGGATGTGATGTGGTTCTGAAAGGTATGTTGGCTGGAGGCAGGATTTGTTTCAAAAGAAATAACTAAGCAAGAATAGTAGGGGAAAAAAAAAAAACCAGACTAATCTTTTCCGTACCAGTGTATCTGTTTAACCACAAGTGAGTGTAAAGCCTTGATGAATCTCAAAAAATATAACTTGGAGAAAAGTACTGAATTCTATATGCATCACTGCATTGTTTCATTGCACCTTGGTTTTGGTTTTCATTTTAATCCAATAACAATGGTGACTCTGCATTGCTAAGAGTGGCTGTAATTTACATAGTCCTTTTCAGTCTGGAAAATTTCATTGAATTTGGCTTGTATCTTCACAATGTTTCTATCCAATTCCACACTGTAGCCTAAAGGTTGATTATATTCATTTAGCCTCTCTCATGATTCTATAAATATCGGGTAACTTCTATTTTAAAACATGCCTGAATAGTTATAACTGAACTCCAGATGACACCTTTCAAAATAAACAATGGACCAGTAATTTCATCTTCCTTATTGAGAAAATAAAATATCCCATTGACTTTTTTCCTATTTCAATGACTTTCTATTTTTTGGTTGATCAATGATGCTGTGAGAAATTTAATGTGGTAGAGTCTTTTATACCTTGCCTAGGTCAAGAAAACATACTAAACTTAGTCATAATAATTGGGTGTTTCAGCTGTTGAGCAAATGATCTACTGCTGGCCAGGACTTTGCAATCAGCTTAAATAAAGATGAATCAGGCTAAGCATCATCTCAGGTAGTTAACTTTCTAAAAATCATCTGTGCCCTAAACCATTAAGTACTTCAACAACTGACAAAGGGAATAATAGATGATAAAGGTTATAGGAAAAGTGTTCAGGAGCAACAGTGTCACACAGCACAGTCATGGTAGCAGTGTGTAGCATGGCATATTCAGTACCTGCCTTTTAGGTGGAAGGTGGTTTTGGAGACTCTGTCCCAGATATTAGTCCCCTTCTGAAAATAAAATGTCAGGTACTTGAAGAAGAACTGGTCAGGGAAGCCATGGGCATTTTCCCCCTGCTACAAACCAGGAATGGGTCTTACAAGAGAGTATTTTCTTCCCTCGGTATGCATGGTCACCTCTGGCCATGAAAGGAAGAACCCAATACTCAAAGAAGGTAAGTAAGATCCCATTCATTGCTGGGGCTGCCACTGCTAAAACTTGTCCTCATTATTTTTGTGGGACACAATTTTTTAATCTTTGGTGTCTAAATGCAAATATTTCATCTTTTTAAATAAATGGCATACAGTTTAATTAAACTATTGGAGGTACCTTCTCTCCACCTCTGGTTTTCTAAGCAGAGGTTATCTCCAACCAGTTCCACCAGTTCCATGCAATCTCCTCCGATTTTACTGCATGCTAAGAGGAAAAAAATTCTCTATCAAAGCAACAGGAGTAAGAGTGTATGCTTTCCTCCTGCTCTTCATACTGATTAATACTTTCTGCAACTATAAATACAGAGATATTGGGATATTGTTAGATTGATTTCTATATTGGCAGGTAGTTGAAAATCTGGTATCCGTCTATGGAGAGTAAAATTCCATAATAAATATTTTGGTGAGGAGTGAGAGTGGAAAAAAGAGTTTGTATGTTTAAGATAAAATTCTAAGACTCATCCTGCTTGTTTGAGTGCTCATGTAATCATACCTGTAACCCAGGTATCTACTTTGCTTTTCCTGTTTGGGTTTGTTATGCCAGCAACTGTTCACTGTGGAGTCTGTATACTCATCAAGGCCGAGAGCTCCCTTTTTCCTTCTGTACTCCTGTAAAGTGCCAAGCACTCATGTGGGTGCTCTAAAATAGTAACAACAAATAAGAATAAGAATCTTGTTACTTTCTTTCACAGGGGGATTGACAACAATATAAATTGTTGAAGGCTTCGATGAAAATATACTGTATTCAGGAACCAGGAAATAACATTCGTGATTTAAGCTTCTTCTATTCAAGTGGTATTTTATTATGTGTGCTCCTTTTTTCCAGTTTTATTTTACTGTTACAGCAAATAATGCCATTTCACATACCCAAGAGAGAGACCAAGGAGGGCTATAGTAAATAATAGACTGCTAAATAAATCAGGTTCAATCTGTCTTTTGCATATATCTGCCATGTTTTATTCTGTCCATGTTTCTGCTATTCATCTACTGATGACGAAAACTCCCACTGGTGTAATGCAAGATGTCCACAGGTATTACAAATATCCCTTCATAGATCTCCATTGAGGGATATAGTATGGGGTCAACCCAAAGTCAGTCCTAAATTATTAATGCAAACAAGTATATTATTTGCACAGAGTGACACTCTGTCCCTTAGTTAAAGAAAGATTTATAAAGTTCTTAACACCAGAAGTAATGTATAAAACAAAACAATAACTTCATTTATCAGGCAGAACTGTTTGCCATCTCCAGGAAATACGTCTTATTTCAGTGAATTGTGAAGGGAACATAAGGAGAGGGGGGGTGCACAGAAAGTGCACTTAAGATTTCTTACACAAAATGCCTCACAGTAGTGAAGCCTGGTGTTTATCCCACACCAGCTTTGTGGAGCACATAAACAAGGAACAACAGTTTTAGCTGCAGATTCTATGCATTAAGGAGGAAATTAAAATGCTTCCTTTTCAATTATCTGTATGTTTATCAGAGCAGTCCTGTCTTTTGCTCTAATCAAACACAGCTTATCTGTAAATGGCATCTCTACGAGGGGAAAAAAATTAATTTCTCTCAACTGGTAGTAAGGGGAAAAAATTCAATACTGTTGTGGAGGTGCAGGCTGGAGGACCCTGACATTGCAGGAGAGAACAGCTTCTTCACAAAACACAATTATGAAGACTGATGCCTCTGATAAACTGAGATGAGGCGCTGACCAGAAGGTTAAATTAGAATCCAGGTTCACAGGCAACAACGAAATGGACTGAAGTTTGGGGAAGGAGAACATTATTAGCTAAGAATAATGATTTTCTTTATATCCCAACTGATATCTGCTTTCATTAATTTAAAATGCCTGTAAAGATGTCTTTATGCATTGTGTGGTCTGTTGTTTTATTGATTGCCTTGATTCTCTTCTCATCTCCATTAGATCTTTGCTAATATAACTCCACTGTTAAAAGAAAAAAGAACTGGACTCTGGAGTAAACCTGCTTTGGTTTACTCTACTGGAAGTATGGAATCAAAATTTGACTTCTATGGATTTATTCTGTGTTTCCCTAAAAGCATACTCTGTCTCTGGTGTTGCTGACATGACTGGAAGTATGCTTTTTGTCCACAGATTTGCACTGGTGGGAAAAAACAATATAAGAGAGATTTAGGATGGGGTAGTCATACAAGAATAAATATTTTTTTGCAGTGCAGAATTATGCAGCTGTATTTAAGCAGTATGGACATCAGATATTAACTATCTGCAACTATCCAGATCTTCACATGATATAATCTCAGAAATCTATCTTTCTGGTAAAAATGTTCTGATGGCAAATGCAGATACATGTATGTAGTCAACTTTAACTAAAATATGTCTTTAGATATTTAATATATACCTGTCCTGGTTTTGGCTGGGATAGAGTTATTTTCTTCCTAGTAGCTGGCATAGTGCTGTGTTTTGGTTTTAGTATGAGAATAATGCTGATAACGCTGATGTTTCAGTTGTTGCTAAGTCATGCTTACACTAGTCAAGGACTTTTTCAGCTTCCCATGCTCTGCCAGGTGCACAAAAAGCCTGGGAGGGGGCACAGCCAGGACAGCTGACCCAAACTGACCAAAGGGCTATTCCATACCATATGACATCATGCTTAGTGTAAGTATGTAATAGTGTGTGTGTGTATATATATATATACACACTATATATATAATATAATAATAATAAATAATAATTATATATATAATAGTATATAAGCTGGGGGGAGTTGGCCGGGGGACAGTGATCACTGCTCGGGGACTGGCTGGGCATCGGTCAGCAGGTGGTGAGCAATTATATTGTGCATCATTTGTTTTGTATATTCCTTTATCCATATTATTATTAATTGCCTTTCCTCTGCTGTCCTATTAAATTGCCTTTACCTTAACCCATGGGTTTTAGGTTTTTTTTTTCACGATTCTCTCTCCCATCCCACTGGGTAGGGGGAGGGTGAGCGAGCGGCTTTGTGGTGCTTAGTTGCCAACTGGGGTTAAACCATGACAATACTGTGATGACAAAACTTGCATATCAGGGTTTTTTCCATCTACAGTCATGGGAATGTGATTTGAATAAATTAGACTATTGCTTTGAGTGCTCCAAGAGGACTTGGTCTTTCTGTTCCAAGTGTTCTTAATAATTCTTTTCAGACACTTGATTATGGCATCAGTAGAGCAACAGTTTCAAAGCAGAGATGCAGATGAAAGTCCCATCAGTTGAAGAGAAGCAATGCTTATAACACATGTTGTGAAACACTGAAAATGTCTCCTTTGCAGTGAAAGAGAATTTAGATGTTGACTGTCTTGCTTGGAGTGATCCTGTTTCAAAGTGATCTCACTGCAGTCTTGTTAGTTGTCTACCTGTCCTGTGTGTTTCTACCTGTTAGGAAAATATGTTATCTAACCTGGTTCCTTGCTGCACACAACAGGATTCTAAAATCATCAATTTCTCTTCACTTCCAGCCATGAAGAAAGATGTCCTATTTTTCAACTTTGATGCGTGTTGAATTTTAATGAAAATAAAAATACTTTTTCTTTCCCCCATTCATACAGTGAAGAAATTATTAATAGACTATGTTTTTTTCTCTCTGTAGACCTCATCTGCAAATATATAAATAATCCATACTTCAAAACCACAATTACGTTGTCTATTTCTTGATGGCATGGTGCTTTTTTTTTTTTTTCCTTTTTTCCTCAGGCTATATCATGTCCTGTTAGAGAATAATCTACAGGATTTCTCATCAAACAATGGGGCCAAAGAGATGACAGTTCAAGAATGGATGCAAAGATTTCAGTGTGAATCAGAGAGCCAAAGTTACATTCTTGCTTTCTTCAGTGTACTTTCTTGGTACTAGCTGGTTCCCAGATTCATCATCTGAAGTGGTTTAGTTATGAAGAATAACAGTCTACAGGAAGAAGTGCTGAAAAAGAGAAAAAAAATTTATATATTTCTTTCCCTAGAGATGGGCTGCTGAAATAACTCATAACTTTACTTTGCAGTAAAAACAAATTTCTAGTACTTCTGATTTCTCCCTTCAGAAATACTTCATCTGTTCAGCTCAAGCCTGGACAGGAAAGAGAAAAGGGATGCTTTCACATAGTCAGCTCTCTACTGTTGAAAGTCTTAAAGGACAGTTTGCCTTTCTTCTTCTCTCCTAGAAGCAGACAACACAGAAAAAATTGTTGAGTTTTGGGAAGTGGAAACAGGTAAGATTCCTTCTTTCTGAGTTTTTTCTGGACACTTAGATTATATAGTGGACTTTTATGATGTTAGAATTTGATGGTTATTTAAAAATCAGACTTCTTTTAAGTATCTCAAGCAGCCTGCCCATACATAGACATGTTCTGACAGCCACTATCTCTGTTGTGCAAATACAAGTTAGGTCCTTATTCAGGACAAATTCAGCCCTAAGTTTTACTGGTGCAAGTCTCAGTCAAAGTCCATGAATGCTAGTGCAGGTCGATGTCAGCAGAAAGAGCAGAGTAAGTTCCTAGAGCACCATTTTCTTGGAATTGGAAGTGTCTGTATTTGGTAATTCTTTTGTCACATACTGGAAAGATATACTGGAGACAGCTTTTCCAGGACAGTACTTTCCTTGTACTAAAACATTATTGAGCTTCCAACTGTACTCTGTACCCATCCCCTCTCCTTTTCCTTTCCTCTTCAAAAACTTGAATATTTGATGTTGAAAGATACCAACAACATAAGGAAAAACTATTAAAAAAAAAAAAAAGCTTATTTTATTGCTGTCTCTGGACATCTGCCCAGACGTGCATGAGAAGAGCACATCCAGCAGTCAGTACTTACAAATCGGTTTATAGAATTGGTGGTATAGGTGGCACAATACATTTCTCGCATGCTACTTGATCTGTGAAGAGAAGACAGTCTCAACAGAAATGCTTTCCTTGCAGAAAATTGCTCTGATAAAGTGACTCCTGACATCCAAAAGTAAATTTGTTTGGTGGTTATTTCTTTCAAATTCAGAGTTATTAAATATCAGGAGCCAAATTCATCCCTCATTAACTAAAGTGAAGTAAATAGGATTGAAAAGGAGTTTTACAATGCATTGCTGCTGACTCATCAGTGAAGGAGAAAAGCATAACAGCATGAGCTGTGTGGGAAAGCCCACACACCTCCCATTCAAATTTGGGCAAGTTCTGTCCTCTTTGATTACAGTTTACATTGTTTGGATAGCTGAATATTCTCATCAGTAATATGCATACCAGGTGTCTACACAGTTTTCTTATACCACTTAGTTGCCTGTAACAAAGTACCTAATGAAATGCAAACTGCAAGTCTAGAACATATTTGCAATAAAGACAGGGTGAAATCTGCAGAGTAATTAATTTTTTCAATTACTGAATGTGCTGGATTTGGCTGGGATAGAGTTAATTTTCTTCATAGAATATAGTATGAGGCTATGTTTTGGATTTGTGCTGGGAACAGTGTCAATAATACAGGGATGTTTTAGTTATTGCTGAGCAGTGCTTACTCAGAGTCAAGGCCTTTTCTGCTTCTCACACCACCCCACCAGTGAGGAGGCTGGGGGTGCACAAGAAGTTGGGAGGGGACACAGCCAGGACAGCTGACCCCAACTGACCAAAGGGATACTCCACACCATATGACGTCATGCTCAGCGTATAAAGCTGGGGGAAGAAGAAGGAAGGGGGGGACGTTCAGAGTGATGGCATTTGTCTTCGCAAGTAACCATTACTCCTGATGGAGCCCTGCTTTCCTGGAGATGGCTGAACACCTGGCAGCCGATTGGAAGCAGTGTATGGATTGGAAGCAGTGTATGAATTCCTTGTTTTGCTTTGCTTGTGTGCACAGTTTTTTGTTTTACCTATTAAACTGTCTTTATCTTAACCTGTGAGTTTTCTCACTTCTACTCTTCCAATTCTCTCCCCCATCCCAGTGAGGGGGACTGAGCAAGCGGCTGAGTGGATCTTAGTTGCCGGCTGGGATTAAACCACAACACTGAATATGTAAACTTAGTGAGTGATAAATTAAATGTGTTTGAAGAAATCCTTTGTCCCCTAATTCACTGTATTATTTCGATGACTGATATTTGTTCTTGGTAGCATTTGAGTGTACTGGAGCATGTTCTGTAACACTGCTGATTCCTTAGTGACAGTCTCCTCAGTCTCCTGCAGTTTCAGCTTGAATCTTTGCTAGGAGGTGGAAAGAGCAAATGAGGCCATCACAGAGGTTAATGAAGTATAGATAAGAAAGGTTTGAATAGGACTCCTCTGCTTATAACCAAGGCAGAACTGATTTTTGTGTAATGCACATTTCAGAAATCACATTCATGTTGGCTACTACTCGTACTGAACTTCAACATTCATTTTCTCCCCTGTTCCTTTCTGTTTGCCTAGAAAACAAGGTTTCTTTTATCTTCCAAAATCCTCCAAAGAAAAATTTTTCAGCCAGAATTGGTCTTATAGGCTTTCTCTTGACAGGACTTGTGCAAGTACAGTCTCAAGTGGCTAGCAATAAGCATGCAGAATACATACATAAAAATGTTGCTTCACTAGCTAACATACCTGTTGGTCCAAGGCTAACGTCCCACTCCCCAAGAAAGGTACCAGATGCTCTACTCCACTACTAATGTAGTGCATTACTGCTGACTTCTCTGCATGGGAAATAATCTCTACCAGTTTGGCTAGAAAACACCGTACTACTATCTAGCATAGTACCTTACAAAGTAAATGCACTGAGTTATTTTTCCAGCCAGGAATACTACCTGATCAAACTGGAAAGTATTCTTGAAAGCTGTCCACCCAGAGAAAGTGTACCACCCAAAGGAGTCATAACTAATGCCCATGTAGGCCTAAAATGGGTTTCCATGGGCCTGTAAAACTACCTCTTTGTATTGCCTTTTCCTTGTAGAATTGAGTTGGTTTAATTCTGGGCAATTACTGCAATTCCCACATAATAAAAATTTTTCCAAAAATCTCAGTGCACACAGAATGAGGGCAACATCTGAGAATCGTCTGAGAATCATCTATGTGAATTAAAAGGATGAGGTAACAGTTTGATAATATTTAATTACAGTACATCAATTCTGTAATCAAAAATAATTACAGATAGCTGTCCTAAAGGTTCTGTTTATTGCCAGTGTAAAATTTCCACATTGTGAGCTTGGATCTTCTCCCACATCTACAGCAAGACTGCCATGCTTGGTGACTAACCTTGGTATGTATCCTGCCCTTTCTCTCTCTGTTTGGAGGATGGCTCCAAAAGTTTCTTTCCAGCTCTTTTCCAGAGGCTAGAGCTTTTAACTATATTCTTGCTTTGATTCTATTTGATCTCTTCAATTTTTAAAACAAAAACCAAATTAGTTGTAACTGTGGCTACTGTTGGCTCCCTTTACCTTTTGTTAGGGATGACTATGTCTCTTGTAGGCAGCTGAGGAGTTAGTGGGGATGCTGAAGTACTGCAATCACCTTTCAAGGTACAGCTGAGGCTGTTTTGCTCATGTTGCTGTGCAATTTTGCTCTGCATCCACAAGTGTATAACACACACACACGCGCGCGCGCACCCCTACACCCACCTAGGCCTGACACAGTCCTGACCTTATCTATCTGCTGTTGCAAGTGATATTTCTTGGCTGCATCATACACATGGCTGGGGTGTCACTGGCTCATTTTTCCTGATAGGAGACACTTTGCAAGCCATTATACTAGAATTTCTGATGAAAATTAAAAATGCCAAGGTATGAATATGTCAAGTAGATTTTTCCTTTTCAGACAGTTAAAGACCCCTGGTTTGTATCTTTGATCTCTTATCTGACAACTACAAGAGGCTCAGTTGCTGATGTGTTTGATTTGAGCCTTTTGGTCATTAACGTCTGTATGGATAAAGCCCTCAAGAATTTAATAATCTTGTATAAAAATCTGATTGTCTTAGTTTATGTGCTTGTTGTGGTCTTCAATATTCATTAACATTTTTCAGCTAGTACATACTGTTTTATTATTTTCAACATAGCATTTACTTTTCCTTCAGTCATGCAGGTTTTGCAAACTTTCTTTACACAGGATGCTGTTGTCCTCTCCCTAACTCTCAGATCTTGTGAAGGTTCAATAATTCTTTGCCAGTCTTGTGTGTGAGCTTTGGAATACCAGACTCTACCTTGGCTGCTGGCTCTTTTAGGTAATTTCTTTCCCTATATCTTCTGAGTCATGCTGTTCAGTCCTCAGCAATGAGTTGGACTTGTGTTAGTATGACATGCAACTCTCTCTGACCTGACTCATATTCAAGACAGTATACCGAAAGACCTTATGAAGGTACTTTAATTTTCATGGCATTCTGCTGTTGAATCATACATCAGGAGTGCTGAGTGGACTTGCTGTGGAGAACTTGTGAGCTGTGCCATATGAGGGACTAGATGGGAAGATAGTTATTGCTATCACTGTTTAACTTTGATTTGGAGTGCATTTCTGGACCATACTAGTTGATTTATTTTTCTTTTTTTGTTTATGTTGGAAGGTAATTCCAACATTAAGTTGGAAAGTGGTTCTTTTGCTTTTCCAAATATTCACAGCTATGTTGTGGGCTGGAACACCTTCTCCATTTTGGGCACTTTGTCAATAGGAGGGTTGCCATACACAGGCTACTGACACTGTATCAGCAAACAAATTTTTCTGGTGATCTGATAGCCCATCCAAAATGCCACAGAATCTTTGCTTAATCTGCAAAGTGTCCTTTAATGGCTTTCACCTTCATAGGGATTTTTAGCATGATTAATGATTCTAAAATAATTTTTTCCAGTACTAACTTCACAAGTTTAAGTCAAAATCTAAATGTGCATGATACACCTTGTATCAATTCTTAATACAGTCCTCTGCAGAGCAGATGCCCTTCCTAAACTGTTAGATGCAATTTAATATTAACTCCTGAGGTAGGATTAGTCTTTTGATGTTTAAAATCTTATGGTATCCTTTCTGGACCTACTAGAGAAACAGTTCCCTCATTATTCTGCTCTTTCTTCTGTGAACAAAAATTATACCAGGTCGTCTCCACTGAATTTTCATCTTACTACAGATTACCTATTCCTTTTTGCTTTTCTGTGTCAGGGGGAGGGAGAAGAGACATGCTTCTTGAATACAGGTTTGTGCTACCTCATATTCTTCCTTGTTCTGGGTCCCACATGGTACAACTCTACCTCTGGGAGGCACATGATGCCTGAAACTTGGCCATGTATGTCTTCCCTGTCAGTGGCAGGTGAACTGTTCATATGCTTCCTGTTGGCTGTATAAATGTATTGCTGATTGTACCTCTTGGTTTTATTCTGTGCATGCCAGGATGAGTGCTGGTGCATATTAAGTACTTACTGCATGTCCCTGTGCCCTAGGCCTTTGAGTGTGAAATTCCCTTCCCTTCTACTTTTTTTTTCAGGAACCTGTTAAGTCTGTGCAAAAAGAGAAATGCTAGAGATTTTATTTTCAAATACAGCCAATGTCTGGGGAGCCTGCACTTTTGGATTCTACCTTAAAACACATCTCTTGATGTGTAGTGTTAACACCCACCTTTCTCTTTCACTCTGTCCCATTTCCTTGTCAATGGGAGATGCTGGTGTTTGACACTTCTGCATATCAGGCCTACAGATCTTACAGTAGCAATACAGGATTGATGGGACCTTCTGAAAAACAGTGGTTCTCTGTCATTAGAAACTTGTGTGGGCAATTGCCCACTAGCATGGTTTAAAGATTCATATCCATGTTACCCTGTGACTGAATCTTACCTCATGTTACAGAGCTGAACCTCAGTTTAATAGTCTTGCTGAAGAACAACATGCTTGAGACCCCATCTGGCCTGCTCTGCTCAGGATGACTGATCACCTTCCCCAGGTGCTTCCTGCACTGCTGGGATATTTTTGTTTGGACTTCTCTAACCCGTTAGACCTTTTATTCTGCAGAACTGCCCATGCTCAGCAGTAGCATAAAAGAATGGAGAAAGCTGCTTGAGAAAGGGTAACATCTGAGTAACTTGAGGCCAGCTCATACTTGCAAGATAAGTTTTAAGAAAATTGTGAACCATTTCTCTCAGAGCTAGAGAGCTGGGAGGGAGATACGGAAATTAGGTAGTAGGACTCTGTAGCTCACCAGCTGATCTCCTGTCCAACCTGTACGAAAGCAACTTGCGTCCATCAGTTCAGCATGACCTACCCCTTGAGATAGCTGTTGCATGGTTCCCTTTGCTTGCTTTTGATGACTGCTGTGTTTATGTGCTGCAATGATATATCCAATGGTGTGTGTATCTTTCAGGGTCACCCTGCTGCTCCAGCTCAAATGAACTGGCTGGTGAGCCTGAAGGCAAAGTGCCGCAACTGACCAAAGTCTGACCTCAGACAACCTGGACCTTTTCCTACTGGATGCATTAATTATTAATCCTGCTTAAACCTTCTGGTTTTGCCTGCAAGCTGTCTGTGCATTTGAAATGAAGTCCTGGAAACTAAATGGGTTATAACATGGCTAAGTGATTTTCACTAGTCAGTAAAACACAAGCGGGGAATAATGAATCTTTTTTCTCCTTATACTTTAGGGTCCTCCTTCTGTCACTTCACTTCAAGACATTGTCCCAGGGTAAGAGTAACTATATATATACACATATATACTTTTTCTGTTTAGGTTCCACAGGAGTATTACTTCATACTGTGTTGTGTCATAAGCAATAAGAGATTAAAGTTGATGATGAAGTCTAAAAGATTAATAAAAGTTTTTTTATTATTATTCTCAGTTTGTGGGTGTGGACAATGAAATTACAAATTTAAGAGATAATGGAAAAAATCTGAAATTTCGCCAATTCATTAAGTAATAGTACAGAAATCACATCTGAAAAGAACCTCAGCCAATGTGCTCTCTAATATCTGCCTGAAATAGCCTGTGTGTACATCTATAAAAAACAGCTCATGTAGCTTTTAAATTCCGGATACAGTGATGTTTGGGGGAGTTTGCTGGAAACTTAATTAAGTAGGGCACATGATATCACATATAGGCAGTCTGAACACCACACCACTTTTCAGCTTTCTTATATTACACAAGGGTCAGTTCTTGAAATTCTGAAGTGGTAATTCTTCACTTGAAAATCTTCATCTACATTTTTCAAAGATCACAAAACAAGGCTCAGGGTTTCACTTCTAACCCACAATCTGGCCACTGAGGCACTCCACCTGTGATCCCATGATCAGCTTTCTCAGAGTCTGACAAATATATAAGCAGCTGTTAACGCATCATTTGCAAGTTCCACTTCTCTAATTTCTGTTAAAGTTTATTTGTCCTATTATCTAGATCCAGATGAGGAGGTTCCCAAAAGGATTAGAAGTTTCCTGTGATATCACTCTGCAGCTTCCCAGTTTGCAGACCAGCTGCCCTCTCACTTCATATGGAGGGAAATAGTTCCTACAACCTGTACAGAAATCTTTCTGCAGAAACCCTCTATAACACACAAGGTTTATTTTGCAATTTCATTAAAGGCTCAGGAGGATTTGCATTAGCACATATTGCATTTGTGAGCTAGCAAAGCATGTTTCCAGCTAATTTGCATTGCAGGAAGATTATATAAACTGGCAACCTGCAGACCGTTCTTCAGTGAAGGCTTACTTAGCCTATGAAAATCCTGTCTATTTTTCCTTCACATGGGTCAGCCAGTCTGACCTCTTCAATGCTTATCTAGAGAGCAAGAACATTAGCCACCAGATTCAACCAGCTACGTATCACAGCTCCAGTGTTTCTTTTTGATGATTTCCTGAGGCCCCTGGAGATGATGGTATGAAGAAACAAAGCAGTTCTACAACACCACATATGGTCTCTGCCTGATTTCTGTCTGCCCCTGTTGTCTTTCTGTCAGAAGCTATCTGGCTACATCCACAGATCACAGAGATCAGACAGAGTTGCAAGCTGCTTTCTTTCATCACCTTTGCATTGAGGTGGTCTTCTCCCCAGTTGGCCAAACTTTCCTTAGATATATGTCCAAACCCCCTGAACCCATCTGCTCTTTTCATGGGCGCATGTTAAACATTCTTACAATTTGGGGCTGTCTGTTGCAGAATGTTTCATAGATTTGTCAAGGATGACTACCACTCTTGCCAGTCTTCCTTTGGTTTGTTAGTGCAGCAGTGGCTCACAAATCTAAAGACTAGAAAACAAGTTACAAAATTACTTGAGAGAATGATGATATGATATCTTTTAAAATATGCATAATATTTTCAAACATAGCTGCAATGTGTTTTTACAGACTTCAAATCAGAAGTGAGTTACATTTGAATGTTTCTAAGTCCTTCTTCCATTAAAGACTTTCTAAGGGGGGGGAGGGGGGGGAAAGGTAGTGCAATTGTATGTACATATGTGTGTACATAAAAATCATCCTGATGTGTACAATCACTATGAATAAACAGTTAGATAGATGATCAGCTAGTGAAAATTGTTAGGTGCTTTATATCAGTAAGTAACATTTGTCATAGGGTTCTCAATAAATAGCAGTTTGCCATTGAAGGAAATTGCAGAAAATGTTTCATGTGAAGTAGATTAATGCGTATAGATGTATGTGTATGTACATGTGTGTATATTCATATATACATATATGAATACATATGTGTATAAACACATATACATATTTAAGCATATATAGACTTTCTAATATTTATTCCTGATATTTTGCTACACATAATCTCAGTAAAGTTGGGATTTAATTTTTGTTCACTCCCTTGTGGCCACTGGGTCTGAGACCTAGCTCTCCTACAGACTGTGCCACTTAAAATGGTATTTCTGTCATTGATAAAGGCAGTGGGAATTCCTCCTGACCGTGTTGTCTAGTCTTGTGGCCCTGGTTACTTTAAAGAAGAAGGAATCTGTCCCAGCTTACCTAGCCCATAAAGAAAGGCCAAAGGCTCCTGAACTGCAATGCTCAATAAAAAGTGCCTTTATATAGATATATGTGCCTTTATGAAGAAATATAGCATCAGCTTTAATTTGACACAAATCTTTCTGGACCTTTTGGTTTTGGTTGAAACACTGATCTCTTGTCTCTTTCCTTTAGTTTTAAGCCCATCTTAAAAACACTGTAAAATGTTTAGATAAATCAACTAGTCCAGTTATGATGTGACAACATTTTTGCTGAAGCTTTTTCTCCACACTTATTTGTATTTTTTATTTGGGTTTTTTTGTTTGCATTCTGTGAAAAATATGAAAAAAAATCTCTAAAAGTAATAGTTACTGATAATCTCCAGTAGCTAGATATGTTTTCCAAATGCATACACATAAGTCTTTGTCTTCTATTAAGCATGTGTCTCATGTTTTCAGTACCCATGTGCTGACAGATTATAATGAGAATATAATTTCGTTGATCTCTAGTTTGTTTTTCCACACTAAGGAAGAAGTAGTTTTGAATTCTCAGTCTTGTGCTACTATCTTTCTCTGAATAAGAACTGGGTAGAAAAGACATGCATTTCCAAGCAATGTCTTCTGACAACGAATACTGCAGAAGATTACAAAAGGCCTGGGGGATAGATATATCAGCAGTAGCTCTTTAAAGATAAAAGTCCTTGCTAGGTGTTTATAGAAAAATTAATAATTGGTGAACAAAATTGTCCTTTTATTTAACATCTGGCAAAGTTACTTTGCTATGATTGGGACACTTAGGTACTTGTTGGACACAGAGCTCAGTGACAAAAGGATCAGCATGTCATTCTTTTCCCTTCCTTATTTTTTAAAAATCTTTACAGTAATAAACAGCAGGGTCAGTAATGAACAGCAATATCCTGCATATCTTGTGCAGCCAGAATTCCTATTGATTCCAGAATAGGGCTATAAACTCAAGCTTCCAGGCTATTGGTTGAACTGAATCTGAATTTATATGATGTAATATAAAAGCATTTTTTATTTTCTTTCACAGCATTGGCCAGATTAACTTCTTGCTGAGCTGTTTTAAAATGTTTTAAGACTCCTATACATTTTAATTATACCCTCTGTCCTTGGACACCTAGCAGTAGAGCATCCCTTCCAGGTGGTTCTTCTCCTACATCCTGTTTGCAGTCAGGTCCTTGGGGAGTTCCTGCCCCTGTCCGGTGGTGCATACAGTTCTGGTCTTCCTTAAAATGAAGCCTCAGTTCTCTTACCATTTAATTTCTAACTCTTCTCCTTCATTTCTTATGGGGAGGTAGCATCAGCTAGTTAAATTGTAGGTGTGTGCAATAGCATCCCTTTAAGTCTTTGCAGGATGGAACTAAATTTGCCTAAGTGTTGAGCACCTAAGAGGCCCACTCAACTGAGTAAATGGGGCTTGAGTCAGCTTGATAAATGGGAAGCCTATGACTTGAAGAGGGCTAGGAAATTGGTAAAGGAGGGGTTGTTTTTACTGTTGTGAAGTTCCTTCATCTTAAGAGCAACAACAGCCTATGGATACCATGCAAAAAGGTCATGAAGGATAGCTACTCCATGTGAAGGTAAGTGGAGTTACAGCCAAACCCTTTCCCCTTTGATATACAGGACTGGTGAGTTTGAGATGCAGCTGAAGGGAGGCCTGGTAAGCCAGCTGTACTTGCTGATGAAAATTTTGACTACCTGTGTAAAGCTCATATGATTCGTCACTTCTGTGACATGAGAATATACTGTCATTACTCCCAGTATAAACATATAACCAGCACAGGAAGAGCTAAAGTGAGTATCTGCCATAGCTGTATTTGCAAGCTTTATTTTGTGACAAGTACAGTGAGGTTACTTTTGGTCGTTCTGCTCTGCATGTCTGTTTCTGTAAGTAGCATCATTATGAAATAAGAATATTCTGGTAAAGTCAACAAATATTGCACCCACAAATAGAGTTGTGATGGCTAAAGCGTTTTACTTGAGAAGTCTTCTGATTGTGGCTTTCAAACTACTATCAACAGCACTGAAATCCAGAATCTTGGGGTAATTTGTCTGCTGAGGAGACATCATGTAGCGTTAGTGCTTTTTTGGTGGTTATATCAGTCATTAGCAAATTTCTGCTGATAATTAAACAGATATAGCTAATAGCTAGGGGCTAAAGTAACCGAAGATCAAAAATGGACAGAGCCTCATTGGCCCGTGCAAAAAGCAAAGCAGATTTCTTTTTCTCTGGTTTGTATACACAGTACACAGTATTGTATACAGGACTCTCCTTGTAACAGTGAGAGTGCCCACGCTTGTTTCAGTCTACTGTAATTCTCAGCTTTGCACAGATTTCCTAGCAATCTCTGAAGTAGCTAACTCAGCTAACAGTAATGTTGTAGCTATATTATGAAAGTGTTTGCGGAGTAACACACCTGCTTCTCAGCAGGTTTAGACTGCTGTACTGCCTGCCTGTGCTGCTTGTTACCAATATTAATTGTCTTCACGCCCACCTGGCACTGTTATCTACATGCTGATGTCATGACTGCGGTGTAACAGCTAAAAAGTATAAGAAGCCCATGTGGATAACTGATGACCTGCAACCTCCAATTATACAATGTGTTATTTACCAACACCTACAAAAACTTAATGGAGAACAAAGTAGCTAGCTGAAATAGCTTTAAAGTAATCAGAATAGGTGATTACTACCACAGAGACTTCCAAAGCATAGTTGTGCAAAATATGTTTGACCTACCATTGCCCCTCCACTCACTTAAATGTTTATTCTCTTGACTATTTATTATTCTAAGAGCAGAGTGTAAATATGTTCAGGGCGGAATCTACTATGCATTTTCTGAGCACTTCCAAGGAGATAGGGAAGACTCAAACACTGTTGATCTACTTAAAATGTATCAGATTCCATTTTGTTTCCAGTATTTTCCCTCACTCCTTCATCTTGCATAACAATGCAGTACAAAGATTTTTTTTTTACATATATTAAACTCTCGATTTAAAGTGTATGGGGATATCCCAGGAACTAGATTGATAATGGGCATATTTATCAACAAAATTGCCAGCAAATGTGGAAGAGCTAAGTACCCAATCTGTTTCTTTAATCAACAATTCATAGCCCATTGCTTTCTAGAAGACATTCCAGCTTGCTTTTTTTGTTTTACTTTATCATCAGATGTATAGATAAAGAGAGAATTTAATACTCTTTACAGCATATGATGGTGGAAAAAAAAGAAAAATTACCTACTAAAAATCTGTTGAAGTCTTTGTTTTCTAAGTTTTTAGAAGGGTTTATGGAAACTAGATGAAATCTGAGAAAGAAATAAAAAAACTCCTAGACCCATATAAAGTCTTACCTGATAACTAAATAGCCAGGCAGGCTACATTTTTCAAAGAATGGCTTGAATTTTTGCAAGAGGATTTTTTGAAAATGGCCTGTATTTTTGCTAGATGTGGAAATTTCTGTTGATTCTAGGGATGAGGTGTCACTGGTCCTCCTCCATCCCTGGTGGATTTTAGTTATAGGGTTTTTGAATTCTCAGAGACAAGATTTCTGCTTTTAGTAGCTGTATTTCCTGAGGGATGTACCAGATCTGATTATCCTTGCTAGTTAGCAAGGAAAGTGGAGACAGAAGGCTGAGGTTCTCCAGCAGGGTAGAACCAGCTTGAGGGTACCTAGCACTGCATAAAAAATGCTGCTGCTGTTTCACTTTTTGTAATTTTACCATTGTGTGTCCCTGCTGCTCTTTGTTTGGACCTTGCACAGCTAACATCTCCTTGGATACCTATATAATGGTTTAGCTTAGTTCAGAGCATTAGTGCACTTTTGCAGTGAATCTCTCACCTGCCCATACTTACAGTGTGGGGTTTGGATCCCAAGAAGTTTTAGTACGCATGAATGAAACCAGAGATACTGATAAAGGTGATAAGAAGCAAAGGCTTAGCAAAGTAAACGTGATATCCCAAAGTAAGCAACAATCCTGTTTAGGACAGCCACACACCCTCGCAGCTATTTGAGTGGGGTTAGCGACAGGTGCTTATGATGTCCCTCCATCTCATGTCTCTCCATGTTCCATGCATCCAGTCTTGAAGGCCATTGTCAGTCCACCTCTGCTACTGAAGACCACATCGGGCAGCCCATTTCTCAAACACCTCCTTGTGGAGTAATGGCAGAGCCCATCAGCACAAGATGGATGCTGATGGGAAATAGAGTACTTAAGTCAGCCCGCTTTGGTATTCCTAACCTCCTGTTCTTCTGTTGGCTTGTGCCTCTAAGTAACTCCAGGGTTTTGTCGTATTTGAAGAGTGAGGGAGGTCTGTATTTTACACAGTTTTTATCAAATTCTTTTTCATTTGTTAAGTGGAGGAGTTGCAATTATTGTTTCTGGAGTTCTTGAAATGAAAGAGAAGCATCTGGATTGCCTGTGGCTGTAAGCCTACACTGAGAGAAAGCAAGCTGCAGCAAACAGTAAGAAATGCAGCTAACTACTTTCTTACTTTCAATCCAATGCAAGCCCTATTTTACACTACAACAACTGGCCATTAGTGGCTATCATAAAGTAACCTGACAGGACCCACAATTTGACTCTCCCATCTCTTGTGGATGTGTGAACAAGGCACAGTAACCATAGATAGTAAATGAGGTTTTCTTTGGACTTCCCAACCTCTTATCATCTGCACTGCTGTACAGTGCACTGTAGGTAAACAACATCCTGGAAAACAGGAAATCCAAGTCTAGGCTCTTCCTTACCTTGAAAGAGAGGTGGACCCATGTTTCATGACTAAGATGCAGCTGGTCAAATAACAGCTGAAATTTTTTTCTTGTCAGTTAAGGTTTCAGTTCAACAGATTCCTAAATCAGGAGTGTGAAATCAATGCAGTGCAGTGAAGTCAGTGTAGAGGTGGCACAGGGGCTAAGATTTGACACTGGCTGGCATAGCTTGCTTGCATGGCAGAGATGGAGCAAGTCTTGTGCAAGATAATGTCTCACATCTTTGCCAGGTTAGTCAAGATTATAACATCAAAATGTCTGCAGCCTAGCATAAAAGTCCATGACTCAGCTGAGGGACACCCTTGAGTGCTGAGAGCAAACTGAGTCTGGCCAAGACAGAGGCAATAGTTATTAAGGCTTAGGAGGTCCACCAATAGAGCCAACACAAAAAGGAATGCCATGTTAGAAAAGCCTTCTGTGAGCTTTTAAGGCTCAAAACCCACCAGAGGATACAGGTTACCTCCAGGATGGATTGTCTTACTGAACTGCAAGTTTGGCTTTCCAAACTTGAATTGCTTTCCAGAGGAAAAGAGAAAGGAGAAACACCTGTAAACACCGGCAGCAAATCTTGGCCTAACTCTTGGGTTCAGGAGCGCTCTCTGGTTCTGCACTTTTCTGTTGATCATCTTCTGAGTCAATTTTGTGTTGAGCTCACCTGTGAATGCTTTCCCTGCCCTGAAGTTCTTCCTGCATTAACAGTCCTACCGTCTTCACAGCATCACCCTCTGCCACCATTCAATTGTCTATTCACAATCTTAGGTGCTGCGTACAACAACCATTCATCTTCATCGGCATTGAGAATTTCTAAGAATATATTAATTTTTCATCTGCTACAGCACTTTCTCCTTGTTTACTCTCTTGTTGCATACATAAGAGCTCTGTGCAAGGAGCTTTGACAATGCATGAGAGATATACCTCCTGTACAACAGCAGCCAAGCTTAGATCCATACAACTGTTGTTGTACAGGTGAGAGTGGTGTGTTGCCCCTGTATACTGGAATAAAAGTACAGCAAGACGATGCTTCTCAGAAGGCTGCTTCCCAGGTTGGTAGCTGACCCCATTAAGAAAAGATCAGGCATAGGCCACCTTTCCTCCACAAACACTCCCTACAGCGCAATTGCAGATGAGCAGAGTGCTGCATACAAAGCAATATCATATAGAAGATGACACACCCAGGGTTTATGTTACCTAAACAATACAATCTTGCACTAAATTTTCCATGAAAAAGGCAGTAACATACCTCACTGCCCCCATTCTACTCTGCCAGGTGATATGGGTGGGCATGGCATTAATGACCACAGGCTGGGCTTCTGTAGAAGCATAATGGTCTTTACAGAATAAATTGTCACCCATAAACCTCACAAAATGCCTTGAGGGATAGCCATCATTGCTTTCTCACTATGCAGTCCCTGAGCACTCTACTTAAAACAACCCACTCATTAGTAACTGGCTACCCTCTGAGTCTGGCTGGTTTGGGCACTTGCAATACAACCTGATACCATTCATGGTGGACTGGCTGGCCTCGACCTGCAGCAAAGGAATACTAATAGGAAAATAATCCCTGCAGTAACATGAAACCCTGCAAGTCTCAATCCCTAAGCAGGCATCAGCAAGACTCAGAAATTTGTTTCACTTAGTGAAACACTCAAGTGTGAAATCTGTTTAAAGGCTATATGTATTATTTATCCTGTATAAACTAACAGCAGGGCTAATTCTAATGTGAGATTGCATGATTGAAAAGTGACCAAACATGCTTGAAATGTGGAATATGCTCTCTCTTCTTCAGCTAGGTCTATGCTTTAAAATTTATATCAAAACCAAAGCAAGATTTGGCTCACTTTTTCTAGCCATACTTATTTTGGAAAAGAAACACATGGATATGACTGTCAGGCAAACTTGCTTATTTTATCTTATTCATTTAAAACCATGGAAAATTATATATTCCCACTTAAATTAATGCACTGTCATCAGGGTAAAATAGATCAGAATAAAGACTCGGTTGGATCCTGTGCTTCAGGGTTCATCCAGGCTTTGAATTTGGTTTATGGCTTCTTCAGCTCCTGTGAAATCTTTTAATAACTCATTGTACCCCTTTCCCAGCTTTTCCACAAGTCCAATGTAGAAAACAAGAGGCAATGCAGATGAATCTTGGTGATTGTCACCTATTGGGATAGGCAGAGTGCACTTTTAAAAACAATTTAGTACAACCCAGAATAAAATCTGGGTCAGCCCTGAATCCCATCAAGGCTGACAGTTCCTCTAAGAGAAGATAAAGGGAGAATTTTCTCACTTTTACGCTCAGTCCTATACGCAAGTGGGTCAGACACAAGAAATTAATTTCTTTCTAGTTCCAAGTGTATCATGACATCTTGTGCCATAGCATCTTAGTTAATACCTGCTGCTTAGGACAAATAGATTAACATTCTGAAAAAATTTCCATAATAACTTTCTGTTCATAGATATGAGTTCTAAGAACTATTATTTGGAGTGAATTAATTTTTCTAATTCTGCACATAATGGATACAAATCTAAAGAATGCCGTACTCAGCTGCATATATTTTATATTTTACCACACCTTTATCTCTGCTTTAGTATATTTGAATTGAAAGTAGCTTTAGCCACTCTCAAAACTTTTTTCTTTTTTTCTGTCTGTGAGATTCTGCATATAAAACAAACTTGGTAGGACTCTTAAAAATTAAGTGGTAGGGCATTATGCAGGCATGATCCTTGTTGAAAACAGAGAAAATTATTGTAAGAATTGTGGAAATATAAACGTGGGAAGTATTTTTTTTTTTTAAGTCCCTCATTTTTTGATCCTTGTATTTGAGAGGCCTCTGGGAACAAAAGTGGAAGATCTTCACTTAAATCATTACTTTGTTGTCCATTTTGAAATAAAAAGATTAAATTATATTAAGAAAAGTAGGTACTCAAGAAAATTGCACACTGAGAATTTTGCCTGTTCCTTCTGTGTATGATTGCAGGGCTTTTTAGAGTGTTCAGAGGTGCCTCCCTGATGAAAAGAGAACAGAAGCACAGGACAGTTATATGTTTCTCTGAATACAGATGCTCCATGGCCAACCTTGTCATTCATTCTTCCACTTTATTTTACAGCAAGGTTTTATGAATATATGATTATGATTTTGCATTACAAAATCATAAATTTTAATTTCTGGTTTTGCATTTTACCAAGAGCAATAAACATTTTTACTCACCTATAATAGGCAAAAAAAGAAAAAAAAAAAAAACAAACACATTCAGCCTTTGAAGAAGCAGTGCTGACATGGCACCTAGACTACAGAAAAGAGAGAGAGGTGTGTCATAAAGCTTATCATAAACTGTAGTGAGCTGCATTGCATTGACCATTGCGTTATATTTTTATAGAATCATATAATCATTTAGGTTGGAAAAGACCCTAGAGATCACAAAAAAAAGATCATCAAGTCCAACTGTTAACCTAGCACTGCCGAGTCCACCACTAAACCATGTCCCTAAATGCCACATCTACACACCTTTTAAATACCTTCAGGGATGATGACTCAACCACTTCCCTGGGCAGCCTGTTCCAATGCTTCACAACCGTTTTGATGAAGAAATTTTCCCAAATATCCAATCTAAACCTCCCCTGGTGCAACTTGAGGCTATTTCCTCTCGTCCTGTCACTTGCTACCTGGGAGAAGAGACGGACACCCACTTCGTTACAACCTCCTTTCAGGTAGTCCTACAGAGTGACAAGGTCTCCCCTCAGCCTCCTTTTCTCCAGGCTTAACAATCCCAGTTTCCTCAGCCACTCCTCATAAGACTTGTGCTCTCATCCTTTCACCAGCTTTGTTGCCCTTCTCTGGACATGCTCCAGCACCAAAATGTCCTTCTTGTATTGTGGGGCCCAAAACTGAACACAGTATTCCAGGTGCAGTTTCATCAGCACCGAACACAGGGGTACAATCATAGGACAATAAGTCCTGCTGGCCAGACTATTCCTGATCCAAGCCAGGATGCTGTTGGCCTTCTTGGCCACCTGGGCACACTGCTGGCTCATATTCAGTCGCCTGCCTACCAACACCCCCAGGTCCCTTTCAGCCAGGCAGCTTTCCAGCCACTCTTCCCCAAGCCTGTAGCGTTGCATGGGGTTGTTGTGACCCAAGTGCAGGACCCAGCACTTGGCCTTGTTGAACCTCATACAGTTGGCCTCGGCCCATCGATCCAGCCTGTCCAGATCCTTCTGTAGAGCCTGCCTACCCTCAAGCTCAACACTCCTGCCCAACTTGGTGTCGTCTGCAAACTTACTGAGGGTGCACTCAATCCCCTCGTCCAGATCACTGATGAAGATATTAAACAAAGACACATTTTGCTATTTTAAATAATTGCATTGTACTGAGCAAAACCAAAATCAATGGGGAATAGTGGCAAAGTTATTTTAATTTTTTTTTTTTTTAAATTTATAACTTTTAAACACAGTATAGTTAGGCTCTTCACTAACCTAAGTGGATAAAATCTAGTCTTCAGTATTTTCTAGAGAGACTAGCCAGCAAATAGAGTGAAAGATAATATGTGTGGTTAGGAAGGTGCTGCCATTTGTTTTCTTAGATGAAGTGACATTTCAGATTTGATGGACATAAAATTGTTTTTTCTGGACTAAATCAAATTAGAAACTGGCAGTATATTAACTCTTATGTTACCTTTTAGCAACTGTAGAATGACTAATTGGGGGAGAGATAAAAGGCGGTAGGGAGTGGTTCTTCCTCCCCTGCAAAGTGAAAAAATAATGCAAACATTGCTGCTTTGCTAGAAGTATTTTGGGCTGGTTTAGATTATCTATGTTGCACTTGCTCATATGCTTTTGTGGAGTAGAAAGGCTTAAGGAATTGAGAGTAGTGTGAGAATAAATCTTCATGGGCCTTTGCAAATGCTTTCATCTGAAAGATAATCAAATAAAAAGAACTGTAATGGGACTAGTTCTGTTGCCTTGCTTTTTGTATATACTTATCCAGAATAACAGACCTTTATGATCATATTTTAAAAGCAGACGTTGCCACAAAAAATATGACTTAGTAAAATCAGTCACTAATTGATGAAGTTATGAACGTGTATATATATATATATATATATATATATGGGTGAAGTTATGCATGTAAATACATTTTATAAATGCTTATATGAGGATTGTTTATGCTTATTTATCTTTGGGGCTCACTCCTGCACTCCAAAGGAGACGACACTTTCTTACTCTTACTCTTAATGAAACAGTAAAAATGGACAAAACCTCCCTGCAGAGATTACAACTACTTGAACTTTTTCATAGTGCTACTGGTGCAGTCACACAGTGAACATTAAATTAGATTGATTTAATTCTTGAAAGACAGAAGGATAGTCTTCAGGGGTGATGCATCCATATTACAAGTAATTTATATGCAGCCTGCATTCTCGCAGTGAATCGCTAGCACAAGCTGCAGCTAAGCAGAATTTGGGTGTCCTCAGCTGAAGCAGATTGGGCTTTGGTTTCTCATATTTGAAGATTATTAATGTTTTCTTCTATTCTCTGCTGCTGTTAGAAATGTGGTCTTTTATGTTAATGATGACATAGTGTATTTCTAGAGGGAAAACTTGCTAATGCCTTTGACTTTAGCCCAAAGCTAAATGATTCCAAGCCGAAGGGTATTTGAGAGGTTTCAATTTTAGACTAAATCAGTGTTTCATTTTTCACATGCTGGAGTTTTCAAGCTGTTTACTGATGAAAAGAACACTCTGTGCACTGAACCATTCAATCCATTCTAGTTAGATGTATAATATTTTCATTTCTGTCAAAAAGACCTGTAAAATCCAAGAGAAGCCTTATATTCTTTTATCTTTAATGCAAATTACTACCATGAATTTGCCACTTAAAAGCAAAACCAGTGGATAGAAATTGTACATTCTTTCCTTTTCTACAAAGTGGTTATTTCTTCAATGTAGATAAAGCAAGAAACCCAAATGTCTGTAAATAGGATTTTTAATGGATTAGAAAAAGAAGGTGATTTCCAGTGAAAACCATGAAACTGAGAGGACTACTACTGTTTCTTGGATTGGTCAGTCAACAGCACACAGTTGCACAACTTGAATTTTCAATAGAATCTGAATTCCCTGCTGATACCATTCCCAGTTGACAGAAGAAAATGCTGGAGAATATTTTTGCCTTCAAATGTTCTTAGTCAGATGAATGGGAAGCAAGAGAAAGAAGAATAATATTCGTTTTGCCCCAGCTGATTTATCAGAAGTGATGATAGTTTTAAAAACTTTTTTTTTTTAGTAAAATTTTGCACTCTTTACAAAGGTAGTTCTGTTATTAGCTTCTTTCGGAAAAGGAGAGGTCAGCGTGGATTCTGTTTATACATAAGAACAGGAACAAACATTAGGGTAATAAAATTGTTGTTTGTTTCCATCTCAGTAATAATGGCATTCATTTCTGTTTCAGTAGATACTACGGTTTGCCTGCATTTTTAATACACCTCAGGTGTATGTATACCAGTGCATACAGCCTGGGGAACAAGCATGAGGAACTGGAGCGTCACACCCAGTTGGAAAGTTATGATATCATAGGAATAACTGAAACATGGTGGGACAACTCACATGACTGGAGGATCACAATGGATGGCTATAGGCTGTTTTGTGAAGACAGGCAGGGAACAAGAGGAGGAGGAGTCATACTCTATGTTAAGGAGAACCTTGAATGTATAGAAGTCAGCTACAGTGATTGTGGAAGCCCTATCAAATGCCTCTGGGTCCAGATCAGATGGGTTGTCTCCAAGGGGGATCTTGGAGTAGGCATCTGCTACCAATCTCCAAACCAAGACAGTAAGGCCAACGAAGCAATATTTGGGCCACTTAAGCAAGCACTAGGTCAACAGAGCCTGGTTCTTATGGGTGACTTCAGCTACCCAGGCATTTGTTGGAAGAAAAATACAGCAGCTCACGTGTCATCTATCAAGTTTCTTGAATGTGTAGAGGACTGATTCCTCATACAAATGTTAGATGTGCTAACCAGGAATGAGGCACTGCTGGACTTGTTCCTCACAAACCAAGAAAATCTGCTTTGTAATGTCTCACTTAGTGATAACCTTGGCTGCAGTGATCAGAATATTGTGGAGTGTGGTATCCTGCTGAGCACACTGAAGGTTAGTACTAAGACAAAGGTTTTAGATTTTAGAGGAGCAAACTTCAGCTCCTCAGAGCTCAGTTGGGAGGGATTCCATGGGAAGCTTCCATGGAATATAAAGGAGGTAGTGAGTGCTGGGAGTTTTTCAAGAATGCTCTCCTGCAAGCACAAAACCAGTTAATCCTCTTTAAAGATAAGTGAAGTAGGCAGAGGAAGAAACCCCCTTGACTCAACTGTGAGCTTCTGAGTCTGCTCAAAACAAAAAAAGAAATGTATCAGAGATGGAAAAATGGACAAACACCCATCAAGAACTACGAGGGCATTGTCATGGCATGCAGAGATGCAGTTGGAAAAGCAAAAGCTCAGCTCAAATTGAAATTGGGCAGAGATGTCAAAAACTGCAAGAAAGGGTTCTTCAGGTACGTAAATGACAAGCAGAAGCAGAAGGAAAATATTGGTCCACTGTTAAGCAGGAGAGGTGAATTAGTCATCGACAATGCTGAAAAGGCAGAGGTTCTCAAAACTTTCTTCACCTCTGTCTTTACCAAACTTTCTTCACCTCTGTCTTTACCAGCACTGTTGGGCCTCAGGCCTTAGGAACAAAAATCCAGGCTGGTGGAAACACAGACTCACCCTCAGTGAAGGAAGAGTTGGTATGTGAACTATTACAGGAGCTTGACCCCTACAAATCAATGGGCCCTGACACCATCCACCCAAGGGTGTTGAGAGAGCTGGCTGATGTCATTGCAAGGATGCTCTCCATAATCTTTGAGTAGTCATGGAGATCAGGGGATATCCCACAAGACTGGAAGAAGGCTAACTTCACATCTGGATGATGAGATCAAGTGTACTCTGATAAGGTTTGCCGATGATGCCAAACTGGGGACGTGCATGCTTTGGAAGGGAGAGCCACCCTGCAGGAAGACCTGGATAGGCTGGAAGAGTGGGCTAACAAGAACCTTAGGAAGTTCAACAAAGACAAATGTGAGGTCTTGGAAAACATGGGAAAACATAATCCAGCAGTGCAGCACAGGCTGGGATCTACCTGGCTAAGGAGCAGCTCTGTGGAAAGGGACCTGGGGGTCTGGGTGGACAACAAGCTCAGTATGAGTGAACAGTGTGCTGCTGTGGCAAAGAAAGCCAACAGGATGCTGGGTTGCATCAACAAGAGCATCACCAGTAGAGATAAAGAAGTCATTATCCCACCTTGCTCAGCGCTCGTCAGGCCACACCTGGAATGCTGTGTTCACTTTTGGTCCCTGCTATACAAAAAGATGTGGACAGGCTGGAGAGGGTCCAGGGAAGGGCTGCAAAGATGTTCAAAGGACAGGGAAGCCTGCCATATGAGGAAAGGCTGAGAGAACTGGGGTTGTTCAGTCATGCAAAAAGAAAGCTAGAGACCATGTTCTAGTATTTAAAGGGTGGCTACAAAGAAGATGAAGACTCCCTTTTTACAAGGAGTGTCATGGTTTAACCCCAGCCAGAAACTAACCACCACACAGTGCTTGCTCAATCCCCCTGCCCCACTGGGATGGGGGAGAGAATTGGAAGAGTAAGAATGAGAAAACTCATGGGTTGAGATAAGAACAGTTTAATAATTGAAATAAAGTAAAATAGGAGTAGTAATAATAACAACATAGTGATAATAGTAATAATAATATACAAAGCAAGTGATGCACAATGCAATTGCTCACTGCCCTCCAGCCAAATCCCCACAGCTTATATACTGAGCATGACATCATATGGTAAGGAATAGCCCTTTGGCCAGTTTGGGTCAACTATTCTGGCTGTGCCCCCTCCCAGCTTCTTGGGGACTGTGTGTTATCAGTATTAGTTTCATACTAAATCCAAAACACAGCACTATGCCAGCTACTAGGAAGAAAATTAACTCTGTCCCAGCTGAAACCAGGATAAGGAGTCGCATTGAAAAGACGAGAGGAAATGGGTACAAGTTAATCCTGGGAAAATTCCAATTGGACACAAAAGGAAATTTTTTCACTATGAGAACAATCAGACATTGGAATAATCTTCCCAGGGAAGTGGTGGACTCTACAGCATTGGACACTTCTAAGATTTGTCTGGACAGGGTGCTGGGCCATCTTGTCTAGACCATGCTTCTGCCAAGAAAGGTCGGACCAGATGATCCTTGAGGTCCCTTCCAACCTGGTATTCTGCAATTCTATGATATCTCTGGAGTGTTTATGTCATTTTTCTTCTGCAATTTTCTCCCACATATTTCAGTCTCCTTCAGAGTGAACAGAAGAGGAGCTCCTTCATTGTCCTCTAGCCATCTCAATGACACAGAGAAGACATGGAATCAAGTGGCTCTTTTACTTCAGTCTGTCTCCTTCTCTAGTTTTTGTTCACTTGTTCAGAGGTTCATTGTCATCTGAGAACAGCCTCACACCCAGAGCTTCACACTTGGTCTTGAAGATTTTCTTGTGCAGCCTTTCAGGGTTCTGAGAAATGACATTAACATTCATAAAATTTCTTGGTGATTATTCTCCCAATGCAAGTGCTATTGCAGCTGACAGGAGGTATCTTAAGTTTCAATCTAATTTTAGAAGATAAAGATTAATGGTTCCAGTCCAGTGATTAATTAATCATTGTTTCTTAGGAACCAGCAATGGTGACACATTATATCTTCTGTAGTCAAATAAAGGACAGTCTCAAGCAGTAAGAAACATCAGGTGTACATAATTTGCCAAAGCTGAGAGAAATTGAGTGAAGTTGTTTTGAAGGACAAATTAAAATGGAATAATGCAAGTGAGAGAGAGATATTCTTTAGGAGATCATTAGAGGAACAGCTGGCATAAATTGCACACCCTAGATAAAAGCCCATGCAAGGTCAGTAGCAAAGAAAAAGAAGAAATTAGGGGGGAAAAGATAGCATATAAGAGGGTCAGGGCATTTAGTAACTGACTATAAACTGAAAATCACTAAGCAATTGATAAGAAACTGAAGGCATCTGTTGGACAAAAAACTACAGTTGATATGAATAAGCAAAACTAATATACCTGTATATGTACCTCAGAATTCCCTTTTTTCCCCCTAAGGTACATAATTGTTCCTATGAATGCCAGTTGTTTCTTTATAGCCAAGAGGTTATGCACTAAGAAACTCTCTAATAAGAAAAGACTGAAGCCAGATTAATACATATAAGCAATGTCTAGTCCTGACGATGATTACAACATGAGGGTGACTAACCATAGAACAAACTGTTAAGAAAAGCAACCAATTCTTCAACCTTTTATTTTTTCAAATCAAGATATACCTGAGGCATGAAGAGAGAGATGATGCTTAAGAGATAAACCTGAAGCAAATGCTACCAGGGAGGCTGTTCATGAACAACTGGTCTGCATATGAACAAGTGTGAGAAATAAGCAAGATGCACAAATAGAGAGGGAGAAACTTTTGCCAGCATAGGAAAATTGTTGTCTTTCATGGAAAACACCAAGAATTTGTGTTTTCACACCTCCGCTGTCCATTGACTATCCAGGACTTTCATGTTTGCCTATGAAAGCACTCTCCCTAGCACGTTCCTTCTTTCACTCAGTGTTCACACTCATGGGAAAGCTATGTATTTTCCTTTTGCTGGGGCATGGACACAACATGTCCAGCAGAGCTGGTTGAAGAGAAGAGATAGACTGGCTTGCTGGCTGCAGAAGGAAAGCACTTTTACACAACCCTTGGGATTATAGACTGGTTTGGCCACCAGCTGGCCAATGGTTCAGGGCACCACAAATAATTGTGTCTTTCTCCATTGTGCCTGATGATAGTTTGCACCTTGTTTGCAATGGGCATAAGATGCATCACTTCCACTTGCTGTATATAAAAATCTATGCTTGTGTAATGTGGGTGCAAATCTATACAGGTCAGATCCTGTTTTGTGGCAGCATATGCCTAGAATAACTTCACTGCAGTTAGAGGACAAGATCCTCATTTCCAGTTGATGTTTCTCACTCTTTGGATAAGGCAGATCATTCCCAGCATAGGTAAGTGCCTGGCATTTAACTGGCACAGCACTGACATGTCCTAGCAGGTACAGATATTGCTTTTGGATGGTTTGGACAGTTTGGATGGTTTTGAAGTTGTGCTTCGTTGGCAGAGCTGAGTAGGGAAGCCAGAAATATGGTGGATGACTGGCCTCTTGTAGCTTTATATATCAAATAAAGTAGGGTTTGAATTCATAGTCTTGAACTCTGGGAAACAATTTTATTTTTTTAACCTTTTTTTTTATTATCAAGCTTAACAGCATTTTGTATTCACTTTGTTTCAATATTAATGTTATGGAAGACAGTGGAGAATAACAGCTAATACACATTTTCAATTATTTTGTTATCTGCTTGCACGTTTTTGTTGTCACCAGGTGAGTTTTTTTGCTAATAGTTGATGCAGAAAATGGCCACATTTACTGCTGTCCGCTCCCTGCTGGAGCTCCTACTATTGCTGTAATGGCAAAGGCAACTTCCAGAGGAAGAAATCAGATTTAGACAAAGGATGTCTGGTTTGAAACACTTGCAAATTAAAAATTAACTTAAAGCTTAATTGTTCACAGTCCTTCTCTCAGGAAGAAGTTCTTGCTAAAAATACTAACATCAGCAAATGCAGTAGATCAGAATTGTGGCCAATGTGTAGGTGAATAGAGTATCACGGAGTATCAGGATGTGTTCCTTGTACTCAACCATCTCTACAGCAGGCTCTGTATCACAAGATTCATTGTACCTTCAGGAGTCGGTAGGTTGGCAAAACAGTGTTGCTCAGCCTTCTGTGAGATTTCTGTTTCTGTGGTCACTACAGCCAGCGCTCTGGAGCCAGTGGCAGATATTTCCTGCCACTCCTTGAACTACCTTACTTTTATATTTTAACAAATTATATTTGATTACTTCTGGTAATCTGATATATAAACTACTTCTGTCTTCTCATATAAGGACATGGGAGTCGAGGGTAATAGAGACGTTTTCAATTTAGGTGAGTGATACCTGGAGATTTTGACAGCCCCATTTTTCATAAGCCTTGACAGCCTTTTCATAAACCTGCATTTTGCTAGAAGACCACAGGTTTGTAATAAAGCTTACATACTACCATGTTTGCTGTCTACAAAAAGTCCACCGGTGGTGTTCATAAAACTTATTTTCCCAGTAATTTCCTTTTAAAAATTGTTTATTCATTAAATATCTCATTGTGTTCTATCTCTAAGGGTATTAGAGGCTATTTCTACATTCTTTTTACTTTTTGCTTTGCTTATTTTTTTTTTTCTCTGTCACAGTTTTTCAACCTTATCTGACTTTAAAATTAGTGCCTTTATTTGGGAAGGAACAGAAATTAACCAGGAAATCTGTATTGCCCTTTGTCTACCTCATCTGCCCCTTGAGGATCTGATGCTATCTAATGAGGTACCTACCTAATGAGGTACCAGCTGCAGAAAAGCTCTCCAGACAAAATTTTAGAGTTGAAGTCACTAACAATGTAGTGTTGTAATTATTGCATCCCTGCACAACTGGAGTTTGAGTTCAGTTGTTTAAAGAGTAATTAGCCAGGAAATGACAATAAGTCTCAGGTCTCTTTTGCTATGCAAGGCTATGTTCCTGCAAGTGAACACACAGATGGATTCCCTACAACAAAAAGTGGGAAATATATCAGAAAATGAAACTTACAGAATTTCTTGTGAGATTCTCACAGACTTCTAACTCCAGCCCTGCAAGATGCCAGAGGAACCTTGCGTCTTCCTTTGATTGTTGTCCTTCACCTTTTGTGATAAGCATCAACACCTGAAAGCATTTTCTTGAAGGGAGAGGAAGAAAGGAAGATGCTTATTTATCTTCAGACTGATCACCAATTCCTTAGTGATCAGTGTTGTTCCACAAATTATGCTAACACTCCCATTAAATGGAAATTATTTTTATTGAACAGAAACTGATATACCATATGGATTAGAGAAGGAAGGTTAATCAGGTACAGTGACATCCCAAATTTTTCTTAACATTTTTAAGGTGTCAGGAAACAAACTGTTCCTTTAACATGATACTGTGACCAGCCATTTTCATAGTAGACTGTTATTCCCAGCAACATAACTCCACAACATGAAAGGCCTCAGGAAAGCAAATGTGCATGCAGGAGATGAGAATTTGTCTTATGGGATTTGATCTGCTACAAGCACTACAGTTCATTTGTCCAAAATTAAATAAACAATTAGCCTTAGTATTTTGAATCACTAGTGACATCTGCAATGGACTCCTGTCTCTTTGGTTATGCTAATATTGCGGAGTCCATTTCCAAAATTGCAAGAATCATTAAGAAAAAAAAAGTCGCAGACAAGAAAGTAAAACAGTGGTAGAAATAGCTAGCTTTTGTTTTACTCCAAGTCTTTGTTTCCTCTGGTAATATTGTTCCGGAAGTTTTGGACTGTAGTTGAGTCCACAGGCACCTATGTTTCTATGGGAATGCTTTGTTTGCTGAGCTTTTTATCAAGCAGCTGCTAAAGCTACTGATGGCTCTCAGGCCACGGGGTGCTCCTCAATTATTGCCAGATTCCTGGAAAATGAGGGTGATGGTCTGCTGCTCCCTGGAAAAAGAAAGGGAAGTAGGAGGGGAGGGAAGGAGGGAGGGAAGGAAGGAAGAAGAGAGGGAGGGAGGAAAGGGCTGAGATAGAGCGTAGCAGCTCCTTATGGAGGCTGGTCCTTTCCTGCAGAAGGGATTGCTATCTTTTTTTCCCTTCTCTTCTCTCACCTTTCCCAAATAGTCACAAGCAAACCCAATACTATTTCCCCCAGCTCTGGGTCTTTTCCTGTTCCAGGCTCTCTGACCTCATTTCACCCACAGCTCTGCCTCAGCTTTCTATGTTCCCCATGACCTTTCTCAGCATGATAACATGATTTGGATCAACCCTGGCTGGTCCTGTTGTTTGCTGTGCCACCTGTCACACTTCTCAGTGATGTCAGGGTGACACAAAATCCAGTGCAAGTAAAGAGTACCTTGTGCTTTCTTTGATTTGTCATCACTAATCCATTCAGCTCAAAAGGTAAATAGTGAACAAGACTCATCAGGTTGACTTTTGCTATGCCCTAGGCATCTTTGTCTCTGTCTTCTCCAAAATCTGTGGCAACACTTGATGGTTCTGAGGAAGGACAAATGATGATAATATTTAATAATTTCCTGATCAAATTATTTTAAACATTTAAATTTAAAAAGGAATGGACTCAGTGTAATCATGGCATTCAAGAGTGTGTTGAATGAGCAAGGAAAAAGTTTAAACTTATCTAAATGTGTGTTCATTGCATGCTAGCTCTGCCTCCTCTTCTTTTGTGAAGCTTTTATGAAAATTAAAGTCAGAGTACTATTGTAAATTTTATTTCTTTTTTCTGAGAATTTATATTGCAAAACTAAAAACTCAGATAAATTTTTCTTTATCCATTTCTGAGGTTTTTGTTTCCATTCAAGCAACTGCTTGTGGTTTTTATGTTTAAAATTAATATTTTTGACTCATTAATCATTCTCCTAACATCATCTCTAAATTTGATCCTTTGTCCCTGGATTTTTTTTCTTGTCTCTGACTTTTTTACAGTGAACTGATAAAATCTTTATTGTAAATTACAGCTTTGAACAGCAGTATCATATGCAATTGTACAATACACAAAAAAACATTGAAGTCATCACTTCAACATTGTTTACACTTTAAGGTCACATTGTCCAAGCTGATGAAACTACCTCAGGAAACCAGAGAGTTTGCTGTGTCCAGGAAATAAAAGAAATTACTAAAAATCCCATCTGGAGTCTCTTGGAAATTAACACAAGCTGCTTGCTTTTTTTTTTTTTTTTCTCCATTCTTTTCCTTTTGCTGGTGCCTTAAATTAGTTACTAGTTTTTAGCTCTCATAAATTTCTCATAAATATTTAACTCTCAGAAATGCTTGGTTTTCTTTAGTTATTTAAAGAGATTCCTTTTTTCTTAGTGCCCACTTAGAGCATCTTATGTCTTTAATGGGGTTTCACTGCATCAGAAAGCATACTGACAAGTTACTTTGGTTTGCTTGCATACTCCAGTGAAATGGGTGGACCAGGATATAGCAGGAAATTAATTGCACCCTACAGCAGTTTGTGTGGTCCCACTTGTCTGTGAGTGGTTCTGGGACCTTCCTCACAGCAAGAGACTGTTTTGTCTCCAACAGTAAAGAAGTGAAAATAGGTGACCACTCCCCTAACCCCAGTGAAAAACTATCAGAAATTGTTGACTTCTTATCCATGGGTTGTTTTCCCATTCATCCCTCACTGGTGTCTGTGGAAATTAATTTTCCGGACTGCTTTATCATAATTACCATTCTCTAAATTTAGGATGCTAAGGTACCCAGAAGAGACTGTGGACCCCATCTGGCCCCACGTTCAGATGGCCAGAGGATGCTGCAAAAGCATAACTCTGCTGTGTGTCTGAGGCTGGGCTTCTCACACTATTCTGTTTTTGAACCTTATGGAAGTTCACAAACTTGAGGTTGCAAAGTCCAACTACCATCCAGCTACTAGCAGTGTTTCTCAGGGACTGATTATATTTAACCTCTTCATTATTAATGTCAGCAACAGGACAGAGTGCACTCTTGGCACACTTTCAGATGATAGGAAACTGGAGGGAGGAGGTGTTATGGTGGAGAGCAGGACTCCTACTCAGATAGATTTTGGTGTTCTGGAGAACTGGGCTGTCATGAACCTCTTGAAGCTTATTAAAGGCAAATGCCAAGTCTTCAGTCTGGGCTGGAATAATCCCATGCAGCAGTACAGGGTACCAACTAGCTAGAAATCAGCTTTGCAAAAAAGGACTTAAGATGTCCTGGTAGACAAGCTGAACATGATTTAGGGTCTGTCTTGGGAGGTTTGAAGGCCATATGTATCCTGCACTATATTAGCAAAAGTCTATTAAATAAGTGAAAGGAAGTGATTTTTTTTCCTATTTCACACTTGTGAGATTGTATCTGGAGCAGGGTCTGGTTGTGCACTCCCCAGTACAAGAAGATGATTGACATACCACTGCAAGTTCAGTGGAGGGCTACTGAGATGTTCATTCCGTGCCTGATGTTAGAAAAGACAAGCTCAGACTCTTCTTGGAGGTATATGAACAAGGTGACAGCAAAAGAGACGAGACAAGTTGTATCAACAGAAATTCCAATTGGATATTAGGAATAATATTGTCACAAAGCAGGTGGTCATACACTGGAACAGGTTAACCAGGGAGGGTGTGTAGCCTCCTTCCTTGGAGACAATCAAAACTGACCTGGACAAGGCACTTGGGAGACCTTCTTTAATTCTAGCAGGGCTAGGACCAGCTGATCTCCAGAGATCCTTGCCAACCTGCTATTCAATGATTCTGTAACCCAGAACCGGGGCTGAGCTGTGGTAATGGCCTTTCAAAATAACTTTAAAATAACCTTTAAGTAAACCTAAGCCACCTTGGTCTCAGGTGGGCAGTGAGTGTCTTCTCCAAAGTAATTAAGTACATCTATGTTCTTGCAGTTTTTGCAGCTTCATACACTTCATAGAGTAGCTCTTTCCTATGCCTCATTTTATCTTATCGGAATTAGTTCTTCTTCTCCATCCCCTTCATGACAGGGGAACAGCAGATGGTTCATGACATCCAAGTGGCTTGTAAATCTGTTTATGTATATCCATGACATGTTAAATATACTTCCCTTGCTACATTTTTAATGAGCTAACAATGTTGATGTCCGTGATGATATTTCCTAGTAAGAATAAGGATAAAGTTGTTCTTTTAATTATTGCGTCACTTTTTCATGTCAAAATGGTTATGCAAGCAATTACAAATACACAAAAATATGGTTGTCTATGCAAATGCTGCCTGACTTTTCAGCTATTTGAAATGGACAGCTATTCAGCTTCAGGGTAATATAATTTTAGATGTGTTCAAAAGGTACTCTTCACTTCATTCAGTTTTCAGTCATGTTGCCATATTTCTCCTAAGTTCCTTCCCTCCAGATTCGTACTCTACTACCACAAAATAAGCAGTTCACAGAATGACATGTGGTGACCAGTAGCTATATGATATATAGTTATGCCTTTCTGATCCTTATGATTTCTCTCCAGTCCTCTCTATTAGAAAATACTATTTTAAGAACTATGGTGACATCTGACACTCTTTTTGACTTCTTCTACATAAACCTTAAAGCTATTTTATTCAGAGATGAGGAACTGTGGTGTTCACCAGAAGCAAGTGTGGATGAATTTGTAGAACAAATTTGAGCAAACACATTTCTGCCTATTACTTTTCCACTGGATAACTGAAGAATCTCAAGTTTGTAGTCGGAGTGCTAACTAGTGCTATTGTGGTTTTTTTAAGGAAAATTAATCCAGAGATCAATGGTTAACGTTTGTGGGATGAGTTACTTGTGGCTCATCAGAGATCTTATCTTTGAGGGACCTTTTTACTCCTATGGGTCATATCATACTTGAAACTGCCTGCATCTAACTCTTTTTAGAAAAAGAAACAAGAATCTCTTCAATTCTTGAAGTACAGAAGGTTATTACTCCCAGTGGAAAGAGGAAAATCACTGGCATGGAAATACATACTCCTTTATTCTTTATGTACATTTGCAAATACATAGTTATTGTACAATATGAAAAAGTTGTGTTACTATTAAAAGGTCCATACATTTTCTGGTCTGCAAAGACAAATTTTATGTCAACATTTATTAACAAATCATATTTTATTTTAATAGCTTACTAACTTTGTCCTTCCAACTTGACAGTCCTTTATTCTCTATTCACACCATGGATAGATCTTTTGCATGACATTTTAGCAATAAGGCATCTACAAAGTCATATTATCTTGGTTTTTAGCCTTAAGAAATGACTATTTCTGGGGAGTGAAGAGATACTGAACTGTTTACAGTTCACATCCTGGTCTCCCCACCATATCTTTTAACTTCAAGCACCTGCTCACTGGACAAGCACATGGAATATTTCACAACAGACTTACAAGCTCCATGAGAGACTCTTCTCTCTTTGATCTAGGTTGTTATTCTTTTGCCAGACAGATGTACAGTGCAGAGCCAACTGCAGGAGTGAACCACTTCAGAACCCAAACAGGGCCTCTGTTATATTGCAGACAGGCAATATGTAAATGTACTTTGTGTTAGGTAATGAACAGCTGAGGTAGTGAGCAAAGCCAGGTGCAGAAATGGTGAGGTTGCAGAAAGCTATTTGCTTGGCCTATGCTGCCTGAAAACTGTTTTGTGTTCAGACTGAAGCCATGTCAATAATTTATCAAAGCATTTAGAGTTTCATAATATAAATATAACTGCAATCCAACTTTTCACTTTCAAAATATTTGCTTGAGTGATATCTCCGCAGCCACACACTGCAGAAACAGTTATTCTAATTGTCAGCACTGAGCTCTTCTCAGTTGTTAGGAATTCAGGACCATGGGTGATTTCAGAAGGCAATTCACATGATTTGCAGTTATTTGGTTGGTGTCTAGGGTATTATGACAAAATTCCTCTAGGGGCACTTACAGCAAACAAAAATTTTCTAAGCAATCTAGAATTGGAATGTTTTACAGGGGTGAGGTAAATAAGAGTTTATTAATTTTGCACTTGTAATGAACAAGGCACAAGTGATTCTCTCTAATTTTTGCAGCAAACTCCAATATCATTGAGCAGAGCTCTGGCCCCTGCACTAAACCTTGTAATAGTAATAAATTAAGCATATATTATGGCTGTAAATTAGCCACAAGGGACCAAGGAGCTCAGCAGCACAGACGTGATATGGCTATTAAAGCAATTGGTCACCATTTGTTGCAAATAAGGGGTTTGCTCAAGGTAGTTTACAGACTTAATGTGGATTACAGTACACCCTTTTGAAGAACTTAGAGATCGCCTCAGCTTACTAACTCCTGAGTTAACAAATGTGGAATCTTTTTCCAGAGAAAATGCGTCAAACACATCTGACTTCACTCTGCGCAGGGATTCCCGTCAGATGAGTTATTCCCAGAGGCACTGTTTTCTCCAGACTCCACTCAGTCACCTGACTCCTCAGTTAATTTTCATTATATGGCATGAGTACTTCATCTGCAAGTGGCGTGACTGCAATCATGGCATCTAATTTAGTCCATTCTTTGGTTCTTTTATAGATAAAGTTAGTTGAATCAAGAGATTCATTTACTTTAAAATGATGTCAACAGGAATTCTGTGTTTTATAAGTCTTAAATGCCTTTGTTGAGATATTTTGTGGTGCTGTTTCCTTGCTCTATCCACATATACATCATCATGCTTACAGTTTTTCCTGTGTACTAATGGCTAACAATTCATGGGGTGAGCACTCCGAACAGCACATAGTATTTCTGAAGATCTACCCTAGGAGATGTTTATCTCCACTCTTTATACATTTTTACACATAAACCTCAGGGTATAATCAAAATAATAGAATATCTTAAAGCAACTGCATGTTTCTCAAATATCATCTGAGAATACAGCATGACTGAGAACTGTGCATTGATAAGGATGGAAAATAATATCAACTTCAACTACAACTTGTTTCTTTGGGGAAAATGTTTTTCCTTTGTTAATCAAAGCCTCTTGATTAATGTGCTTCTGTATTTCTTCTCACAACCTGGTTTGCTCCCTGTGGATTAAAGTCAGCCTTCATTTAGAGTAGTGTAAAGGCATCTAATAACTGCATGGGGAGGTGAAGGCTCCCTCTGAGAGCAGTCTTCTTCATTCAAGCTCTTTCACAAATGCTGAATGGCTACCCTCCTGGGCCAGCGACTTTTTAAAATTCTGACGTATGCCAGGGTAACCCCCATAATTCAATCTTCAGGGAGCTTTTCTGCAGGAGAACAGAGAAGTGGTCCACCCCAAAGGCAATGTCCAGACGGTGGTACTGAGTAGGTGGGGTCATATGAAACCATGTATAATATATCACAAGCCTAACACTTTGCATATCCCCACCCCATCTACATACTCATCTTTGCCTGTGAACTGGCATGAGTAATCAAAGTTTAATGGGGATATAGGGCAAATGCTTCCCAAGCTAACTGTAATTAAGGAAACAACTCAGTCTTGGACATCCTTGGGACTGATTTACAAGTGAAGGTAGTAATGGAGTCAGGTCAACAGGAGAGCAGGTGCTGTAATGGGGACAACCTTCTCATCCCCTGGCAAGATGAAGTCGGTCTACAGTGATTTCTTACAGCAAAGTTAAAGTGTGAGTAATGTGTGGAATAATATGTAAGTGTCCTCCTGTCTTGCACTGGGTGAAGTATCAAAGAGAAGTATTAGCCTACTTCTCCTAACAGCAGACCCTCTAAGGGGACAAAAGTTCCTAATGCTAGAAGCTTAAAAAGGAATCTGTACTGTGAAGCAGAGGAAATGTGACTTTCTGCTTCACTGTTAGTTGTAAGGTCAAATGTGTCCATGCTGGGGTAAAACAGCAGGTGAGTGTATTATTTTGTGAGTCACTTATTTCTTCAAGAAGGAGGAATGCTTAAGGATCCCAGCTGGGCATTAATTGACTCCATGGTTGGTGCACATACTTAGAAACTTCTAAGAATGGGAAAATGTTATGTCAAAAGATGTCAGGAGTGTGGTGTCAGTAAGGATGGTAGTTTAAGAGTAATGGAAACCAAACTTTTTTTGTTGGTAAACAGAGCAGGAAAAATCTGCTATTTCCATTTCAAACTTTTTTCCACATAGAGAGTTGCAAGTCACTTTGTGTGCTTTGCTATGTTCAGTTTTGAACTTGTGTGTCATGTTTTACTGTTTCAGGCATGCTGATATAACCTTCCTAGTTTAAATGTTATTAGCCACTTCTAGTAAGGCCTTAGGTTCTTAATAAAAGTTGTGTGTAATGTCTGCATATGACAAGTTCAGAGAAACACGTTGAAAAGTCTTGTGTTTCTACAACTCTCTGAAACAACAGAGTTTTGGGGGAAGAAAAGGTCTTGTAAAGATAAAAGGTGTTCAGTGCCCTTTTTTGTGGCAGGATTTCACAGTTACAAACATGTAAATTCTTCACCCTGCTAGCTGACCCTTTGATGCTTTTAAGTCTCCGAGGTTTCTCTGTTTCTGTTGGGAGTTTTTAATAGGAAGGAGGAGGAATCATTTAAATATAGCAATATTGGTAAAGAAACATAGGGATGAAGGTATATTAAACTAGTACAGGTTGTTACTTGGGTTAGTGGTCAAGAAATCTTTATGCAGTTTGGATCTCTGTGAACTTCGTGCTGCCTTGGCCTTCTGATTCCCCCTAGTCTGTTTTTATCCAAGAGATCATCTATTAGGTATCTTGCCTAAAACAACCTAGAGGAAAGAGATCTCAGCTGTCATTATATCACTAAGTTAAGAACAGGTACAAGACTTGCATAGTACTGAGATGATTTAAAAACCTCAGCTTATATTATAAGGCATGAATAATTGTCAGTAGCTATTGGCACATACAGATTGATAAAACAAAACAATTGCTAGACCAGCTTCAGGTTTTAAACACAGCTGGTTCTGTGATGCCAGTGATTCAGGATGTAACTGACCACGTATTTGCTCTGAGAAAGGGGACGATGACTCAGTGACTGTGGCACCTTGACGTTAGCAGGCCTTGGTACAGTATATTTCTTTGTCATTTACTTTCAAGAAGACACGCAGGGTAGATTTACAGCGCATTTTGTCTCTGCACCTGTTCCAAGGTGCTAGAACATGAGCCTTTGCTGTGGCAGAACCTTCAGGTAGGCTCTGAGGCATGGCTCAGTTCCCAATCTGTAAAATGTGAATAAAGTATTCTTATGGGACATTCGTAATTATAAAGATGTCACTCAAGTTTGTAACCATTTCATTCAAAAGCAGCTGTGCTTAGACATTTGTTTGTGGCTTTTAGCAGTAAAAGTCATGGATGTACGAAAAGGGAAAACAATTAGGCTTCCAAGTGAACCAAGCTGAAATTCTGTTAGCTTTCATAACCTGCATGAAAGAGTTTGTTACAGCAGAACTTGCTGTTGTGTTTGTAAGAATATAATAATCTATCTTCACATAAGATACATATCCTGTTAATGAAGGAATAAGACTTTGCAGCACATTCATGCATTAGTTTTACATGTTTATAAACTGAATAATAAGGATCTTCACAGCAACATAAAAGGCTGGTAAAGCCAGGTGACGTTTTTAAGATATTTGCAAAGTTGATGTTTAGCAATGTTATGGCTGCTAACATATAAAAATGGAAGCCTGACACTAACCAGTGGAAATACCTGCGTGGTGAAGCATCCAATCAATGGATACGTTTGGTGTCTGAGGGTTAACAGGATATATTTAAGGCTGACTTTGAGAAGGGGTTATTTCCATAGGATGAGGTGACTGAAAGCATTTATTCTTCTTGATCTTGCCTTGCTGGAGAGGCTGTGAATATGGTAACAGTTGTTAAAGTTTTCCTTTTCTGGCATGATTGCTTGAGGTTCTTAATAGTTTCCAACATATAATTGATCAGTAGAAGTAGAAAGACCTAAAACTTCCATTTATAATGTTCATGTGAGTGTTTAGAAGGACAAACTTAAGTAAGGAACAAGTGGTAATGTGATGTATCTTTATTGAAGAGTCAGCAGCACTAAACCTTCTTGACAACATTTGTGCAGTGCTCAAAATTTAGACTCTGTTTAAGTATATATATAAATATACATATAATTATATATATGTACATACACAAATACACACATAGATATTCCTAATATATAGGTACAAGGACAGTATTGAATACATGAATCCTATTCCTTAAAGCCCAGAACTGTATAGAAGAAAAAGAGCAGGGATCATGGCAAAGCTACAGAAGCGACTATTCTTCTAAGAAAGGACTGTAACAATGAGGTTTGTGTAAGCCTGTTATATGTATTATTCTCTAAAAGTATTTTTTAAATAGTTCACTTTTAGTGTCTATTTTAAATGTCCATCAGGGGTGCAATGTATGCTGAATGAGGCAGGACAGGCTGAACTGGGAAGGTATTTTTGTCTGGAAGAAAGTCTCTAAGACACGAGCCACTGCAGAACCTGCTGTGCATTGTCCCATGAAAACATGCTAGAAATAACTGAAAGCTGAGAAGCCCTTTTTTTGCAGTACTTCACAAATGTTTGACAAAAGTATAGCTACGCGTATGTAGTTCTTGACCTCTCAGCTCTTAGCAGTATCTGGGAAGGCTGGTCATTTGTAAGCCATTTGACCTACAGCTAAAGGACCTTCACATGGAGACAGGAAGGTTTCTTTATTAGTGATGTTCAGCAATGAAGAGGTGTTTGATTATCTGTATGTTTCTGGAGTAGGTTATTACAGAATCAGAGCAAAAAGGTGTTTTGTTTTACTTGCATGTTACAGGAAACTAAAGAATAGAAGTAACTCTTTTTGTTTGCTAAAGCTATAAAGCAGTATAGTGCAATCAAGTGCACTACAGCAAATGAGATAATTGCTGGAAAATCCAGGAACTGTCTAAATTCTGTAACTGCTGTTTCAGAAGAGCAAGAAAGCCAGTGAAGGACACCACAATCAGAATAAGGTTTTTGGAGAAAAGACTTTCATATAGCAAGGCAGATTGGAAACCTCCAGTTGAGGGAGAATTAAGTTACATCAACTTGATCTAACAGGGTGAAAATACAGTTCAGAGTACTGAAGGGAAAGAAGTAACTAGGCATAGACTAACCTGGGACTGCAATTGGGTATTAATTCATTAAAATTATTATTTATTCATAGTCAGCTGAGCTGTTGAAGAGCTAAATCTGAACTTTAACTTTGGAGAAACACAAAACAATATTTCCTTGTTTGTGATCTTGATTTGAGAAGAAGTATTGGCTCACAAAAAACAGCTTTAGTGACAATGAATGACCTGGTTTTTTGTGAAACCTACTTTTCCATTCTGTTTTGATATGATTATAGAGTAACTCTGCTCTGTGATGACATGCTGCCATTAGCAGTGAGGTAGAGAAACAGAGTTAGGAAGTGGAATGTCTTTGGTAAGGAAATGAAGTATAGCATGCGGAAAAGAGAAGCAGCACTTCCTCTCAGGAGAAATGGAATCTCCAAAGGTAATCATTAATAAATGAGACAAGGGAACTAGAGGACAGCACTGATTAAATTAAACGTTTGAAATCAGAAATTAACAGTAAAGCAAGCTGTCCAGAGGGAAAACTGCTACCAGTTAGGGTGTGTTCTGTAGGGGATCACTCAAACTGCCTTGAAAGGAATAGGCAGAGAGTAATCCTGTAGTAAAATTTGAATCCCAAAAGGAACCACATTATTACGCAGGGAAATCACTAGAGAAGAAAGATGGCACTATCTAATTTAACAGAAGTGGCCTATATTTACCATTTAACCCCAAAGTAGCATACTAGAATAACTAATTTAGATTGATAAGAGTATAAAATACAATGTTTTCTAAAAACTTCCAAGGACAGTGGAAAGCAGATGTGTGGTTTGAAGTCACTGGGTGAAAGGAAATCCTGAGAGAGTCCCTTTAGAGCTTCTGAAAATGAAAGATACACTCGACCTTCAAACTATCAGCAGACTCAAATCCTTAAAAAGGATGGATTGAAAATCAGTTTAAAGAGCAACCAGGATGGTGACATTTTGGCTGCTCTTCTTCTGGACAGTCTAGACAAACAGAAGACCTTAAGTATTAGTCGGTATTCTGTGTAGGTTTATTGTATACATAGAATGTGTTTGGTTTTTAGCATTAGGACTTACTTTCATATACAATATAAAATATATTCCTTTGTGCTGGCTTGGAAAAAGTAGAGGATCTTGTTAACTTTGTTAGACATAGTGCATTACACATGTGCGTTGTTGAAGATGGGTAATAGCAACTGCTCTTATAAGCTGACAAGAATTACATGTCATGCACTTTCTGACCTTATCGAACAGACTTCTGAGTCCCATTCACTGCATCTTCATGTTGCTTTTAGACAGCCATTTCCATTGTTATTTCTGCAGAACACAATCTGGTACTTCAATTGTATTATAAATAATTCCTCTACTTGCTGCCAGACAGGGCTTCACATTAGGTGATCAACAGCTGTTTCAGAAAAGGAGTAAAATAGTAGCCCCACTGGGTTATGGGTTTGATGTCTTTGAAGCACAATGTTGATATCATTGCAGAAAGCCTACCTTTCAGTGAAAAGGCAGAAGGAAGGGAACTTTACAAAAGCACCCATGTGTTTTTCAGGTAGTCTAAGTCTGTTCAGCTGTGTCCTGAAAATGAAAAAGAAAGCCGAAGAACTCTGATAGGGAGAAATCTCCAATATGTCCAGAAAGTACAATATGAGAGACAATGTAGACTTTTTCATTAAACTAACTGGCTAGCCAGAATAATTAGAACCAAATTTTTCCATTTTTCATGTTATGTTGATGCAGTACTGAATCAGAGGGTTATTGGGTTGTTCTTTTTATTTTTTCCTTGGGTTGCATCCTTTTTGCTTATTTAAACCACCCAGGTATTATAGAATGATACAGCTCATTTAAAATAAATAGGAATATTCTGTCAGTTGGTACAAATGCCACTGGAAATATTGCAGAATAGCATTGTAATTTCATGGTTTATGATGTACCCAGTAGAACAGACACCTTGAAATTTGCAGTTGCTTTCTCGCTCTCTTTATAATTATTTACAAGCACTGAAGCATGTTATGTTTGCCTTAAGACCACCCTTTCTTTAGCAGCTACAGTCATGATTCTTTCTCATTCTGTATGCTTGGCATTTTTTTGCAGCAAGTCAGCTGACACCAACCAGTTAGTGCAGATCTGGGCAAGTCATGTCCAGCGTGATGATAGGTGTAGTTAATACCTGTATAACTCTGATCCTTTGACCAAGTTGAGACCTTTGTTCATAACTCAACTGTTCACACAGTTTCTTTTCCAATGAAAAATGGGTGACAGTCTTCAGAATCATAGACTCATAGAATCATAGAATGCTTTGGGTTGGAAGGGACTGTTGGAGGTCACCTAGCCCAACCCCCCTGCACTGAGCAGGGACAGCTTTAACTACATCAGGTTGCTCAGAGCCCCATACAACCTGACCTTGAGTGTTGCCAGGGATGGGGCCTCCACTACCTCTCTGGGCAACCTGTTCCAGTGCTTCCACCCTCATAGAGAAAAATTTCTTCCTGATATCCAGTCTAAATCTACCCTCCTTGAGTTTAAATCCATTATTCCTTGTTCTGTCACAACAGGCCTTGCTAAAAAGATTCTCCCCATCCTTCCTGTAGGCCCCCTTTAAATACTGAAAGACCACAATAAGGTCTCCTCGCAGCCTTCTCTTCTCCAGGCTGAACAACCCCAACTCTCTCAGCCTGGCCTTGAAGGAGAGGTGCTCCAGCCCTCGGATCATTTTTGTGGCCCTCCTCCGGACCCATGCCAACAGGTCCATGTCCTTCTTGTGCTGAGGGCCCCAGAACTGGACGCCGTACTCCAGGTGAGGTCTCACCAGAGCAGAGCAGAGGGGCAGAATCACCTCCCTCGACCCGCTGGCCACACTTCTTTTCATGCAGCCCAGGATATGGTTGGCTTTCTGGGCAGGCCACAAGTGCACTTTGCCGGCTCATGTCCAGCTTTTCATCTACCAGTACCCCCAAGTCCTTCTCCACAGGGCTGCTTTCAATCCCTTCATCCCCCAGCCTGTATTGATATTGGGGGTTGCCCCAACCCAGGTGCAGGACCTGCAGAACAAGTTGTTCAATTCAGAAGTTGTTGTGTAATATATTCTGATGTAAAGGAAGGTGAGGGAGGATTAAAGATGTATAATAAAAAGAGGAAAAAACATTTTAAGCCTTGTCCTATGTATGCTCTGTTGTGGTGTCTCTTCTTAGCAGCAGTTGTTGCAACAGCTAGACTAGCGTCCCATGGCTTGACCTAGTGGTTCCTCCCAGCCTCTGACGTATGGCTAGCAGTTAGGATAACAGAATTCAGTACAACAAAAATTATGCAGGAACATCATTACCAAGAATGTTTTTTTTATACTGGGCAATAGCATTGCTTGGGAAGGACTTACAGAATGAGAGTCACATTTTCTGTCACGTCTTAACCAGTAAAGGAATTAATTTGTTTCTGGAACTGAGTATTGGACTGGAATCATTTGTTTAGCTAATGAGGTATGGCTGCACGATGTCATAGCGTACTTAATACTGTGGGCTGTGTTCCTGGAATATAGGCTTTGGGTAAAACAAAAAGACTGAAAGCTCATTCTCAGATATTCAGCAAATAGGGAAATCACCACATCAAGGCCATGTTGAAATAACTTACCTCATCAAAACGAACAAATGTGTTGGCAGTTCTTATTATTCTCTAAAACTTGTTTCATTTCAGTATTGGTCCTTCTTCAGTTCCACCCAGACAGGTAAATAAAACAAAAATAATAGAAGTCTCTTCCAGTTTCCTGAGGAAAGAGAAAAAGAAGTATTTTATTAACACTGGGACCTTTCTTCACACTTTCCCAGGGTTTAGCCTCTACATGCCTGGTTTAAAAAAAATAGCAACACAAAAAATAGAAAAGAAAGAAAAGCTGAAGTTCTTCCACTGAAAAAACCTTAGCAATGGGAAAAAACATCAGATTCTTCTTAGATCTCTGTCTTCTGAAGGTAATCAGTTCAGCTGTGGTTTCTGACTTTCCAAGACTTATTTCATATTGTGCTCAGGAAAAAGAAGCAAGTTTACACTTACTCCTTTTTGACTTCTGAGACTAAATAAACAGTGGAAGCAAGTGGTTTCACAGTCTTCAGTTAAAAAGATGTGTCATGGTTTGTTGGGTTTTTTTAATTATTATTAAATTGAAAAATGTTTTTGCAACACTGCTGGTTTTAAGAATTTCCCTTAGGATCATAGCACTGAAAAATGATTCCTAACTGAAGTCCTCCCCTTCTGAGATGCATAGAAACAGAAGAGATATTGTTCTACAACTGCCCAGTCATGAGCACAATTCTACTGGCATAGGCTTTGTCTATTATGGGGAGGGAAGAGCAGGGAGCATCTTTCTCATGCTTTTCAAATATTGAAGCTCTCCATCTAATTGGTATATCAGTGCTCGCAGCTGAGATGTTTGACTTAGAGAGGAAAGAAGATTTAATGAAATTTAGTTGCGCACATAGAGTTTTCCAAATTGAAGATTTCTGATTAAGCACATTATAAAAAAATGCCACGGTATCATGAACTACACAAGCTATGCAACCTGAAATCAAATGAAAAGTTCATCACAGGTTTGATATGTATACATACTACCTCGTCTGAGCCATAAATACTAAGAGTTTTCTGATTTCCTCCAGAAATTCCTCACTGGTGTTTTGTTTCTCCATTCCTCATTCTTCTTTTCAAATGATTATATTTTTGAAGATGTGTCATGTGTAAAATTTAATGAAGGTTTCAAAAGGATGCACATCCATTTTTTCCAACTCCAACCACATCCATTACTGTACCTGCTAGTACATAGGACCTCAGGGAGCCCTGCTAGACTGACCAGATTACTGGGTAGGTTCAGTTATAGAGTTCCTAGCAACAGAATTATAATCACAGCTAGAGGCTTAAGAGCAATGAAGATCCTGTTGTGTGAGGCCCTACACAGGCACTGATGCCAAGGAATGTTGGTTTCTATTGACATCAGGATTTTGTCTCTGGTAATACAGAAAGAATAAGCCACTTTCTCAAGGTCACAGCAGTTCAGTAACCAAAGCCTAGCTATAACCTGGATCTTCTGTATTCCAGCTTTAATGCCTTATCTGTTGTACCATATTGCATTTCCTATTTTAATCTGTTAATTCAAGAATTTCCAAAAGGCAAATAAAATAGGAGGTCATTTCTGCTCCTTTCTGCATAACAGCTCCTTCTTTTTCAGGGTCTGCAACGTTGTAGTATAACACCACTCTAGCCTTTTCTTCTCAGCTGCAGATGGCTACAGGAAAGATAGAATTGTCTCCCCTGCACAAGAAAAATCCAGTTTCCCCTTACCTCAACCTGCATTACACATGCGTGACCCAGGAGAGGATGAGTCTAGGAAAGTCCCCAAGAAAAGAACTAAAGTTTTCCTAAAAGGTATTCATATGTCATCTTACAAGCACTCACAATGTACTGAAAAGTTTTCAAATTGTTTTGTCCATGCCCCTGGTGAGCACTGGATATGAAGAGCAGATGCAATGCAGAAGAGGATTGCAGTGTTGCTGGGTGATTTCATATGAAATAACTGATGCATTTGTATGTCTATTGGTACATTCTGTAAAGATGCTCATAACATATCAAGCACCTACAATGTATGGAAATCTGACTTGAACTTACTATCTTATCCCAGAACAATCCAATGTAGCAAACATTACTCTATAGTTAAATTCAAAAAGTACTGTAGGCAACCCTTAGCAGGATTACTATCATGTGAGTTAGCAACCAGACATAGTAAAAGCAGCAGTTCTCTTATTCCAACAGTAAACCAAGTTGACTCATGTGAAGCATACAGGAGCAGATCATAACATGCAATCTACAGCTGTAAGAGCCAAGTACATGGTGACAACATGGGCTTCTGATGTACACCCTCGTGTAATCGCCCATCACATAATCCATGTAGCAATTTGCCCTCTAATGAAAGGAAGAGAACACAGCCTCATAAAAATGAATTAAATTTGAACATCAAACAAGCAAGCGATGATACAAAATGAGAGTAAATGTTACCCAGGATACAATTACTTCAGAATGTGATTTCTCAGATGTCTGTTATCTATATGTGTTCTCAGTTATCATAGGCAGGGTTTGTAGCATCACCTATCATTAAGATTGCCTAACATCTCCCATAATAAGATCTAGTTTTCAATTGCTTATAACTTTGCCAAAATATAACATTAGGCTGAAGTTTTATACTGGATGTCTGCCTTGTCTAATTTTTTAAAACATTAACCAAATACCTTCAGCTGTGTCCAAGGTCAAGAGTAGAAAGATACGCTGGTTTGGGGAAAAAAAAAGGGGGGGGGGGGGGGGGTGCTGGGAAGAGCTTATAGAGCTTGACTGCTGCTAGTACTTACATTTCTTCATTTCAGTTGAGTTCAGGTATTTCTGCAGATGACTGTATTAAGCTTGTGGACATATCTGCAGTGTCCTGAATACAGTCTAATAGTCTTCTGCAAACTGGCATATTGACAGAGAAGCTGAAAGTCTGAAACAACACAAAAAAGAATAACAAATTATTTTAATACGGTCTAAGCTCTCAGGGCAGCTTAACCTGTTGTAACATTGCAGGTACTAGCTAGCAGTTTGTGCTGGACTTGAAATATAGCTATTATTTAATCTCTGTGGCCTTTTTCACACAGTCATGAATGAGTAAGATGACTGTTCAGGAAATGCGCTGTACACTTATAATTAAAGTAATCAGACCATGCAAGGCATTGAATCAGATGATGTGAAAGGTAATGTAATAAGGATGGCCAAATCCTGAGCTCTTCCAAAGGCAGTTATTTGAGATTTTCAATTTTCTGGACTGATTCTGGTTTCAGACAGGTTTTACAGGCTTTGCAGAGATGTATTGGAGAGCAGAGTCAGTCCCTTACAGCACTTAGACATTTTGGCCTTTTAAACAGCTAGAAATGCCTTCTCTCTCAGGTCCCAAGGTCAGTGATTCGAAAGAAGTACACTGACCTTGCTGTGAAGCCACAGCAACGTTGAAATCCCTTAGTCGTCGGTTCTTTATTCATAGTTAAGGGTGAAATTGCTCCTTCTGCTGTTCAACTGTTACTGAGTCAAAACAGTTTTTTCCCAACATTTTGTCTCCTGTGAATATATCTTTTATTATTCCTCAGAAAAATGTATTCTTTTACCTTTTTTTTTTATCTAATTCCTGATGCTCCTAGCATTATTTCGGATGCATTGTAATTGTCTTACCATTCTGGAAAGCATATTGTACAGAAAGGAACCAGAAATCCAGACTCATTCAGAGAGATTAAAAAATTGACTTTTTCACAACAGTATGATGTTGAAAAATGTGCTGCTTTTCTTTTTTTTTTTTTTAAAGTGCACCAAGATTACTTGCTATCAACAGAGAAGATGATGAGGAACGTATTTTTGGTTTAGATCAGTGATGGGCAGCAATACAGGAGCCTAGAAAGGCAGATTTGGCCAGTGGCAGACTATGGGACCTAGAACAACAGAAAACATAGAATATTGCTTTTCATCTTCATGTGGTGCCAACTGAAAACTGCCAAACAAGCCTTGGGTTTCCTCAAAACTCTTAATGTCATCTCGACAGTTTTGAGTCCCTTCTTCAGTATCAATTTTTAGTAACTCTCAGGCTACTGATGGAAGTGGCCAGTCTACCAGCCTGGCCAGTAGTCAACATTTAATTTCAAGCAGTCTGCATGTATGTTTTCTGAAAAGGACTGAGTAGATGTTTGAAAATCTAAATTTCAGAGATGTATCCCTCTGAAGATCCCAAGATTTTTTGTACCTCAGTTTCTGGATGTACATTAAATATGTCAATACTTCTTTACGATGCAGAGGTGTTGTGCGGATCAGCATGTTTGAAGTGTCTGAGGGATGATGGGTACAATGTACTTGGAATAAGCAGACAATTTTTGAAGGTTTTACTTTAAGTATGCATCAGAGAATTCTTGTTATACAATAGATCCTTGATGTGCTAACATCACATACCCCATTAGAAGCATCTAACTGCACACTGCATGATGAGACATGTCTAGTGCCTCCAGCCTGGGCTGCGTGTCCCCAGCCAGTTCTACTGGGGCAGCAAAAGCACTCTGCAGTTTGTAAGACAAAGGCCACATTGTGTGGACATGTATTTGTCCCTTCACTCATTTTTCACTTTGCTTTGTGAGCTTAAAACTTAGTTTAGATGACTTCAGATTTCAGGTTAGGGAAGCGATAGTCATTTCAGTCAATTGGGTCTTAAAGACCCGAATTCTATTAATTGATGACATGGGCAACCTGCTTTATTTCTCTGTGTTGTCCTTCCTTTCTCCCCATTTCTTCTTGTCATGTCCTCAGAAAGCTAGAGCCTATCTTCATTTATGTATCTACCAATTGCCTGTTATGGGACCTTGATTTTTAGATTCTGTTCTGGTATTGCTAACTCTTTATTTCTGTATCTGTTGAGAGAGATATCGCCAGTTCAGAAGGTTGTAATTTAACATGAAATAGTTAATAATAAAACCCTAGGGTCTGGCAAGCAGAAAACCCTGGTTTTATTTCCCTTTAAAGTTGGACTGCATGAGGAACAAGGGTAGCATGAGATGTTATGTTACTGTCAGAAGCAGTATTTCACTAATGCTGAAAGCAGCAGACTAGACATTAGTTTCTCTAATGTTGCAACATTAACCTTACAGTTCTATTCAGAAATAGAATTCACAAGCTGACTGTGATTGATCTAAAATTAAAAATCAACTAAAAAGTTCTTTACTGTTGCTGTCAGAAAAGAGGACAGGGAACCTCTGTGTTGTGTTCATCTTCATAGCTGTTTTATATAGATTAAAAGAGGTACGGAACAGGGGAGACAAATGTGGTGTTAAAACTGTTTAACATAGAAAGTAAAGCAAAGGTTAGGAAGTCAGAACAGCTATGATCTGCTTAGGTCAAGCACTATTTTATGATTCAGTAGAATAAAAAAGAAAACATTGTTCTTTTTGACTACAGGAATTGTTACACATAGTAATGAGCTAATCCCAGCTATGCCTATGCAGGGACAATAGACAAACTAGCCAAAATTATTATGCGCTGGCCAGTAGCTTTTGCACAGCCTTAGAAATTAGACTTTGTTAGTGACTGTTGCCTGGATGTCATTGAAGATTGCCAGGGGACTTTTTTATAATATATTACAAACGCTAAAAGATTTAACATTTTTCTGTGAACTGAAGATTATGTATTTATACATGAGGAAAAAATAAAAATTCCTGACAATGCAAGGAAGCTTTATGGAAAAGTGAAGAGCACACACATCTTTTTTTTAGGGCTAGTGCTCTTTAATGTTTTTATAAATGATCTGGATGCAGAAATCAAATGCACATTAAGTTTGGTGATGATACTAAATTAGGAGGAGCTGTGGACTCCCTCGAGGGTAGAGAGGCCTTCCAGAGAGATCTGGATAGACTAGAGAGCTGAGCAATCACCAACCACATGAAATTTAACAAGAGCAAGTCCTGGATTCTCCACTTGGGAAAGGGTAATCCTGTTTATATGTACAAACTGGGGGGTAAGAGGCTGGAGAGCAGCTCCGCAGAAAGAGATCTGGGGGTTTGGATTGATGGCAAGATGAATATGAGTCAACAGTGTGCCTTGGCAGCCAAAAGGGCCAACCGTGCCCTGGGGTGCATCAAGTACAGCATCACTAGCCGATCGAGGCAGGCAATTGTCCCACTTTGCACTGCACTGGTGAGGCACCACCTCCAGTACTGTGTGCTGTTTTGGGCACCATAGTATATGAAGGACTTCAGACTATTAGAGTGTGTCCAGTGGCGGGCGACCACGATGGTGAAAGGCCTCAAGGGCAAGACTTACGGGGAGCAGCTGAGGTCACTTGGTTTGTTCAGCTTGGAGAAGAGAAGGCTGAGGGGTGACCTCATCGCAGTCTACACCTTCCTCAAGGAGGGCAATGGAGGGGGAGGTGCTGATCTCCTCTCTCTGGTGACCAGTGATAGGACATGAGGAAACAGAATGAAGCCACATCGGGGGAAGCTCAGACTGGGAAAAGACATTGGGAAAAGGTTCTTCACCGACAGAGTGGTCGGTCACTGGAACAGGCTCCCCAGGGAAGTTGTCATGGCACCAAGCCCGTCAGATTCCAAGGAGCATCTGGATGATGCTCTTAGTGATATGATTTAGGTTTAGGAAGTCCCATGAGGAGCAGGGAGTTGGAATTGATGATTCTTATGGATCCCTTCCAACTTGAGATATTCTATGCTTCTATGATTCTATGATCTTTCATATCATATGGTATGAGCCACAACATTCCTATGAGGACCAAGTAATTTATAGCATGTAATAGTTGACAGACAGTAATACCAAAATTTCCCAGACTGCTGAACAGCTCCATGTTGTTTAACAATTCCTAAAACTGTAGTCCTGCTTTTAGATATAATGCCATGCAGAAAGCCTGCAAAACTCACAACACGAGTCCAGTGGGAATCCTTCCCCTAGAATCATTCTCAGAGCCTATGGACATGCAGGAGGTCAATCCAAGCATGGCTTTGTGAAGCTGCGACTTTCCTGAGCCTGTGTTGAGGACTGATTCTGTCTCACTTCCAGTCCATTCTGCTAAGAGTGGAGAACCCTTCATCCTATGCTTTTATCTCAGTGATAACCAGCCTCAAACAGCTGCTGTAACACACTAGGACAACCTACTTCAGATCTACATAAAATGTGCTGTAGCAATCTCAACGTGAAAAGCATCCCAGAGAGAGTTAACGTGATTTAGTAAGTGGGTTTTGAGAGAAAATAGGCTGGAGATAATTAAAGAAGCATTGTGTAAGGAACTAATTAGTGTTGGGTGGGGAAATGGAATCCCTTTTCCATCTCCAGCCACTTTGTATGCCACACAGAGCCCTATCCCCTGCTCATGACAGTAACATCTAAGTGCTTTCCAGTACTGTAGTGAGCAACAGTTTGGCCTGTTACACATCTTACTATTTTAATTTCTTTCCCCAAAGACAAATGTGTTGTGGAATGGTTCTCATTTTGAGTTCCTTCTGTGTAACATAATACATATGTTAAGTAAAGAAGTTCAAAGAAAAGAATTGTTCATGTAAGCTATCTTCTTCCTCCTCCCTCACCCCCAGAAATCATATGTCTAGATGCTACTTTGAACATCAAAATTTGAACTTCACCATCTCAGATTCCCCAATTAGCTGTCATCCAATCATTTAGTTACCTATAGCTGCTCAGACAAGTTTCTAGATGATACTTTTGGGAGATCTTTCTTTTTCACCAACCAAGACAACTCATTCTCACCAGGCAGCTGGATATTGATAGTTGTGGAATAGTCCCCTATGTGTCTGACTGTTTATGGGATAAATAACTATTTACTAGGAAAAAGAGATTGGGAGAGAAAGACTGAGATTCTACCTGCCCATTGTTAATGTTTTCTGACCAGTCCAAATTGGAGGTAAGAGAACGAGGTAAGAGACACAAGTCCTCTAACTTGAGATGAGAGGAAATTGCAACCTTTGTCTTATGTTTCATGGTGTTCTAAATAACAGGATATTGTTTGAGAAGCACTGACCCCTGCTTCTAAGATTAGCTAAGGTTCACAGCTGCAGATCTTGGCTGGGGGAGGTGTTTCCCTGCAACCACAATAATTTTTAGCATTTCAGGGAGGCTGATAAAAAGACTTTAGATGAGTATCTTTCTTGCTATCAAGGGTGCCTCTGACCCAGAAACAAGAGGAAAGGATCATCTTCAAGTTATCTATTTAGAGAGGAAATGAAATGTATGTTTTCTGAAAAAGGCAGAAGGAATTAATAATAAGACCACAACAAGGTCTTACTAATAACTTTCCAGTCTGCCTTCTCTTCAAGGTCTGGGAAAGTGTCCTCTTCTTAAACCATTGGTATTTACAGCTTAATAGTTCAGAGCTTTCTGGGTACTTATGGCCTATCCTAGTTCAATAAAAGCAAAGAGATACCAAAGTTATTGTCGGTAGAACCCAGATGAATTAGTGCTGGCAAGAGCTGACCAATTCTTGCAAAATATTGTACCACCTAGTCTCTAGTAGAAATCAAGGAGATACAGCTTTGTTAGAACACCCCTCGATTTTCCAACACTTTTGTTGCCTTTTGTTGCCATTTGCAGGTCTCTTGGAACAATGAGATTTAATGTGGTAAGTTTTGTGGGCTTGGTTTTGTTTTGTCGAACCTCTGTGCAAACAAATGAGAGCTCAATATAGATCATGGCAGCATTCCCAGAAGACATATGGCAGTATATAAAATCCTATGTAGCAGGATAGCTTTGTTAATCATTTTTCACCCTTAAGTACAGTGATTTGGTTTAGTTACAAAAGTGTTATGCAGCTGGAGGGAGAATGAAGTCTTCTGTTTGCTGAAATGTGCTTCTGTGGAAGACAACCACATCCAAAAGACTTTTTTTTCTTTTTCTTTCTCTGGCTGCGCTTCCTCAAGCATGTTCAGCTTGTAACCCCCAACACCACCCCTCCCCCATGCTTGGCACTGAACATATGTTGCAAAGCTACAAGGCCAGAAACACTAACACAGAGAGACAATTATGTTTCTTTAAAACAGGTATGGAAAATTCCTTTTTATGTTTTCAAAAAAATCCCAATGCCACACCTATATCCTTCATTTAAAAACAAACAACAACAAAAAATCAGATCAGCCTGTTCTTTCCCAAGGCTGCCTTATAAACAGTTTTCACTATTACGTGTGAAACATGACAAATTTAGCTAGTGTTTGAAGAAAGACAACTCAGCTGATGGCAAGTGGACAAAGCTGGTTCCCTTGGTTATGGATACATAAAGAAGTAGGGCAAAGGGAGAGAGAGAAAAAAAAATTAGGAAGAAGATGATGCATGTTAACTGATGTACAGTAAGAGCTGGATCTCAAGTTCCTCTCCCCCATGACTGTTTTGCAGGAAATGCATCCCAGGCAGACATGAATCTTGCCTGAGTCTACTGGAAACAATGCTTCTCCTTTGAGACCCAGCCCCTAGCCTCTCCAGTTTTCCAACATAAAAGACATCTTCTTTGGAAAAATGGCTATGGAAAACTAGATTCCTAGGTCAGGCAGCTCTTGAGAAACTGTGGAACTAAACTCTTTAAAAAGGTGTTTTGGCAGCTCAGCTGTTCAGAGGCCAGCTTAAGACATGCACCTGCTGCCGATGCCCACTGGAGCAGAAGGTGTTCTTCTGCCAGCCAGTGGTGCTGAGCACCTGGAAGAAATGGGCACTTTTTGGAAGCACCACTGATTGCTTTCTCTGTAGTTATTTAATCTTCATACCAATGCAAATTCACTGACATCAGCAAAATTTCAGTGGCATGGAAGCAGTGCAACAGAGTGGGAAATTGAGCACGAACCTCTGAATGCATTCAAGCAAACCTGTTTTTCTTCTTCCTAGCTTTCTCTCACTCTGCCCTTCCTCTTTACATTCAAATTCTGATAGAAATTATTTCTGATAATTATGTCTTTTTCCCCTTGTACTTAATTAAAATGTTTAGTAATTTTTTTTTTAATTAGTGTTCCAACTTAATTGAAACATACAAACAATTGTTACAGTTTACTCTGTTGCATTTGTGGCAGATGGCATGAAAACTCAATTTCAGTTATAGCAGATTAACTTGGGGGAAAAAAAAATTCCCAGCTCTATTATCATGGTTACATGGAATTTTTTTTCAATAGGGATATTGCTGATTATGGGTGAAATTCTGGACAATGTTGGGATGCAGGAGTTATACTCACTTCACAGATTAATTGCTGCAGCTTACAACCAGCAAGCAAAATCACTGATTGGATTTAGGCTCCAAATGGTAGTCTCATCGGTGTAGACCCAAGTCATGGGTTTACAAGGAGTGCAAAGTGACTTAGCATCCTAATTGCTACATTGTCCAGTGCTGTACTTTTACATATCTTGTGGTGTAGTTATATGGCAGTATATTTCCTTTCCTCTGTTTTAGCATCAGGAGTTCACCCGCCTCTAGCCTGCATGATATCATTATTAGTAAACTGCAAAATTCCACAGAACTATTGCATTAGCCTATGCATAGACATGCTGCAAAAAAATGCCAGAAAAAATAAATTGTGTTTTAGCTGCTTATGAGTAATGCACAGAAATGCAAGAGCAGTAATTATATTTTTCTTTATATTTGCTTCAAATTTAAACATTATTTATGATGAACTCTTACATAAGTCATTCTAGAATATGTACAGGCCGTCTGTCAGAACAAACATCTTCTTTACTTTCAGAGCATTTTGAATGAATAGTTTTGTCTTCTCAGGTTGGCCAGCTCAGTGACTTGGTTGCCAGGAATCTAAGTGTACACGCTTTACAGAGAAAGGAAGATTAAGACAGTTCTATGAAATCTTCTCCAGGAATGACCTAAACTATTTCCAACACAGCAAAGTAACACTTAGTTAAAGTCTGGTATCTTTTAGCCCTGGAAAAATCCAGTATTATAACTCTCACCAAATAGCTAGGATCCTTTCTTTGCTGAGGTTCCCATAAAGACCCCAGCAGGTCTATGACAGATCACATTTTAAGGACCTGACGATGTTGCATATAGGAAAAACTGCTAGCCGCTCTTCTTAAACACTGGCCATCATTTCTGTGGCTGGGGCAGGTCATGTTTCAGAAGGATGTTTTCTGTCTGTGGAAGCAAGAAGACACCCTCTGGCAGGTGATTTACATGTTCAGCTAGTTGCTTTTTAGAACTGTTTAGGCTTTGCAGTGGTACTGTGATTCTTCAGGATGCTGACTATGGGCAGCAGAGCCAGGCTGCATTACAGCCCTGCCTTCGACTGGCATGTCCCTGTGAAAGTGAAGCAAAGCCTGAGTGCCGGCTGCCCTGCAGTGGGACTGGTCAGGGCTCTAGGATGAGATTTGGCACTGCTGTGTGGAGCACCAGTTAAAGGCGTGTGCCACAGAACAGAGCACCTCTTAGTCCCGCTCTGTGCACGTGAAATTGATCAGGCGGGTACCTGCTGCCTTCCCCTTTCCCACAGGTGGTGAGTTCAGTTCAGCACTGCATGCAAGGGTTATCAGCCCAGTGCTTGCAAATGCTCCTACCCAAGACTAGTTAATGTATCAAGTGGACGTGCTGGCAAACAGCAGTCTCCTACCAACTGAAACCCTGTCTCAGGATGTCGCAGGGGTTTTTTTCTATGTATTCGCTGCATACAGAGTATTTCATAGTAAACGCATCTCCTTTTCTTTAAAAGCAACAGCATTTTTCTCCCAACAATTTATTGTGCAGTTAGAAGGGGTTAAAGCTACAAGATCATGTGCTGTCAAGATGGGTGTAACATGTAAGGTTTGCCTTGCTTGATCCCAGTCCTCAAGTTCACTCACATAACAGTGCCTCCTTTTAGGCAGTGCAAAGGAGATGAGGGGGACAGCATGGGTAGCTAAAAGGGTATAGCACCAAAGTGGGACACACCAGACTGCTTCCTTTTAGTGGGATGCAACAGACTTGAGCATGCCTCCATTCCCCACCGGTCAAATGGGTAAAACTTTGTCAGGTAGGTTACTGTTGTTAGAAGGATGTGTATTTCTCTTGAAGGTCATGGAAAGCCCAGAGCATATGAAGAACACTGGCAAGAAACTAATGATAGATTTGCAGAATTGTGGGTATCTTCAGTTAATCATACAATACATGTGCTCAATGCACATACTACAAAAACAGCGGTTTATGCTCAGTGTTTGACCAATGTTTGCCAACTGCAACCACAGTGCCTCCTCCAGGATGTTCAGGAGATTTTACTGACCAGAATTCAGACAATAAGAGTACTCATGAATGTCTGGTAGAATTTATCAGGCAAAAGAATAATCTTCATAAAGTATATTTAGTATTTCATACCTAATTGGGCAGAGAAGAAAATACTTGGCAGGGATCTGCTTTACATGCTGTATCCACTTAAGGAAGAAGAAAAACATGACTCCTTGGAGGAATCTTCAAAATTATGAGCAATTCAGTAAAGCATCCCGGGGACTCCATTTTCTATGCATTGCACAAAGAGTTTGGCACACGACTCCTGCACTCCATAAAGTCTTCAGTTTGAAGCTCTATGCTGACTAATAAAAAAAAGAAACAAACAGTATTAACAAGTTAGTGATGCTCCATTATTCCCCTTTTACAACTGATTCTGAACCCACTGAGTCAAAAACTACTTAAAATTGTCACAAACACATGACAAACTATGTGAAAATGGTGATTATTTTCAAATTCAAAGGAAGAGTTTTGATCTGGATTTGCAATTAGATGAGACCTAGTGCAGATGGGAGATTTAGACTGTGAGAAGGCAGGCTTTAATGCTGATAGCAGGTTGGGGACAAGGGAGGGACATAAAGCAAGAAGCTGAATTTACATTGCAGAGGAAGGAATTTCCCTATTGAGAAAACATTACTTTAGTTATGACTGGCAGTCAAAATGGGCATGTGTACACTGAACCATCCTTATTTGGATATGATTCTCCTTGTATTTTTGAAGATGTAGGTCACTGCATGGTAAGTACTCTTTTTTGCAGGACATTAATTTTCCTTCTTTCCTGCCTTCACATCTTATCCTTGGGATGTTCAGGAGATAGCCATGTATTTGTAGTTTATCTAATATAGCTTTAGCTTTACTCCTTGGCAATGTGCTTCTGCAGCCAACTGAAATTGTCAGTTATTGTCTCAGAAGTAAGCATAAATTATGAGAAAATTCTTGTGGTCATATATTTTTTGCATGAGAAAAAAATTAGGAGAATATTTTAATTTTCATTATGGAGCTGATCTGAAAAACTCCCTAGTGTTATGGTTCAAATTCTGGTTTTCAAATCCCAAACCACTTCAGTTAAGGAAAAAGTACGAGTATTTTAAATACTTTTTCTGTGCGTTTTGAGATATTTTCATGGTATCAAAGGGAAATTTTAATTATTTTTTTAGAACTATCTATTTGGGAGGAAAAAAGTCTCAGTGAAATATAAGTGCACCAGCTCTACATGTGAAATTTGAGGCCATCTTTTTTTAAAGCAATTGCTGTGGCCTGCATGTAATAGATGTTCAGGCAGTGTAATCAGCTGACAATCTGCACATGGTAGAGCCCAGATATGGCTGGTAATGGGCTAATGACTCACCAGCTGTAACTAATCAGTTAGAAAAAGCTGGTAAAACAAGTTTCAAAGAGGGCTGGGTTTGAGATTAGTATATTTGTAGATTGATTCCTGTGATAGGGTGTGATGAACAGGGAAGACTGAAGTAGGAGGGAGACCGAGACCGAGACCTTGTCCTGTCTCAAACCTGGGCTCCATGGGTGAGAGACAGAGATGAGACTGGATCAAATATTTTTTTTGCCTCTGAGGAGGTTAGATGGGGCAATAATGCCAAGCTAAACTGAAAAGGCTGTCTTAGTGACTGAATTGCTTAACAATATTATGGTTTTATCTTTTACATGAATAAGAACTATGTGGAAAAAAAAAAAATCCTTACTTCAGTTGTGAACTGAAAAATGGAGTAGTATGATGATTAGGAGTTGTTTATGGGTCAAAATTTGGGTTTTAATTCTTCTTTTCATTTTTCTGATTTGAACATAATGAATCCAGTGTGTCAATCTCAAACAGCACAGTCTGGAGAGCTCCTCCTTCTATGTGAAATGACATAGGTAGGTAGTGCCTGATTGAGTTCACATAAAATCATGATATGTCACATGATTTGCTGTGATATATTCCTCTTGTGGCACGTCTATTCAGTCCAGGCAGATTTTTTGCACTGTTTATTCATACTTCTCTTTTCTTTTCTTCCAAATAAAGCACTAAATATTGCATTGCAGTCCAGCAAAAAATCTGCTCAGATTAATTCTATGCCTTTATAGAAGAAGTTATGACATGCTCTACCACTGTTACTGTTGCTTTTATTTTTGTTATACTACTTAAAATTACTACTGAAAATTGTGGCTGTTTACAATCAGATGTTCATCTGGATCACATTTGATTATTAGTTTTCCACCATGGCTAGGGGTTACTTGGCAAGCAGGTCTACAGCATACACAGAGTTAACACAGGAGGTGCAAGATGGATGAAAGGAAGTCATAAATCCTCACCACAGATTGCTTTATTCTTTGGCATGGAGCCAGAAAGGAGCATTATCTCAGAATGCTAATACGTTCCAGGTCATTTAAGGATGCTGTCGGTGACAGTGATGTGTTAGCCAAGGCATGGATTAGGTGTCCTAATAAGACTCTTTGTTGTCTAGATTCACTAAACTAATAGAAGCTCTAATAATAACTTAACATGGTTTAAAAATACCCTCTGATAATAGAGTTTGGAAGAATCCTTAGCAGGTCTGGGTGAGTCCAGGGCTATGGTGGCCCTCAGCATGGCTCAGGGCCAGACACCAAAGGTATGTGCTTGGTTACTTCCAGACGTTCTTCATGCTCAATAAGAGAGGTGAAGAAGGGCAAAGGCTCTGCTGTGCAAGATGCTGTGAACAAGCTGCAAGGCTAAATGCTGCTTGTGTTTGTTTGAACTTAGCTTCAGGAGGCACAAAAAAGCAAAGAAACAACCTAGCACATGCTACCAAGAGTCCTTATACGGACTTGGCCAATATCTGTGTTGTGTCCAGATTCGCATACAACCTCAAATGCAATCCTGAGAAGGAAAATGGGAGAGTTGCTGTTAGCATTGTAATCTCTCTCTCTGTAGTGGTAATATTCACAATTGATACCAAAGACCTCACAGCTAGGAACTGCACGTTTTCTAGTTAGTATTGTTTAACTGTGACAACTTGCAGGAGTATAGCAGGAGTATTTCTACCTGTACCAAAGGGATTGTACCTTATGAGTCTTCCTCTGCACAGAATAACTCCCTTTATCACTGGGGCTGGCACACATTACATACATTTAAAGTCTTTATGGTTTTGTGGATTAAACAACAAGGTAAAAGTTGATGCACAGCATTAGATTTTATTATGGAACTCTAGGGGGTAAATCCTACTGACAACCAGTTCCTCCTTGTGTCAGGGGCATATCTAAGCCACTTTCCTGTCCGAGCTTAAAAATGAAGAAAAAGAAATACAAAATTATTACTTTCCCTTCTCAGCCAGGCCTAAGCCATGAAATTAAGAAATGACATTAAAACTCTTTTTCTAGATTAATAGCTATGTTAGAACACTGGGAACCTATTTGCTTGTTTTGTAATACATGTGTTTCCCAATAAAGTCAAAAAGAAGAAGCTCACATCTGCAGGGGTGGAGGTCAGGGGATTTCTTTGCAGGGGTGCTGCTCCCTGGTGTGTAATTAAAACCCTAGAAGAAATCTACCTAAACAAACAATAGCTCTGCTATGACAAGAGTTGCCAGATGGTGCCTGGTCATGCAGGTTTACAAGTTGTTTCTAGTTTTTAACATATAAGTGAACTTCCTTTGAAGTAAATCTCTGTTGCTGTAAGTGGATTTATGCAGGGGAAAACAGATAGCAGAGGACTTTGATTTCTACTTTATCCTCCCTGTATTTATGCAGTTAGAGGGATAAGATAGCTGCCTTGTATGTCAGTGGTGAGTTCCTGAAATCGAATGGGGCGCAGGGATTACTCCAATAGTGTTTGACCGCCCCTCTTCCAGGGATGAAGCTGTCCACAGACCAGTAGGCTCAGTGGTACCACATGCTGTGATAGTCCACATCATCCCCTTCTCTCTTGTTCCCAGGAAGCACTGCAGGTCTTTGATGTCTGGTTCTGCTCAGGAAAGAGATCTGCCAAGGGCATCTCATGACATGTTTTGTGCTCAAACATGACCTTTTTTTCAAAAAGGAAATATTGTTTGAAAAAAATTGGGAAGATCTCGAATTTCCAGTTGGGACCTATCTGTTTTCTCACTGAAGTGTTTGATGGACTCTTGTGAAGAAAAGCACTTCAAGGGTGCACAGGCTGGAGCAGGCTGCCAGCGCCCTCGGTGCTGGATGCCAGATCAGGGTGGTGGGGTTCCCAGTGTGTGGTGCCACTGCCCCAGCAGCTCCCCTGGGGACAGGGATCCTGGAGCTCCTCCACTCCTGTTCCAAGGGGAGATTTTCAATCCAGAAACTGTCTCCCTCTGCATGCCCCACACTGTCTCCTCCCCCCACATTCTCCTGTCTCAACAGTTCTTATTTTTCTTCCTCATCCTTTGAAAATATCAGCATTAATCAGAACAGAGATTTTGCATTTTTATTAGCTCTCCTCAGAAAAGGTGGTGTGCTTTGTGCTTTCAATAAACAGATCAGTCTGTCCCTGCTTTGCAGATTAAGACAGTAAAGCACAGATAAAGTGTCTTCTTTGAGCCTGCACAGAATATAATGGCAAAACTGAGAACAGTGGCTCAGTCCCTCAACTTTCCCTCTGTAGCTGCTGCTCCAGGGAATATATCCTGGTTTTATTGCAGAGATCACATAATCAGAAACTGTGTCAAAGTGTTTCCTGGATCAGGAAGATTAGCTTAGTTCTGCAGTGCTAAATCCTGGTTCATCTCAAACCTGCTTACAGAAAAAGTCAAAAGTGCATGCTGCATGTTTGGGTTTGTTCAAGGAATTTGAGGTATCCAGATGTAGAGGGAAGCAAGGGCTGTAGATATAACTAGGCTGCACTGCATTAGTTGCTAACACATTGATAAATAACATCCTTGAAGCTTGTCATTTATACTGGACCCAGAACTGTCACTGATCATAACTGAACTATTGTATAAACACAGTGGTGGCACAATACTTGGGACAAATGTTTGACGTGATGGTGAAGTATATGGCGATCATGTGGTATCACTACTGTTCTGTGATCATCTCCATCTGTCTGTCACAAAGGTGTTTCCTATCACAAGCACCTTATTTTTAAGCTGTGTTTTTGTGATGCGGCTGTACAGATTTGACCTTGGAAGGAATTTAAAATTTAACCCATATAAGGTCAATGTGCAAAACTCTTCTCCACTGACTTGTCATCTGCTATGTATGCCAAATTGGTGGGTAGCTTCATGAAACACTAAAAAGGAGTCTGTCCATTTCATGGGCTTATGATTTGTTCTTATCTTGTCAGGGCTCCAGAGGAATGAAGGTGTCCAGTTGCTCATGAACCTCAGAGAAGGAGGATGTTTACTTCCTGTTGCCTTTTGGGTATGACTAGGTCACCAGATGTTGGTACACTCAGAGGACAGCCTCACATGTATTTCTTTTTAAACAGTGCTGTTTCATTTCATTGATAAAGCTGTTACTAGTATGGTTGTATGATTAAAAATTATAGAAATAGAAATTATCTATTTCCTTAACAGCAATGGATGAAAAACACAGGAGGAAATAAGAATGGAACAAAAATGTGACAATAACACAAAATGTAGAACTATTAAGTACAATGAGAGATACACAACAGAGGTAATTAAAGGCAGGCTGACAAGCTTCTGCTCCCTTGATAGGGAAACAAACAGTTCTGGCCAACATCTCCCATGTGAATTGTCGCTATATATTGCTTATGTGTGGTTTCACATACTGTTTCTTCTTGCACTGTTTGCAACATGACTGATAACTGGACACAGTCATTGTGCAAGGTTCAGAAGTTGCAGAGGGACTTTGCAGGGAATACAAGTTCAACAAGACAGAGCGATTATCCTGTAGACCAGGAGGCGTGGAGCAGGTGCTCTCCAGAAATCCTGCTGTGCTCTGCATCTGTCTCCCTCTGTGAGGCACTCAGTGATGTGCAATAGGGTTTTCCAGTTCTTGGCAGAAACAAGATGGCAGCAGCACAGAGGTGCATTAGCAGTGACATAGAGCAGTGGGAGCTTCACAGTCTCCACAAGGAAGGTGGTACTGAGATGGCTTTACAGCGTGGACTCATCAGAGCAACAGAAAAGGCATTAGTGTCCCCCACTAGCTGGGCAAGCTGTGAAGCAGGAGGGGGCTGGTAAAGGAGAGCCCGGGACCTTGTTGGGGCTGTGGGTAGGGAATCTGAGGCAGGGGGTCTTGGTGCACCTCTAAATGCCATCTCAAGTGAATTGCAGTTACTGGCCTTTAGCAACAACTCCCAAGAGAACAAAATGAGTGAAAGGCAGTCAGCACAGGGTAATAGCCACAGCTGCAGTGGCTTAGCTGGGAGGAGAGAGAGAGAAAGGTGCAAGTGTTTCAGTCCTCCCAAGGATCCTGAGGGCTTGTGAGTAGAGAGACTCAGTGGTAAGTGATGAGAGTTTGGTTATGCAGAGCTGGAAATAGGAGGCAGCTCTAAGTCAAGGCTTGAGCAATAGTCTTATTTGTTTCAGAGCAGAACCCTTTGGCAGACTGAGCACAGCCCTTGCTGTGGCCATTGGCAGCAGCCAGTGCATTACATGGAGCTATGCCAATATAAATGACATGTTATAACTTCACTGCTTTGATGTATTGCACTTCCAACATTTGTTGTCTAAGAGTCAGCTCAAGATAGGTGCGTGAAAGCAGTAACATGTGCATGGATGTGCCTGTCTACCATGGCCACATGTCTGTTTGATGATGATGGTACTTACAATGCCAAAAAATATGCTTTGATATTAATGAAATGAACAAAGATTAGGCCATGTCTTGTATAAACCTGACATGTTACTTCACCAGTTGTTGTTTTTGTTTATTGGTTTACCATCATCCTGCAATTTGTTTCCTGTAATCTCTAGGGGAACCCTGCTGACTTATTTGCACTGTTTCCATGCTACTACTTTGATGCTAACCTGCAAGACTTTCCTTCTTTGAATCTGCTCTGTGTCTGCTTTTGTCATGATGTCTTTTGACATTTAGACAATAAATGGCAGGCTCCAGGAGAAGTCCCAAGGAGTTCATGCTCTTTTTAAACCCAACTTTACATTCTCATCCACAAAAAAAAAATCAGAATGCTTTTACATACCCTGCTTTAAAGGCAAGTTGCTGTTATTTGCTCCTGCCCCTTTTCTGTTTGTCTGAGTCTCTAAGCTCTTCAGTCCAAAGATCATACCCAGGGTTATAAAAGTGTGTATGAAACCTAACAGGTGTTATCCTGATCACAGCCTATGGTCCTTGTTCAGCATAAAAAAGCACAAGTTCTAGTTATTGTAGTGGGAGTGTATTGGATATAAAGTCTTCAGTATTGTTGGGTTTACAAAAGAGTTTGATGGGAGCTAGTCTGAACGTATGCATATCTCTGCTCTGAAGGTGATGACATATTTTTTTAATGCCAGCAACAGGGTACGTCTTTCCAAAGCTGTTTCTGAACACAGCAGAAAGAGAATCCATGAGCAGGTTTGGGCTGGCTGAAAAACAGTCTTTGCCTTTCCCGCAGTGGCAGGCTGAAGTAGATGATGTGATGGCATGGCACAGACAGTTTCTTAAATAACACCCTTGGTTTTGTAGGTTCGTAATTTTTTGCACTTTTAAAACTTTTATAATGAAACTACATTGTTCTAGCACAACAGTAATGAAATTTAACATTGTTGGGGCTGCTGGGGTGCTCAGATGGATGGCACACTCTTTCACATGCTGGCTTTGCTACCCTGCTTGCTTGCACTGAACAAGAGGGAAGTATTTTTCCCTTCTCTAATGGTTTGAGAGGTGAACTTGTTCATTGTCTGAGTGACACTGACTTAAAAATGTCATAAAAGCATCCCTTTATGCTTAGCTGTCACTCACTTTTATCCTCAAATTTTGCTTAAACTGAGTACTTGGTAGGATGCCTTTTCTACTATTATTATTGTTGTTATTACTGTTCTTTTAGCATCTGTGGCTCCTTTTAGCTCAGGGACACAGAGTGAATGAGAATCCATTTCCCCTGGCACAAAATTATTGACTGTCACTGTGTTAAATCTTTCTCCAATCAAATAATAAGATGTATAATTAAGAAATTATGGCATTGCTTAAGTGTCCCCAGTTACTTGATCAAAAGGTCTAATTTAATTTGAAAACATGTGGCTGTGCTGATGTCTGAGCCAATCAGTCTAGACTTGAGCAATGTGTGTGGGCCAGATGCAGAGTTTGGCTGCTTTCTTCACTGAAGTTGCAACCCTCCTTTTAAAATTCTTGAAGTGCTGGAAGTGGGGGCAGGGGGTGTTCTGTTTTCATTTATTTGTTTAAACTGAAGACAGCAGCCGGCTTACCTCTGATCGTGCGACTCAGTCAGCTGTTGCCTGCTTTATCTGGTAGGACAAGATGAACTTTGAAAAAAAGGTTCTCCTCCTCAAAAGCAATGAAATTTCAAAAATGAAATGTAAGGAATTAAATGCTCCTGGAAGCTGAAACCTTGGACACTCGCCCCTCTGAAGTGAGCACTTGGCATTGCAGAGCCTCTGTCCAGCTTAGTGCACCCCAGGATGTGTCAGGAGCATTGGGATGGTGGCTCAAAAAAGCCCCCTGTGCATACCAACAGCTGCCTTGCCCTGCCACGGTGCCAGTTCTGCAGCTCCATGATTCCTGTGTGAAACTGCAGGGCAGGGATGGGAGAGGTGAAGTTGTCTTATGTCCTGTTTACTTACACATCTGCTTAGTTTGGCTTCCAGCCTCCAAGAGTTAAGCGTGGTGTCCTGACCAAATGATGGTTTGTGTGTTGGTAGGCACCAGACCTTCTGAGGATCGCTAGTGCTCAAGATCTGTCTTCACTGTAACAATTACTGATGCAGAGAAAAAGGACTAAATCTCTGGAGCATCCCTATCTGAGCAATTTTGAGGATGGCAGAGGGTGATTACATTCACATGCCAACAACCAAGGTTATACATATACATACCAATAACCATGGCTCTACCCCAACTCCACCACATGCTTTGGCCCATCTTGTTCCTGGATGTCCCTTCTCACTTCAGCTTTCTTTCTGCTCTGGGGAGAAAAAAGAAAAGCACATGGAGGAAAAAATATGGAGTGCTTGTCTGTGGCTTATAATTAATAACAGTAAAATTGAGTGGTGGCTGTGTTGATATGAAATATCAGAATACCAGCTTGAAGTCTGCTTTATTAAATAGCTTGTGTGTGGGCAAAGTACATGTAATTTTAAGTGTTTTTTAATAATTCTCCTTTTATTAAATTTTTCAAGTACAACAGGACGTGTTATGATGCTATCATTTTCAAATAATGATAACCTGTTTCCCTTGGGCACCAGTGGTTTATAAAACTCTTGAGCTAAGGCTTGTTACATTTTCATAATTAAGGCCCTATCCCATATTCTTTGACATTCCCACCTTGTATTACGTTTAGTGGGAGTTTTAGATACACAGACAATGTTGTATGGAGCCCATAATAACAGTGAAAAATGTGAAGTAACTCTTTCCTTCGCTACAGCTGTATACATCAGTGAAACAAAGTCTGCAAGATGCAGTTAACTTAGTCGTGGACCATATATTTAGTGAGTATAGAAAATGATCATTTAATTAAATTAAAGGCAAACCGATAAACAAAATAAGAAGAATAAAAATACTTGGTGAGTAGTTCAACAGCCTTGCAACATTGCTATTACAAATGCCACTCAATTCAGCTACTGCTCTAGCATCTCTCTCAGAGCCTATGTCATGGATTTGTGACAAAGAGGTCTTTGCTCTTGACCCCAAGGTTTCCAATGCCTCCTTAAATCAATCCTGAAAGTGAATCATGGTGTATCTTCTGCATATACTGCTCTGTGTCTTTTGATTTAGAGGTGGATTTAAATCTCAGTGCTTTTGTTTAAGACCTTAGTATTTTTGAGGGAAAAACCTAAATCTGCTTTGAGCTTCACCCACTCTATCAAGTTTGGACATATGGCAGCAGCTATAGACAGGCAAAGCAGGACATGTTGGCCAAACCCATGGAGAGCAACAGCAAGAACTGCATACTTTCACAATCCCTGCCAGGGACACAGCAAAGCAAATACTTAATGTCTTTTCTGAAGTCTCTCAGGCAATTGCTGGCTCTAGAAGACCACATTGTATCCAGATAGTCACTGAGTCATTTTCTCTTTAATCATTCTTTAATTATTTGGTTTCTTTGAAACCCATTTAGCAGGAGGTTTCATGGTTTTGTAGTTTCTTCAAAAAAAGCTCTCCTTGGTTGGTCTGGTTCTGAGGGACTAATTTACTTCAAGTCAGATAACAAGATGCAAACACCTGCAGACTTCTCACTCTGCCTATGACAAGACTGTGGCCTACTCCTCTTCCTAAAAATTGCACACAGAGAAACCAAGCCATACAAAGTGAAATTATTTTTACATGTTTCAAATATGTAAAATTCAAATACATTCTCATGTTTTCCACAAAACAGTAAAATGCAGATTTAATTCTTAATAATGTAACTGTTCTAAAGCTAAGAGTGTTTTAGGCTAGATAAATGTTATTTGTGTTATTTTTAGCTAATTTGGTAGTAGACTTGTATGTCATCTTGTCCCTTCAAAGACCTATGTTTAGACTGTAGGACAGCCCAAAACACTCAGGGAAATAAAACTGTTTGTTGTAGCTCACAGCATTTATTCTGCAGTTGCAGATCTTGTGAAGTTGAGGAATGTCAGTATACCAAATTCTCAGCAGAAAAACCAACACCATGAATCACAGTTCAGCAGTCATCATTATTTCACAAAGTTGCCACCACCTTAACATCTACCATGTTGCTTGGAAGGCAAGCAAAAGACTTTCCTTCTGAACAGTGCATGTTCAAGAATATAAAAAATTCAGCTGAAAATACTTCCTGAGATAACACAATGAACAAAAGAAAAATACAACCAATGCATCCTCATTAAACAGAGCTAGATGGAGGATTTCCCTTCAGCAAACAGGAACATATCTCTGATGGGTGAAGTTGCCTGCATTATGCCAAAAAGAAAGGCTGCTCTGGTGGTCCTGGGTTATTCTGAAATGTGATGGTGTTGAACAGTATCCATCAGTGGACAAGCCCTAAAGACACAGGCGTATCTGGAAAGCAGGAGGCGCTGATTTTAAACATTAGTACAAATTGATGTCTTGCTTCCTCCAGTAAAACCTATCTTGCTGGAGCTTTTCCATGTGGCATTGAGTACAGTGGAGCACATGGAGGCAAAGCTCTGGCTTCTTTCTCACAGAGCCAACCATGCTGTGTGGGCTGGATGGAGATGGTGTTTCTCCAGATACCAGACTCAAAGGTCCAGGAGCTCTGCCTTTACAACAGAATTTCCCCCTTGTTCATTTTGCTGTTGAATACAGCCCTTCCCCTGCAGCCCCTCTCATTACCTCCAGCCTCTTCTAGCCACAGCCATGAAGGTTTTTCCTCACTGAACTGCCCTGAGCAGCAGAGGAGGGATGAAGGAGGATGAAGATACCATTTGGGTGAGAGCAAAGGCTGCCAAGGCACACTGGGGAGATCAGCAGCATGGTATGGTGCTGGGAGTGGTTCTTGTAGCTTTGCCTGTGCCCAGTGAATGTCTCTGTACAGCAGGCTTTCAGAGTTATCAAGACTGACTGAGATATCTTGGTGGTTAAGGCATTCATTGCAGAGCTGGGAAATGAGATAACTTGGTGGTTAAGGCATTCATTGCAGAGCTGGGAAATAATCCAGAGTGAGTGGCAAACCCATGGGAAACCCATTGTGCCTGTCCTCAAAACCTGGACTTTCATTTCCAAAGGCATTCCCAAAACTGTCCCCAAAGGAAAGTTTTTTATTTCCAGTTAAATGGAACATCTGTTTCAATACAAAATACATTTCTCCTTTTTCCTTTCATTTGTTCTGGTGAAAAACATAGACTCCATGTAAAACAGTGGGATTGAGTGCACCCTCAGCAAGTTTGCTAACACCACCACGCTGAGTGGTGTGATTGACATGCTGGAGGGAAGGGATGCCTTCTAGAGGGACCTTGACAGGCTTCAGAAGTGGGCCAGTGTGAACTTCATGAAGTTCAACAAGGCCAAGTGCAGGGTCCTGCACACAGGTTGGGGCAATCCCAAGCACAAATACAGGCTGGGCAGACAATGGATTGAGAGCAGCCCTGAGAAGAAGGACTTAGGGGTATTGGTTGATGAGAAGCTCAGCATGACCCGGCAGTGTGCACTCGCAGCCCAGAAAGCCAACGGTATCCTGGGCTGCATCAAACGAAATGTGGCCAGCAGGTTGAGGGAGGTGATTCTCCCCCTCTACACCACCCTCGTCAGACCCAACCTGGAGTACTGTGTTCAGTTCTGGGAGCCCTAGCGTAAGAAAGACATGGACCGGCTTGAGCGGGTGCAAAGGAGGGCCATGAAGATGATCAAGAGGGCTGGAGTACCTCTTCTGTGAAGACAGCCTGAGACAGTTGGGGTTGTTCAGCCTGGAGCAGAGAAGGCTCTGGGGAGACCTTAGAGCAGCCTTCCAGTACTTGACAGGGGCCTACAGGAAAGATGAGGAGGGACCCTTTATCAGGGAGTGTAGTGACAGTACAAGGGGTAATGGTTTTAAACTGAAAGAGGGTAGATTTAGATTAGATACTAGGAAGAAATTCTTTACTGTGAGGGTGGTGAGGCACTGGAACAGGTTTCCCAGAGAAGCTGTGGATGCCCCATCCCTGGAAGTGTTCAAGGCCAGACTGGACGGGGCTTTGAGCAACCTGATCTAGTGGAAGGTGTCCCTGCCCACAGCAGTGGGGTTGCAACTAGATGATCTTTAAGGTCACTTTGAACCCAAACCATCCTATGATTCTCTGATAAATGTTGAGTTTTCCTTAGTTTTCTCCCTAGCTTTCTGCTTCAGCTTTTGAACAAAATTGGTAGTTTGTTCACACACACCTAGTCAAATGCAGGAGCAGGAGCTTTCCTATGCCATGCAGTTCCTTGTGGGTAGGAGAACATTTTTTTTTTTTAATTCCCCTTACTGTTTTATTTAACAGAAGTGGTACTCAAGATGTATTTTTACAACCAAAGGATCTCAGCAGAATCCTAAAAGATAACCTGCAATGCTAGGATAAATGCAATGCTGATCAGTCCAGGATTTCATTGCTGCTGATCTGAAATAAGCAATTGCTTCTTAGCAACAGAGAAAGACAAAAGTGCAAGCAGAGAACATGACTCTAGGAATAATAATAAACAAATCTACAAAAATGAACCGATGTCTTCACTGTCTTGGCATGGCTCACAGGGATCCGGGAACTTGGTAACAAGGTTGCCAGTATTCCAAAGTTTGGACACCACTCTTTTAAAATAAAAGCAGCTAGTGCTATATGTCCCAAAGCCAGAACAGTCTCTGATACATTAAAAACATCCCTGATAATGCATAGCTGTTGGCTTATTACAAAAAGCTGTAATTCAACCCAGAGGAATAACTGGCAAATATCGTCAACTGTAAGAGCATATTTCAGGGGGCTACAAAAATTAAATTGCAAGAAGCATTCCTGAGAGGGCATTTTTAGTTCTGGCTTTTCAGTTGAGAGCAAAGATGATTATTATTACTGTATTGGCATTTGTGAGGAGCTCATGCGGCAAGGATACGTTATTGCATGGGGAGATAAAGGAGACAATGGCTTGAAAAGTGTAGTGATGACAAATCCAGATTACAAGGAATGAATCAAAATTTTGGAAAGTGGCAGAAAATGAAGGTACTGTCAGCAATTTTTCTGCAATTAAAGCTGTTACTGTTTCACTTATCATTTTTCATCATGGGTCAGATCTTCTTGTCATTTATGAGAAGGTAAATCTGGACAGACTTGAACAGCATCACTTAACGGCAAGCATCTTGGCAGTTTTGTTGCTGAAGTTAGAATTTCATGAGTGGTGCAGAGAAAGGGACACTGACGCTGGATGTGTACTGGGAATGTAATTTGGACTCCCTGTGCTAATATAGAGCCTAACTGAATCATGGGTCAAAAAGCTAAGGGAGCTGTAGCACGACCCTCAAACTGCCAATACTCCATCTACCATAAAGTTTAAAAGGAACAGACCAGCAAATATTTTCTTGGATAGTGAACTGTTAGGAGACCCCGTGTCTCTGACCCAAAAGCTCATCCTTACTCTAGCTGACCTTGAGCTGCAGTTCCAATTCTATGTGCCCGGGTGACAGTGGGATTTGAACTAGGTGGATTTATCTCATTTTTTTGAAGTTGTAGTTGTCCAGCTAAAAACAAATACTGGTTGAATTTGTCCTAATGTTTGTTAACACTGCAGTTTTCTTTTTTTTGTTATTCTTTCTAATATTAGGGATGCATTCTTAAGTTCCATATGTGTGGATCTCTGTGCTCAGTCATATATTCATAGAATCATAGAATGCTTTGGGTTGGAAGGGACCTTTAGAGGTCACCTAGCCCAACCCCCCTGCAGTGAGCAGGGACAGCTTTAACTACATCAGGCTGCTCAGAGCCCCGTCCAACCTGACCTTCAATGTTGCCAGGGGTGGGGCCTCCACTGCCTCTCTGGGCAACCTGTTCCAGTGCTTCACCACCCTCATTGTGAAAAATTTCTTCCTTATGTCTAGTCTAAATCTATTCTTCTTTAGTTTAAACCCATTATTCCTTGTTCTGTCACAACAGGCCTTGCTAAAAAGATTGCCCTCATCCTTCCTGTAGGCCCCCTTTAAGTACTGGAAGGCCGCAATAAGGTCTCCTCACAGCCTTCTCTTCTCCAGGCTGAACAACCCCAACTCTCTCAGCCTGGCCTCATAGGAGAGGTGCTCCAGCCCTCGGATCATTTTTGTGGCCCTCTTCTGGACCCATGCCAACAGGTCCATGTCCTTCTTGTGCTGAGGGCTCCAGAGCTGGACGCAGTACTCCAGATGAGGTCTTACAAGAGCAGAGTAGAGGGGCAGAATCACCTCCCTCGACCCGCTGGCCACACTTCTTCTCATGCAGCCCAGGATATGGTTGGCTTTCTGGGCTGTAAGTGCACTTTGCCGGCTCATGTCCAGCTTTTCATCTACCAGTACCCCCAAGTCCTTCTCTGCAGGGCTGCTCTTAATCCCTTCATCCCCCAGCCTGTATTGGTATCAGGGGTTGCCCCGTCCCAGGTGCAGGACCTTGCACTTGGCCTTGTTGAACCTCATGAGGTCCACAGAGACCCATCTCTCCAGCTTGTCCAGGTCCCTTTGGATGACATCTCATCCTTCTGGTGTGTCAACCGCACCACTCAGCTTGGTGTCATCTACAATCTTGCTGAGGGTGCACTTGATCCCATTGTCTATGTCATTGATGAAGATGTTAAATAGTACCAGTCCCAGTACGGACCCCTGAGGGACTCCACTTGTCACCGCTCTCCATGTGGACATCGAGCCATTGACCACAACCCTCTGGATGCAACCATCCAGCCAATTCCTTATCCATGTTGTACAAGGCAGAGATGCTTGGCATAGTAGGCTTATTGCCTGCTATTAGGTAGTGCCATGTACAGATACAGCCTTAGCTCCTGGAAGCAGCATAACCAATTATTAAGAACTCCGTTGAGACTTTATTACTCTGCATTTTGGCATGACTAGTTATTCTGGGTGCAATAATAAAGGGCCAAGCTGCTGCTTGCTGGCTGCAGGACTGGTTTGTAGGGGTCACCTCTGTGCCCCTTAATGGGATGTAAATGTGTTCACTAGGGAACACATCCAGTAACACCATCAACATCAAAATGCACAGCAAGTCAAACACACAAAAAAGACTAAGGATTGTAAAAACAGATCACTGTGCAGGTATTTAGCTAGGTAAATTATACTAACCTCAGAAGAGCCATGTGCTGAAATCCCTAGCACCATCTTCAAATTTCACCGCTAGAAATCTTATCTAGACCAATAGTGAAGATAGGTAGCTGATGTTGGCAGTTGTACCTTGCCGGCTCTGCACCTGTGCTCTGGGGTGCACACACACACATGCACATGCACACACACACACAACCCACTATATCAATGCCCAGGCATATTCTGTAGATCATTGTTCATTCCTGCAGTACAGTTCGTGAAATAGAAAATTCAGTATATATTGTACTACAATATTTTCACTCTTCTGAAAAATGTCCTGTACTTCAAAGTTACTTGGATTTTTGTTGTTGTCAGTCTGAATCTGCTTGCTAGAAGTCCTGCACAAAAAGCAGTTTCTCTCGTGGTAATTGATTCACATGAATGAGTGAAACAGATGCACACCGCACAATAATTGTGCTCAGTGACTGACATACAGCCACATCCTGCTACTGAAATTGCACATAGATCCATCAGGAGCAGACTAGTCATCAGGTGCTAAGCTCTGGCATATCTGATTTGTCTATGTTTAAAGATTGGGTCTATTTGAAAGTGACACATCATTAACAATGAAAAGAAAATTGTTCATGTTCTTAGTGCCAAATTTTCAATTACCAGATTACATACATTTTCTGACTCATTTATGATAGGATTAAAAGATCATTTGGTTGATGTATGTGCACTATATACAACACCCTAGATTTCGTTCTGCTCTTATTTTTAAGGAGAGATGAAAGCAAATGCAAAGATGAAATACAGCAAGGCTGTCTCTGACATATATTTCCATTTTGCCATGCCAGGAATTTGTGTACAAATCACCCTGTGGCAATGCTTTACCATCAGGTTCATGCTGTGCAGCCCTTTCAATGTCAGTAGTGTTGCACAGAGTAAGCCAGGAAGCAATTAAGATACTCTGGGGAAGAGATGTTCTCCATGTGACCAGATATGACAGTTTTGGTCCTGATATTTTAAGACTGTTGTATGAAAATTTTCTCTACACGCATCAGAATTACAGTGTTTGTAAATATAATGGATGATTAATTAGCCTATATTTATAGAAGAGGTTTTACTTCAGAACATATCATAAACTCTTCCCGGTTGTCTAACATAGTAAACTGTAATTTTATTCTGGTCTTTTTATGATAGGGAGTTTATGTATGTGTGTCCCACTACTGGTTTTAAGAGATTTTCTGATCTGAGTGCAAACCAAGAAGGGCTGGATGACCAAAGAATTGAATCTCTCAACCCTGGATTGCCTTCTCAACCCTAGGCTGGCTGGACAGCCATGGAAAATTATTGCTATTCAGTGCTTCACAAAGTTTAATAGGAAACTCTTAATTCTGGCACACTGCCCAGTGGGCAGATGGAGTAGTGGGTAGTTTGCACAGTGATGTGAGGAAATGGAGGAGAAAGCGCCACTCCTGCCACTCAGCACTGAGACTCAAAATTGCATTTGCTGTGCCTGTACCTGGGCAATCCCAGATAGGATTTTTTTTTTCCTTTGAGACCTCTTCAAGTGATTCCTAGTCTCCCTTCCACCCCTACACAGTTGTATCACATAGCTTCTTGTGGATCCAGGCAGCAACCTGGCCCCTGAATTAAAAATAACCAAAGTGAATCACCTACAACACGAGATGTAATGGCCAAACAGCATGTCAGTAATTGAAAGGCTTTACCAAACTGGCTGTGGTGAGAATAAGAGCTTCCTACTACCAGCAGAATTAGGCAGGTGCCTTGATGCTGCAGTTAAATCTACTTTATGCAACTGCAAACTACCCCAACAAGGCAGATTATGATCACAGTGTGTGAGCTGGGACAATGCTGGGTTAAATAGCTAAATACCAAGGCATCTAAGCAACATAAACCAAACTGCTTTATTGAACTAGTACTTTATAAGTGTGTCAACATTTCCACATTCTGCAGAGTGATGTTATAGGTTAAGATGACTGGAGGATGCTCTTGGCTAGCTGAAAATCATGGAGAAAGGAGCTGGAGGAAATAGGTCAAAGGAAAAGAGATAAGTAGAAGATCAGCCACCAAAGAGCATTCCAGTGCTCTCCTAGCACTGGGCCTTCACTGACTCCTTTGCCTGCATATTAGTACTGCTCAATGCAAAACCATCTCCTACCTTCTTGGGGCCAAATCAAAGCCCTGCTGGAATAGGGTGAATGCTGCAGATGGCTTCCTGTAGGAGTAGAACAAATGCATCACTGAGTTAAGCACCCACCTAGGCCAATATCTATTCATTGAATTTTTTTTGCATCCACAAAATGTATTTTGGATTACGGAAGAAACTCATAACTGCTTTTTGAAAAAACATGGCAGATTAGGGTGGGATTTCTATCTTTTCACAAACATTCCAGCTGAAGATTGGAATTTCCACATGAGGCATGCCCTGAACAGTACTACCAGACCACCAACATATTGTTAAACTGAAAGCATTTTTTTTCTTCTGAGTTATAACCAGTGGTTTCACCAACCCCACCTAGTACAATCTGACTACCTGAGAGGGCCAGAAAGCCAAAGGATTCTTCATTCGCTGCATGGACAGGTGTAGCTACTGATCTCATTCCATAGCATCAATTCAGCTTCTACGACCTATTTCAGAACTGGAAATAGAACTGGAGGTGACCAGCATTTTAAAGTCCTGTAGAAATGAAGGTGAAAATGATTTACATGGCTGTTACTGATTTTTTTTTTTATTACAGAAACAGATGTTGGAGTTTTACTGGCTGAAATAATCAACCACAAAGCTAGTAGGTCATCAACTCTGCTTTCCCCAGCAAGTGTCACAACTGTAAAAGAAAATGTATGTTCCAGAAATTACAAATTTTATTGGATATGCCAAAACCAGCATCTAGAGAATAAGTGTATAGATGGGGGAATGGAAAAAATCCTAATAGCATTGCATGATATTGCTTAGAATACTACATTTTGTAAATCCACTGTATCTCCACCCAAAACACTGAAAATGTTTCCCCTTTGGGAGGGAAAATTGGAATGGAAAGTAAGGGTGACATTTTATAATAGAATAACTGATGTGGCACAGTGCTTAACAATACTTGTTACCTTCAAAACACTAAAAATCTTGACTCTCACAAGGTATTAATTGAGTATTCCCCCTGGTATTGCAGAAACTGAAAAGCAGAAATATGAAAGAGATGCTGAAGATGCACTAGGGAAATAGAAGTAGACATAGGGAAGTAGACATTAGGATTTGCTAGCTCTTTTGCCTGTGCTTGGATTATATGTCTCCACACGGGAAATTCTTACTTGTGAGGTACAAACAAAAAATGTTTCTACATTTTGGAAAAGTTATCCAGTTTTCGTGCAGTTGATAGCAAGGGAGAGTGAAGACACCTACTAAGACAGCAGAGGAGCAGTGAATGAAGGACAAACACCAACTGAGAAATAGAAAGGCTAAATGAATGCACTTGCCGCTGCCTTCTTTGGAGAAGCTGATGGTGATTAAAAGCATTTTACCTAAAAGATGTGTGGCTTGTAAATGTTGTTGAAGATATGAAATAAGTCAAATAAAAATCAGGTCAGAGGAAATTTTCTAATGTGACTACAGGCCCAATGTCTCACTGACAATTAAGGGGATTTCAATTCATAAATGCTTAAAGATCCAGGGTGAGGGTTTTGGGAGTAAAATAATGGGAGCTGAATGTCCTGAATTCCTCTGTAAGTTCAGTTCTAAACCATCCTGAAAATTTTACCCAGAGTCTGTATAGGCCTGCAACTGGCAGTTCAGATGAAGTTGCAACATATACATAGCATGTGCAATGCAAATTGGAATGAACAGAAGGATGTATGAAACTTACTCCTAATGACTGTCTTCACTTGGGGGAAATGAGCAGTTTCTTGCAAAGGGCACTGAGCCAGAAGAAATAGCTCAGTAATGAAAGGTTATGGGTGCTCTTCAGAAAGGAGAGAGGGTCAAACTATTTCCCAGTTATTGTTCTGCTAATTTCCTGGTCATGCAAGAAACTGTGTTTGTTGAGACAAAGCAGTTTGTGTGCAGGTGCACAGTACAGTTCATAACCACATTTCTCCCCCTGTGGGCATGAGCTGTGAAAGCTTTTATGTCTGTCTTGGGCAAGAAAAATCTGCATGTAATCCCTTTGAGAGTTCAAAGTCCAGACTGAACAGCATCTTCCAAATCATCCCTTACAAAAGCTCCTCAGATGAAACTTCAAGAGCTTCAGTTACAGTCTTGCAATTAAAACCTTGGCCCTGGTATGCTGAGAGCCCTTGTTGCATGTGTGAGCAGAACTGATTCTGGAGCTGGCAGGCTGCACCTGCCAGGGCTGAGGCTGAATGGCAGTTCACAGGTACCCAGCAGATTACAATAACAAACAGCTACAATGATGCTTGTCTCAGAAGTTAAATGCCAGGTTACAAGTTCAAGTGGCTGATGAATCTTTTGGACTTAACCAGCAACCATAGTATGTCATTGACAGAACAGAAACAAAGCTTTACATCAGAACACGGCATTTTTGCTCCTGCAGAAGATTGCAGAAGATAGCAATTTAGGACACTTCTGACATCTAGGTTGTTTGCCTGTCCCTGCTGCATTGTCAACAGAAATGAGATAGGGAAGAAAGAAAGAGCTCCTGTTGAAGTTAAGCTGCCTTCAGCAATCATCAAAGGACCTCTAATAAAAGACCCTGCAGAGCAGTGTGATACATTGTAGGGTTTCCCTCACTGCTGTTCCTCCACTGCGGGCCATAATGGCGTGCAACAGCTACAGCCTATGATCAGTCAGGCTCCCCATGGGATGTGGCTATCATAAGGCATTGGTGTTGGTACCTGACCAACAGAAATATGCTTCATCTGTCACCACTGATAGATATGACATTTCCCACAGAAACATAACGTGAGAAAACCTTTAGGGAGAAGGGCAAACATAGCTTTGCCTAACATCATAGAAGTAATCCACCTCACACGCAAAATTCCCAGACAGGAACATAATTTATGACCACAGTGAATCCAAAGAGGATTGACAGGTTGTTTTTTTTCTGAAACAAATTGTTGTTGCACACTGGGCGTAACACTTCACCACCTTGCAACTGATGTGACGCTATGGAGATAGCAAGTGGCTATATCCTATAAAGATGATAAATGAGAGGGTTGGGTTTCTGCAGACTTATATTTTATCTGAAGTTTGGATTATTTCAGGGAAAGATTTAGCACTTTTACTCAACAATTTAAGATGCTCCTGTACCGTGTTTTGTGTGACTTATTTGTCTGTATGCTAATGTCTGCTTCAGTAGGATCTGGTTGTCAGTCACAAACAATGTTAAAGTTGTCTGTAAAGCTCATTTCCAGCAGATTCTGCAAGGGGTGAAAGGGTCATGGCAAAGTGGTACATGCAGGTGAGGTCTCTGCTCTGGAGGAGTTCCTTAAACCCTACAGGGAGAGAAGGGGGCTGTCAAAGCTGAGTGGGAAACAGGGCTAGCTTGCCAAAGAGATCTGTAATAGAAGTTACACATGTTGGTGGCAGTTTGTAGTAACTCAGAAAAGCTCAGAGAAATCTACCGAGTGAATTGACTCCTTTATTTGTTTTTCTGTCGTCTCAAAAAATGTCTGTTGTGAGTATTCAGCTGTCACCATTTGGCAGCTGGAAGCATGAAGGCAGATCCATGTGCAACGATGTGATTTCCGCATGCTCTGAAGACATCACCCTCTAAACAAATTGCATAGTGCACCATGGCTTATATAACTTGCATGGCTACATTGAAGGTAGTGGGAAATATCACCTGAGGTGTGTTGTGGTTTAGCCCCAGCCAGCAACTAAGCACCACACAGCCGCTTGCTCACTCCCCTTGCCCCAATGGGATCGGGGAGAGAATCATAGAATCATAGAATGCTTTGGGTTGGAAGGCACCTTTAGAGGTCATCTAGACCAACCCCCCTGCACTGAGCAGGGACAGCTTTAACTACATCAGGTTGCTCAGAGCCCCGTCCAACCTGACCTTGAATGTTGCCAGGGGTGGGGCCTCCACTGCCTCTCTGGGCAACCTGTTCCAGTGCTTCACCACCCTCACTGTAAAAAACTTCTTTCTTATGTCTAGTCTAAATCTATTCTTCTTTAGTTTAAATCCATTATTCCTTGTTCTGTCACAACAGGCCTTGCTAAAAAGATTGCCCTCATCCTTCCTGTAGGCCCCCTTTAAGTACTGGAAGGCGGCAATAAGGTCTCCTTGGAGACCTTATTCGACCTACATTAAGACCCCTCCTCGGAGGAGTAAGAGTGAGAAACACTCCTGAGTTGAGATAAGAACAGTTTAATAATTGAAATAAAGTAAAATGGTAATTATAATAATAACAATCTAATAAGGATAATAATAATATACAAAGCAAGTGATGCACATTGCAATTGCTCACCACCCGCTGACCAATACCCAGACAGTCCCCGAGCAGCGATTGCTGCTCCCTGGCCAACCCCCCCACCCCAGTTTATATACTGAGTAGCTGGTGAAGGGTCTGGAGCACATATGTAGCATGTACGAGGAGTGGCTGAGGGAACTGGGGTTGTTTAGCTTAGAGAAGAGGAGGCTGAGGGGAGACCTTGTCGCTCTCTACAGCTACCTGAAAGGAGGTTGTAGTGAGGTGGGTGTTGGTCTCTCCTCCCAAGTAGTTAGTGATAGGACAAGAGGAAATGGGCTCAAGCCGCACCAGGGGAGGTTTAGGTTGGATATTAGGAAAAATTTCTTTACGGAAAGGGTGGTCAAGCATTGGAACAGGCTGCCCAGAGAGGTGGTGGAGTCACCATCCCTGGAAGAGTTCAAAAAACAGGTAGATGTGGCACCTTGGGGCATGGTTTAGTAGGCATGGTGGTGTTGGGTTGATGTTTGGACTGATGATCTTAGAGGTCCTTTCCAATCTTAATGATTCCTAGTTTTCACTTGCATTATAAATAATCCAGCCACCAAGCCAGGAAACATGAAATTGCTACTCTACCCTTAATTGGTTTAGTGGTGGACTTGATAATGTTAGGTTAATGGTTGGACTGGATGATCTTAAAGGTCTTTTCCAACCTAAACGATTCTATGATTCTATGATAAGACTATTTTAAATTGAGACCTAACTGTTAGTTATACAGGAATGTGTATTCTTGGACAGAATTGGGGATGCTTACTGTATTATCTACAAGCAGTGATGGGACCTAAGTGTAGAAATAACCAGTAACTTCTAACGAACTATTTTCATGAGAAAGTCAATATAACCAGACCTTTTAATGACAATGTTTCTTAGATTCAAAGTTGTCCTAGGAAAGTTTTCTGGGCATGGGATGGAATCTGTGAAGAACATGAACCAAAAGATGTGAGATCAGGGCTTCCCAAATCCTGGCTGAGTATATTACCAACCAGATATTTTACTTGTGTGAGGAACAGACTTCTGAAAAGCCTTTTTGCCAGTACAATTCAAAGCAAAATAAATGCCAAAACCAATTCCTGTTTGTCATTGGTTTTAGGTGGATTTCTGATAAATTTCACCTAGAATCTGAAAGCACCTAGTGGTCCTCTTGTACTGATGCCTGACCATTATTTTTGTGTTGTTATGAATATTTGACTGTAACCTTATCATTAAGAAACATTGCAGTTAATACTGAATATTTATTGAATGCACGCAGAAAAATGTAACCTGACAAGTCTTTAAAAGAAGACTGACCTTGTGATGGAGATAATATGATTAATGGGTTAGTCCTTGCATTTTTTTTTTGTAAGGATCCTGCTGGTTTTTGGTATAGACTTCGATACAGCATGATTAATTTAATCAAATGAAAGTGCATATAGTGGCCTGTGGTTGGAGAGGTAGGAACTGTACTTAGGGAGAGGTTTTTAACTGTTCTCACCTGTTTTCATATGAAGCTCAATTGTAAAGTCTTTGATAAGTTCCATGGTGTGCACACCCTGCAAAGATAGAACTCCTTTGCCTCTAATAATGTGCAGCCTAAAGAGATCACATTGGGCCAGCTACACGCTTTTGTCTTTCTAACATTTAATGCAAGGAATCAGAACAGGAAAATAGCTGTAAAACGACATGGCCATCTACTGACAGAAAACTGTATAGCTACTAAAAGCTGTGCGATTGGAAGGAAGGGAGCATAGATTTCAGTACTTGGTTACTATGAGTTCTCTAAAGATGCCATCCTCCACAGGGTGGAAATCCATGAAGAGCCAACAACATTTAATGAAGAGCAGGTATAAACAATGAATCATCAGATTACTAGTCAAGAGTTCGTCCACCTAGGAAAAAGACACTGGTAGAATTACAGCAGCATAAATCCTCTGGTGAATAATCTGTTGTTGATATGTGTGTACATGCATAAGTTTCACTGCTCTAACTTTATGCAGGTAGCTATACCTTCAAGTTCCCAGTGGGAACATGACCCCAGAGGTAAGCATGTTGCTGCAGGAGCTCAGATGCTTAAGGAACTCCAAGGTCCCATCTTTCCCTTTTCCTAATTTTACACCATTGGAAATTAACAGAGATTGTAGAAATCTCCTGACTATGAAGGCAGTTACATATCTGTATCGGTTTGTGTGGCAAGGTTTTGGTAGCAAGGGCGGGGGGGGGGGGGGGCTACAGGGATGGCTTCTGTGAGAAGCTGCTAGAAGCTTCTCCTATGTCCGAAAGACCCAATGCCAGACAGCTCCAAGATGGACCCGCTGCTGGCCAAGTCTGAGTCAATTAACAACAGTGGTAGCACCTCTGGGATAACATATTTAAGAAGTGGGAACAAAAAAACCCAAGGGAACACAAACTGCAGCTATAGAGGGGAGTGAGAATACGTGAGAGGAACAGCCCTGCAGACACCAAGGCCAGTGAAGAAGAAGGGGAGGAGGTGCGCCAGGCACTGGAGCAGAGATTCCCCTGCAGCCCCTGGTGAAGACCATGGTGAGGCAGGCTGTCCCCCTGCAGCCCATGGAGGTCCACGGTGGAGCAGATATCCACCTGCAGCCCAGGGAGGACCCCACGCCAAAGCAGGTAGATGTGCCTGAAGGAGGCTGTGACCCCATGGGAAGCCCGTGCTGGAGCAGGCTCCTGGCCAGACCTGTGACCATGTGGAGAGAGAGGAGCCCATGCAGGAGTAGGTTTGCTGGCAGCACTTGTGACCCTGTGGGAGACCCACACTGGAGCAGTCTGTTCTGAAGGACTGCACCCCATGGAAGGGACCCATGCTGGAGCAGTTCATGAAGAACTGCAGCCCGTGGGAAGGACCCACATTGGAGAAGTTCATGGAGAACTGCCTCCTGCACGAGGGACCCCATGCTGGAGCAGGAGAAGAGTGTGAGGAGTCCTCCCCTGAGGAGCAAGGGGCAGCAGAGATGACATGTGATGAACTCACCACAACCCCCATTCCCCATCTCCCTGTGCTGCTCAGCAGGAGGAAGTAGAGAAAATCGAGAACGAAGTTGAGCTCAGGAAGAAGGGAAGGGTGAGGGGAGGTGGTTTAAGATTTTGGTTTATGTCTCACTGGCCTACTCAGTTTTGACTGACAATAAATTAAACTAATTTTCCCCAAGTCGAGTCTGTTTTGCCTGTGACAGTAATTGCTGAGTGATCTCCCTGTCCTTATCTCAACCCATGAGCTTTTCGTTCTGTTTTCTCTCCCTTGTCCAGTTGAGAAGGGGAGTGATACAGTGGCTTTGGTGGGCACTTGGCATCCAGGCAGGGCCAATCCACCACAACATCATGCAATGTAAAACTCCAGTCAGTCTTCTAAGTGGTGTACCACTGGCACTCTGAAAGAAATAAAGACCTCTATCCAAATCGAAAGCATCTGCAGTTTACATTTTACTAAAAACAGCTGCAAAAGAGGCTCAATATTTAGACACTGCCTTGGTAGAAGCAATATTGGAAACACCTAAGTGAATGGATATTGTGAGAAATAAAGCTGTGCCAGTATTTAAGGGGTTACCCATCAGGTTTGTTTGTGACTCATCCTTCCTGGTCCTTCTGAGTTCCTTCAGCACTGCTGTGATACAAATGTCAGCAACGTAATTATCTTGGAGACTTTCAGACCAACTCACCTCTGACAGCCCTGTGAATACACTTTTCTCTGCAAGGATATGTAGAAACCAATTAATGGTTCTTCTGTGAGCTGTTCTGTAAAAATAATTCTTGTACATAAGGATCAAATTTGATATTGGCTGCAGCCATTTCAGACACGGTGAAGTACTGTCTCGGGGGACATTATACCAGTTAGCCCCGGGATTTAGAGATCAACATTTTTTGCCATTAAGGAAGGGGAGAGAGGGGGCCTTCCAGAAAGAAATCACTTGTTTGCTCCATACCCTGCATGAATATCAAAATTATCTGAAGAGAAAGTAGGCAGAATTTAAATGCCAAGCAGAAGGTAGAAATAGCAACATTTGACAGAGGTGAGAATAAGCTGCTACAGATGAGGTAGAGATGCAATGAGCATCATCTTTCAATGAGCATTAACATACTGCCCTAAGACTAGAAAAAGAGAGTTTAACTTTCCTCCCATGGAGTGACATGATGAGCTGGATTTGATCTTGTGTACAAACTGTGCACTATATATGTATAGTTATAGTCTGTGTGTATGTCTATGTGCTCCTTGTGAATACAATGATATAGATGATACCTTCTGGTGTACTAATATACAGCAAGAGTCACCTTCCCTGTGTCATCTCCTACTGTTATGTCCAGGCAAGTCACTCAAGTTGTTCCAATTAATTTGGACACATAACTCATTTTAGGGAGAGGGTGGACATGAATGACATATGCACATATATATATGTGTGTGGAGAAAATGTACTGGCAGTTAAGTCACCTCCTGTGATTAGGTAGATGAAGAATGGACGAGTGGAAAGGTTCACAGGCTGACAGCTTCTTAATGTCTACATCACTAGGAGCCCAAATCAAGCCACATTCATCCTCAATGTCTGAGAGCAAGATAAGGGTAAAGTTAGTCCTTTTTTGTCCTACAAGTGGTGTCTGAGTTATTTCATTTTCTAACACAACTTCTCCACAGATAGAAATATACACTGATATGTGTATACACTGGCTACCTGTCAGATGAAAGTTGGAAAACACATTGGCAAAAGAGGATAACAGCATTTGGTATCTAGCCCTGAATTAAGCCAGTAAAATAATTGCACTAGAAAGCTATCTTTGATGACTGCTACTTGTTAGGAAATGCATATGGCAGGATGGTCAGCCAAAGAAGGACTATATGTGGCACAAACGGATAAAGTAATGTGTCACCAAAGGGATGAAGTTCACCTGGTTCTGTTTTTAGTCCCATGTTCTCTTTTCTCTTTTTCTGTAGCTGATGCCTTCCTGTTACCCAAAATCTTCCTGCGTCATTCTTTGAGAAGTACTCAACAGTTGCATAGCCAGAGGCTGTGGTTACTGAGTCGCTTCAATCCAATAAAAATCTGTGCTAATTCTAGGAGAAGTGATGTTCCTTCACCACCACTCATCGCTCCTGCTGGCACAGGCACTTGTGAGGCTGTGTGTCAGGCAGGGTAAAGAAAGTGATTTGTCTGAAAACGATTGGTGTGTGCCAGCAGGGGCATGCATTCATGCTGCATTAAAGTGAACCCACAGCTATGGCCTGGAAAAGGGGGGCTTGTGGCCTAGGTGTCCATAAAAGCCTGGTTTGGGGATCTGGGAGCCAGTGGACAATCAGAACGGGCACATGAAGTCAGCCATCTAGAGACCCTAACCAGAAACTTAGGCATAGGAGTTGGTAGCTCCACAGCAAAGGTATGCAAAGCTTTATACTTCCCCCTTTTTTTTTTTGCCTTTTCTCTAAAAGTTGCTCTGAACTATGCTGAAATAAATGTGGAGTCCCGGCCTTTAAATGTGCTTTGCTTTTACAGAAGCTGGGTTTAATGCTCAGCTCGACTGGTGTTCATCTCAAAAATGTTGACAGTATGGACATGAGTGCCATTCTATGTGTAACGGCAGGAACCTAACAGTTTAGATTTAGCTGCATGTGCTAGGTGATGAAGGACTGTAAAGCAAAGTGCCTCTGCCTAAATGTTACATTTTGCCACAGGCAATGGCATGGCTGTGTGCAAATCTTAATGCTCTTTCAGCAGCCAGAGCTTTACAGTTGGGAAACATGTCTTAATTTTTAGCTTAATGTGTGCAACGGGATTAGTTATCACTTGTTTAGAAAATAGAAAAGTTTTGAAACAACATTTTTTTTTAAAATGGCAATATAAGGATAGCAATACTTGTTTATTTTTTGTAAATATTTTGTGAATTACAAAAATGTTTTCATGCTTTCTCTTTTAAAAAAATGGTTGGCAGGAAAATAACCTTTTTCATCTGTTTCTAGCCTTAAATTTGTAGTTTCTTTGCTCTTCTGAGGGTTTTTTCACAGTTATGAGGGCTAGAAATGTCTGAACTTTTAATAAAAAGTGCACTGAGATTCTTATAAAATATTTTGATTTCTGGCAGCCCAGGCTTGAAAGGAAAAAAGCCAAATATCACAGAACTTGTATTAAAATTAAGATATCTGGCAATATAATAAAGAGTGTAATCTTTAAATCTTTCTTTCTGTTTTTGTATAATTTTACCTGCAATTTTTTACAGATCATTGTCTCCTATCTGCAAACTTAAATCTTTTAAAGAAGTGTACTATAGTATTAAGATGAAAGAAATAAGAATTAGGAAGAAAAACACAGAAAAAAATATGAGGTATGGGATCATGATTTAACAAAGGAGTTAACAAAAAGAAACCCTTGCCCTAGAAAACAGTGATTCACAACAAACCAGAATATAGCTTTAAATCCTCTCCTAGGTTTTGTTTGTTTGTTTGTTTGTTTGTTGCTTTGTTGCTTTGTTGTTTTGTTTTGGTTTTGTGGGGAAAGTAAGTTCCACTGTAGCTTTTAAACTCCCGACCTCTAGTCATTATCAAGTAAGAACCTTATCAATTACTATAAATGTAATCACACTGCTTTTAATATTATGCAGAAAATTATGCATGGCAAAACTTGTGCTTCTTATCTACTTCTATAAATGTGTTATGCTGAAAGCAGATATTTTTCCTTTTTCTTTTTTGTCTGTAAAGATGAAGAACGCCTAAAGGATTTTTTTAGAAAGGAGTTAGGAGTACTCAGTATTTCTCCTGATAAAAAACTTTTAGTCTCCTTTCCAATTTTCTCCCAGAAGAAATGACTGCTGATTCCTTTCCTTGAAGATTAATACTTTAATCTTCTTAAATGATTGATATTATTTACTTGAAACAGCAATTTTGGTTATGATTCAATTCACAGGACCAAGAATGGTTGGTGTCATCACACACACTAACACAAGAATATTTCATTGGGCTCCCTGCTGTGTCATGGGAAGGGAATTAAAACACTTAACCGAATTATGCTTCTTAATTTTTCCAGATTTTTCCTTTCAGTCCCTCATGGTCCCATTGTTACATCTAGACACTGCCTTCAACCTAAGCAGCTTTTCTATTGTCTTGAACTTTATCCAGGTTTTTGACCCATTGTTGAAAACAATGATCTGAGTAGACATAAGGATGATATCTGTCCTTCATAAAGGATCTAGGAGTTGGCTAAACTTTGGATTCAGTTCAGGGTTAGCTATCAGTTGCTCACTTTTCCAAGGTTTTCCATTCTGCATTGCTAGTTTCTGGCATCAAACTCTGGCCCAGGTAGCTCTGATAGGCCTTGTACAGTGTTGCTCTTTCTTTTACAGTTGAATGCATGATTGGTGCCATGTGGCTTGTAGGTAACAATTTAAATCCGGTTTTGGAAATATTTAAAAAACCTTAAATTAATTGACTTGACTGTCCTGACTAAAATGGGGGAGGTTTGCTCTGAAATTACAAAAAGAAGGCTTTGCCTGAATCTGGCTGAGGCAAAACCACTGCTAAAAACTTTTGCAGGAGCAAAACCCTGTACCCCTACTGCCTTTGTGTTAAGCCTCCACAAATTTCAGATCTAAAGAGAAAGTATGAGTCAGTTGTCTCATAACAGTTAAGAATAAAATGTTCCCACAAAACTAAAGCTGCTAAATCTCTCAGTGCTCACATTGCCTGGGCAGTTGGCTGGCTTCCAGCGAGTATAAACTGATGCTCAGCCCATGGGGATGTGAAAGATTTGAGGGCATCATCAACAGGGAATTAAGTGTCAGCTTTTTACTGATGGTTTGCTTGCGCAGAGGCAGCATCTGCTGTGACACTTCTCAAAAAAGGTCTTTTGCAATACTAAAGCAAGGTTTGTTTTTTTCTTTTTCAGGAGAGAAAAGGCATTAGTAAAAGTCTTACATGTGAATCTTTGTTAACTTTGAAAATATATCTTTGAATTGAAAGTTTTCTGTCACAATATTATGAAATTAAACTGCTGAATATAAGGTGGTTGGCACAGCTGTTACACTCCCAACAACGTGCCAGAAGTCTGAACTTGTGGATACTGCCAAAATTCCCAGATTGCAAAGATGGAGAAACTATTGCTTTATCTATCCAACAAGCGATAACAATGGACCCTGGAAAATTCTTGGTTAGTCTTACCTAAGGAACCCTACAAATGCTCATAATAAAATCAATAAAAGTAATATTGCCATCTACCCCTAGCTAATCATCAGCAGTGGGTTAAAACTGTCTACACCCATGACTGGCCTCCAAGGGCTAGCTCTTGGCTATCGCATTCAAAGTGCCTGGCTGGTCACTCTGGAGCAAGATGCTGTGACGCAGGAGGGGATCAAATCTGTGATAAAGACTTCCAAGGAATAATGGTGAATACCTGGGATTTTCAAGACCATGTTTTAATGAAACGGAAAATGCATTACAGTCAATGGTTAATTCTGGCTATGTGTTAAGGAAGAACTGCTAGAGAGGAGTTTGTACAGTCTCAAATTCAGATTTTGGAGGACAACGTAGATGTTTCATTTGCAATGCTTTTAACATTAAATCTAACAGGTGTTATTAAAACACTATAATTAGTAAGATTATTTTTAAGCATAAACCAAAACAATCAGTTAAAGTTTGAAAGATATTGTAGGTCATGCTAATATTTTTTAAAGAAAACATAGTTCTAACCCATTGCATTTCCTCCGTGCCATGGCACAGAAACTTCAAACTCTTGTGGTACCAACCCTTGGTTTGCTAATGTTTCTGCATCTGAAGCACCTCCATGAATTTCAATATTGCATGTATCTACAAGGGAAGGAGAGGCACTTGGTGTGTATGGTACAATTACTACATACAGGTTGGAATATGTCTTGTTATAGAAAGGAAATTATCTGCCAGTTCCACAACTTGCTATTTCTCAGAATTTAGGATATTAGATTTTTTTCATATAAATTAATATCACCACTTTAATTGAACGCAAAAATATTTTCTCTCCCCAAAGACTGATGTTGGACTGGTTATATTTTAAGTCAAGTTTACCATAAAATAAGGATATCTCTCACTGATTTTGATTTATATTTTCAATATTGTATTTTAGAAAATGAATATGCTGGTTGCTCTTATTATTTTGCCAGATGAGCTTTTCCAATAAAATTGTGGTTTATACATGTGCAATAAATGTACATCCAGTCTGTGCTGTTATATGTTGGAGCACATGGTGTTCCAGCTTTTAAGGAGGATGATTATATCCTACAGATCAAGAGGTACCATTCAATATTTTTTTTTTCTTTTTTTGTAAGGAAAATGAAATTTGGTATGATATTTTATCAGAAATGAGAGCTATTTAGGTGTACTTTGAAGCTAAATCTGGTGTGCTAAATGCATTTAAAGACTAAGCTGTGTGAAATATGTTGGAATTAGAATAGAAACGGCAGATCAAGCAATTTGGTCCCTCCAGCACACTACTGTGGTTTTGGCAGTGGCCAATACCCTGTTTTTCATAAAATGACCAACTGGTCACCTACCAGAACCATTGGTGCTGCAATTGGTCAGTTACACAGTGTCAGGGACTACACCTTGTGCAGGAGACCAGATTCTTCCTAAACTCCAAAACAATGGCTGTATCCCCAAATAACTAGGATTTACACTTTACCTGAAATTTCAGGTCTGCTTCATACCTGAGCATTCAAAACACTCTCCACATTGGTTTTGTTTTATCTGGCTTTTGAATACACTTGCATGTATGGGGCTGTGTAAGCTGAGAGAGTGTATATTCAAATGAATTAGTCTGAATCACACAGTAAAAAGGCAAAAAAGATGGAAAAACAAGGAACAGAAGATTAGCATCAAGAGGATCTTGGTGCTTTTTTATGGCACTGCTATAGTTGAGGGGAAGATCTAAACATAGGTGGCACAAAAGTGAACTGCTAATCTGTATATGATAAGCGTCACATAATTCTATAAAATAGGGGATTTCTTTGTTCAGCATGAACCAGGATCATGTATTAAAAGCAGTTTAGTGGCTTCCCACACGAAGATATTGCTAGTATTGCATATAATTTGGACTGAAGAGCATTCAGTGGAGGTATTTAAAAATTATTTACAGGATCAAGGCTAATTTTATTAGTGGAAAGCACCTTTTAATTCATGAAGCTAATCCAGAAGTCTATAAAAAGTGAATTTGTATTTCACTCAGGACTGTGAATTTGTGTAATAAATGTAGAAAAGCAATTTGTAGTAGAAATAGTTTTATAAACCTGTTTTTTAAGCTGGTGATTTTTGTGTAAGGGAGCAAACTTTCAACCATTAATTGTGATCAACTTTGAATCATTGTTGTGCACAGTTATTATGTTCTGTGCAAAATGCCAGCCTTAGAGAACTTGCTGCTCAGTGAAGATATGTGTCTGAGACAACTTGTGGTGCTTGCATGTTAGGGAAAAAGGAGCTGTGAGAGAAGAGAAATGAAAGTAGAAAGAATCTCCCTTCACCTCAGTTCTCCATAGCATTCATAATTATTTCAAAGCATAGTTCTTCTACTTTGAAGAAACACTTCAGATTGCGTCTGTGGAGCGATGCTAAAAAGGGGCTGATGCAACAGAAGAAGTAAAATGCATCCAAACATGACTGACTTAGTAAGCATACCTAGAGGTAAATTGAGCCATGCTTCAGCTGTTGCATAACACCACAACAGTTTATAATTTATAGAGCTTATCTCACAGTTCATACTTGCATTTGTAGATTTTTGCAAGACTTATTTGCAAAGAAAAGTTAAAAAAGTGATCAAGGATTACATGATTGAGTCCTAACAGGTGACAAATAGCACCTATATCTTGTCATTGTAAAAGGAATTTATTCTGAGATTCCTTGAAGATTACTTGCTGCCTTCAAGAAGTGGGGCTTCCTTCTGGCTTTTACACTGAAACAAATCAGGCAGTTGGCAAATCTTGCTGCTGCTTTCTTTTCCAAATCTTTGAACAGAGATAACATCAATTCCCTGAAATTCTTCCCTAGCAATAAAATTTCTGATGACTAGTGAGCAGGAACATGGGGACCAGGTAGGACTAGCAATGCCAAATGTCAAATGTTCAAACAGTGCATCCTTAGATTCAAAAAACAGTGTAATGAATTAGTTGTAGGATGAGGCGGGGAGGAGACTATAACACACAGCTAATGGCTGTAAAGACCAACTTGTGGTGAAATACACTCAGATAAAGCTGCTTTAAAAATGAGAACAATCTAATGCACATGAAGGATCAGGAAAACTTTGTCTCAGAGCGCCTTACAGAGCATTTCTACTCCACTTGGCATATACTCTAGTTTTCCTTCTAAGCCTGAATTTCTATTGCCCTTCACCATGCAATCAGTTATCAAGGGTTTGGGTTTTTAAAAATTATTATTATCTTCTACACTAACTGATGATACTATAAAAGCTATTTACTAAACTGAAATCATTCCTTGCTTTCTTCTTAAGACTCCATATGTGACTCCATATGTGACCAACAGAGATTAACTTTTATTTTGAAGTCCAGCCTCAGCATAATCAGTATTTGCAGATCTCCATGCTCTGTTCATGTCTGGTTTACAGAAGGGAAATATTATTTCCTCTCCTCCAGTGAGATAAGAATGGCATAATAGTTTCCACACATTTTATCTTTAAGTCTTGATTTTCCTAAATTTTTAGAACACCCGGCCATTTCCTAACATAAAGCTTGTGAAGCATTTACACAATTTAGCTAATCATTCCTACCCAGTCCTCCATCAACTTTCAACCTTTCAGCTGTGTTCAGGTTTTTAGAAAATTCAGTGGCACTTTCCTGCAGCTCTTCAAAGCAGCCACCTTGTGCTTTGCTGTGTTTTCAAATTTCTTTAAAAGGAAATTTCAGGACAGATGGTCTAAGAGGTCACAGTAGAACTGTTGTCTCTTTGGCAAGCTGTTCTCCATCTCACATGTCACGATAAGTTTCCAAGGAATTTCTTTTGCATTAGAAACAGAAAACTTAATAACTGCTGCCATGATTGGTTGCTCAAATAAAATCATCACTTCAGGAGTGTGTTTTCTGTTTGGACAGCAAGTTATCTCTACAGTCAGTGTCACGGTCCTTTCCTGGATGGGGATGGGAGCAAAGACAGCAGACAATTAAGTCCACAGAGCCCTGTTCTTTTTGCATCGCCTTTAGCTACACTTGAACTGGTCTAGACTTGAAATGTACTTGGCCAGACGAGATTTTTTTTTTTTTTAATTTCTCCTTGCTAAGAAAAACCATTTCTCTATCTTTAAGATCTATGAATTGACAGGACCTTTTGGAGGTAAAGGAGCTGCATTAAAAAAGCCTGGAATTATGAGTAATTTGGGAAAACAAGAATATATTCAGGAAACAGAACAACGCAAGTCAAAACCAGTAAACAGTTAAAACCTTCCCGCTGGCTCAGTATTTGGTCTCCAGGGGATGGGGCAAGTACAGGAGGGAGAGCTAGGAAGAAGGAAGAGTTGTGTGGCTAGGAGGAGTGTGAAAGGATTTTTATTTGTCCAAGCCAAGTTCCAAAATTAATCTATTTCTTTTTCCAGTGTCTTCATGTCACTCCTTTGAACTTTTTGGCACTGAGGAGCTACCAGCCACCTTAGAAGAGGAAAGCCATCTGATGGCCAGAGGTCTCCTGGGAGCAAGGATGGAAACTTGCTTGGGAATTTTAAACCCGTGTTTCAAATCAACACCTGACAAGCAGTACTCACCACATCTTTACAATAAAATTATACCAGTGCACATGTTGGACCAGCCTTTGCCACACCATTTGCAGTACCATTTAAGGAAAATTTTCAGAAGTGTCATTCCTTGTAATCCAACTTCTTTACCTCAGTTGCAAGGGTAAATAACAAAGTAATTTATCTGTGCAGGTCAAACTTTAAACATAAAGATGTAGTCCTGATTTTATGGAGGGCTTTTTTATTTTTATTGCAATTCTTTGCCACTTTAGGACTACAAAAAAGGCTAAAAAAAAAGCATCATTACTGCTTTGTGCATGGTATTTGTTAAAACAGAGGGTTTTTTTCAGACAGGTTTTTACACCAATAGCAAGATTTAATAAAAAATTACATTGCTTAGTGTGTCTTTGCAAAGAGTTTATTACTTCTGCTTTCTCACTCATGTGACCAGAAGAATGTAAGACAGATGTTCTTTAACATAAGGGATGAGTGGTCACAGTAGCTTAGTGTCAAATTAAATTGCGTGCATCTTTCTTAGAGCAATTTTAAGAGGAGGTAGAAAATCTGCAACCATTAAAAATGTATGTCTGAGATCACAAAAGAGTATCCCTCTTCCAGTACTTGCTCACTACTGAGCGCTCTTCAAGTGTTCAGAAAATAATTCTGAAGTTACTTTAAAGTGCTGCAAACAATGTGCTTTAATCTTATGGGGGCATCCAGTAGGCTACGTAGGTCTGAAAGTAAATTTGTGCTGGCTTTGAGATTGTTCATCTTCAAGTTATCAAGTTTTCAAAAGCATAGCAGCTGTTGTAGTAAGGCATGAATTGATTTTTTTTCCCTGTAGTGTCTTTGTTTCAAATTAGTTCCTCTAACTACTTGAATATTTGAACCACTCACAGTAATGCTGGGAAGTTTATGGGTTTTATTACTAAGGCATTTTTGCTGTTTATTTTAAAAAATTACTACTTCTCAAATAGCATATCATAGAAAATGGAAATTTTATAGATGTTTGGAATTGCAATACTACAGCAACTAAGAAGTCATGTAACAAAAGGCACTGTACTGTAGATTTCAAATAAAGTATTGCTAAACATATTTCAAGCATCTTCCTGAGCAGCTCTTATTTTTAATGACCACTGATGCTGTATAAGTAGATTGAAAAGTTAGTATCAAAATGATATCTGATATCAAATGAGTCATAGTTTTTTGTCTGTCTGTAATATGATGGGAGGAAAGGTTAGGCCTGTTCCACCATCTTTTCTAAGGAAGTTAGCAATACCTGGTCAGAGCATAATTTCTAGAAAAAATGAGGAGAGCCCGCATAGATGTCAGTGGTTTAAAGAGCGTGAGCATTAACTCTAGGAAAAGGGCTAAAACTGAAAATGTCAACATACTTACTCCTACTCTTTTATCGTTTCTGGAATTTTGCAGAAGCCTTGCCGGAAAAAGTTACTTCTAGAAGTCTGGTTTTCTCTTAACTGTCTACATTTGTTAGCCTCTTCCAACCCTGTAAGGATTAATTTCCTAACACTTCAGACAGCAATTAGTATGAGAGCCTTGGAGCACACAGCAAAACAATACACTCTGCCTTTCCTAGGAGAGAAAACTTACTCTAAAAATTTGGGCTATAACATTAAATATTGAAGAGGGACAACTGAAACAACAGCAAAAAAGGTAAAAAGTGAAAGAATTAAAATCCTTCAGTGAAGGCAGGAAACTTCTTAATTTCTGAACTGATAACAACAGATATTAAATGATAGGGAGTGAAAGAGGGAGGCAGGAAAGAAGCCTGCCAATCACAGTTGTAAAGAAAGAGGTTACTTGAGCCAGACAGATTTAAGCACATGAAAAGCAGGAAGCTACTGAAATTAGTATTACCTTTGCTGCATTTTCAGCCAGTGAAGAGAACAGAAAGAATCATTAGGAAAACAGGAGAGAAACTGTCATTTCTTTCCTTACTACTATTGAGGGCGCATGGGGCAAATTTATTTTCTCAGTAGGTAAAGCTCAGGTTCAGCTAGAAAAGGAGAGCAAAAATGAAGTCCCTGGCACAAAGTAAAATTAACAAATTCTGTATTCCAGAGGCTTGTCAAATGGACTGATCATTTGGCTGTATTTCTTGACGGAATTTTTTCAGCATGTTGGAGCAGTGAAAACCAGAAGCTCTAACAAAAGTTTTGTTGCACCTTAAACTGCCTGTTTTCTATGAGCATGACTGGGAACATGCAAGGTCAAACTTTCCTGCAAGTGTGTTAATACTAATCACAATATAGCAGCAGCCCGTTGAGCTCCCATTTAGAAAGATGAATGCGTGAATATCACACTTGCAGCATAGGCTCTTAGGCAGACCAGAGAATAAAGCAGGAAAAGGCTCCCTCCACAGCACCTGATGGATGGGTCATTAACACATGCAGCTGTCAGAATAGCTGCAGCCAAAAATGCGCTCTTTAGCAGAGGAAAATGTATTGTAGGGCATCATTAATGTGCCTTGACCTAGTGGCTCTGAGATTCTGAGTTTTCTGACACACTTGGTGTTCCAGAAAGCAGGGTTTTCCTTTTCTTTTTTATATATTATTTAACCAAGTGTGCACTGTCTTCAGTACCACACAAAGAAAACAGTTTTGATAAGTCTTCCTTCCATGCCGCAGCAGCTAGCAAGAGCTTGCAAATGGGAATAAAACACGGCAAATTAAAAAATTTCAAAGCTGGGTAAAAAATGTTGCCCTAGCTACCCTACCCTGGGTTGACATCAATAAATGGCAAATGTTTGCTCAAGCAATTGACTGCATGTGGATTTATCACCAAACGCAATTGACACTGTCCCTGCTCTCAGTCATGGTAACTTCAATGTCAAGTCAAACCAGGGGCCTTTACCTCAGCTGGCACAAGTAAACCTGAAGAGGGTTTACCTCACTGTTTCTTCTGGCTTCAGGCAATAAAGCTCAAATTTACCAGCTGGGAAATAGTATTTACCCTGTCCCAATGGGCTGTTTTGGTCAAAAATCCTTCCCACAGTGGCTGCCAAATTGTCTGAAAGGCAGCAGAACAGCCCTTTTCCCTTCAACCCTCTGGGCCCCTCTCCATCAGTTCAGGTGAAAATACTGCATATTAACACAATTTATCCATCTTGTGTGAAAGGGATACAGTAGTGTAACTGTAAATTCACTCAGCATAGTTGAGTGTGGGTAAGGTGAATTGATTTTCCATTTTCTGTCTCTCAGAGCTTATTTCCTTTAAAAGAGACAAGTCTGGATACAACCTTGGCAAGCAGTAAATCTAAAAGGCTTTTTTCCTTGTTGTATAGTTGGATAAATTTCAGTGACCATTGCTCTTACTTTTCTTTATATTTTTAATATTTTTTTATAAAAGAATGTAGCTTAATGTCACCCTGGGGATGTTGAGAATAGTCAGCAAATTTAAGAGCTCTGATATTCATTGAATAAGCTCATGTACCACAGCTTAGGCTTCATGTTTGACCAAAAGTACCTTTTTATTACTTATAATAGTCTATAAATTCTCCTGTTTCCAAAACCTGGAATCCTTAAGGTTTCTTTTTCAGATTTTTTTTTTTTTTCTGTTTTCTTAAGCTTTGGGCTTTAAATTTCTGAAGTGTTTAGACATTGTAGTCAGTGCAATAGAAGTTCAATGATAACTTCCTATATGCCATTGTAACTACCCAGTCATATAAGATCAATTTCTGACTCAAACGCTTTATGATCTAGTTCAGATATAGCAAAGATGGTTTACAGGGAGTGCTAGAATTAAAAGAACCAAGGATGTACCAAGATATATATAAAAACATCTTTAATTCATTTTTGAGTGAGAATAGGGTTGTCTGAGTAGAAGGGCTTTGCTTCAAGCAAAGAGTTATAGTAGTAATAAAGCTGAGGGTAACAACAGTTAGGATTTGTGGTTACATAGGAGGGCCAGTAGATCAACATCTGATTTGCAGAAAACTTCTAACAGCTCTGTTATTCATTCAAAAAGCTCATAAAACTGAATGCAGGCAGACAGGGGACCTGACCTAGGAGATGCATGGGGACATCAAGACATGTCTGCTGCCCAGGGCTGCTTCTGAGTGAAGCCTGAAGATGCATGGTTTCTCAAACACTGGGACATCTTGCTTGATTCAGCTGCCAAGCAGTCAAAATCCTGTTAAAGTAAGTGGTGCCTGTCCCTGTAAGTGAAAAACTGCATGGTGGGGAGCACCCTCAACATTCATAAAGCTCCTTTTAGTTTTATTCCTCTTAAACTTTGCTCCTGCACATTGAAACCCTGTCAGCCACCTGGCCGTAGAGTCATGTGCAGTACTGAGAGTGGCAGGGGAGACTGCTTACACCTCCTTGCTGCTACAGATGTGGTGGGTTTTGTTTGAATGAGTGGGGGTACATCATTCTCATACATTTTGCAGTATAAATCTAGAGAGCAAAGTTATGTTTGTTGATTTGATTTCTCATTTTCTCTCTGTCTATATTTTTCCATCAAAAAACCTGTTTCATTTCCATTTGCTTTTATTTCTAGCACTTTGGTGAAGCTTGACCTCCTACCAGTCTCCCAGCAAAATGTGGTATGTCGTTGTTTTGCAGGTGTTACAATAAAAGAAATGTCAAATCAAGGGCTATGTTAAAATCCCGGTGAACCAATTCAATTCATCATATTCTCATACCTAGGATACTTGTGAGCTTGCTTCTGCAATGGGTTAGTGATTGAATCATGGCAAATAAGTATTTTTACACAATAGTGTTTGAACAATCTGGCTTATTTGATAAGATGGGGGCCCTCCTCCTGATATATTAATGTAAATTAGAGCTTGTAAAATGAAATGTTGCCAGAACACAATACTATATGCAAACCAGAACATTTCTCGGAGAAAAATCAGTTTTGACAAGTTCTTGCAGAGGAGAGGGAGCTCGTAAGAGCGTGTCTAGCAGTCTGTGCTTGGCAAAATTTCATCAGGTCATGGGAGCCACATCAGGCAGAAAGGAGAACTGAACATGAACTTTTCTTCCTTATATGTAAGTACTTTGGGATTTTAAAAAATGCTCAGAACAAACTTTTGCTATTCATTAGTTAAAGAGGAAGAGACATGTCCTGGGCCAGGGTTTTCATGCTGCAGGTCACCCACAGGCATACCGACAGGGTCTTGTTTCCTGAAAATACGAGAGAGGTTTTGTTTAGATTGTAGTTCAAGGAGAGGAAAAAGTTGCAATGTCCAAAGCTTTAGTGAAATAAAGCTTCTGTTTTCCAGTTAGTTTCACTGAAATCAAAACAACATCCTTGTGCTGAGAAGATTTTGACCACTGCTGGGTGGGTGGTTGCATTTTACAAATAAACAGCATGTGCCTTCCTCCAATCGGTTGAGGATTTGCAGGCAGGTGGCTTGGTGGGGGCCCTGCTGTGGACCTGTGCATGGCTTGTTGCGATGCGAATAGGTGCAATTAGTTTCAGTTTATGCTCTAGGTGATACCTGGCTACTCGAAGCACAAAGTATGAGGGGTAGAGGGAGAACACCGAGCCTGGGAAACGTGGGAGCTGTTTTTAGCTGTTACCAGTGACCTCTTGTGGCTCAGATGCTGCTGTGCCGGGAGAATATTTTGCTTGGGCCAGGGTGGGAGATTGCTGAGAACAGCCTGCATTGCATTGCAGGTGTCTCATCTGTTGCGCTGCATATGTTGTTGCCCACTTCCCTCACCCTGCCCTCTGCCATTGACGTATGAATTATGAACTTGCATGTACACTGAATCTCTCCTTCTAAGCCTTGTTTAAAGAAAAGTTACATGGGAGATCACTTTATATGCTGCTAAAATCTTGGGGTTTCATTCTCCCAGAGACTGTTTTTACCATGGGTTTCTACGTGCTCACTTCTCAGTCATTCCCTCTGGCATTCTGGTAATTTTTGGCCACCTTAAATTCAAACCACAGGTGTTAACAGGCTTTCTCCATGAAGCCTGCCCCAGTTTCTGTACAAAATTTCTGGGAAACCACAGGATTTTGTTGAGGGGAATATCACAAACCCCATGATTTCTTGGACATGTGCCTGGAATTTGCATTCATGTCAAGTTACTGCAAGAAGCTGGCAAAGACAGGGGTCCATGTTGTAAGATATCTGGGGCACGGAGTGTATCAAGTGCATGAAATGCCTGCATGACAAAACTAAGAACAGTGTTGGCAAATCTGACAAGTCCACTGTGCTTTGAGTCTGGGCCTTGAGGTCATATCCCACTGACCTACCCTAATCAGTCACTACCCAGTGAGCAGGTAAGAAATGAGCAGATTAGAGGAGGAGGCAGGGGATGCTCCAGAAAATATCTTGAGAGACATCCTGGGAGCTGCTCTCGGTGCCAGATGCCCATGTATTGGTATTGGCATAACTGAGTTTATTGACTGCATTTTCTGGTCAGTCCAAGGAATAGTCTGAGTTGAATGTGAGCAGCAATTGCTGAATCTAGTATCAAGAAGCTCTCAGGAACTTCTGGTAGACTGTTCTGGTTTCAACTGGGATAGAGTTAATTTTCTTCCTAGTAGCTGGCGTAGTGCTGTGTTTTGGATTTAGTATGAGAATAATGCTGGTAACACACTGATGTTCTAGTTGTTGCTAAGTACTGCTTATGCTAGTCAAGGACTTTTCAGCTTCCCATGTCCTGCCAGTGAGAAGCTGGGAGGAGGCACAGCCAGGATAGTTGACCTAAACTGACCAAAGGGCTATTCCATACCATATGATGTCATGCTCAGTATATAAGCTGGGGGGAGTTGGCTGGGGGGCAGCAATCGCTGCTTGGGGACTGGCTGGGGATCAGTCAGCAGGTGGTGAGCAATTGCATTGTCCATCACTTGCTTTGTATATTATTATTACTATTATTATTATATTGTTATTATTACTACTACCATTTTACTTTATTTTATTTCAAGTATTAAACTGTTCTTATCTCAACCCACGAGTTTTCTCACTCTTACTCTTCCAATTCTCTCCTCCATCCCACCAGGGCAGGGGGAGAGAGCGAGCAGCTCTGTGGTGCTTAGTTGCTGGCTGGGGTTAAACCACAACAGCAAGCAAAGTGATTGTCACAGAGCAGGGGGTCTGGGATCCAATGAGGAGGAGCTGGGGGTAAAAAGGAAGAAACAGCTCTTTTTCCTTGCACATTTGTCAGAAGGATGAAAAGCACAGGATGGTTTGTTTTAACTTACCATTCCGCTTAATTTCTAAGCAGCCAACAATTACAGTATTTGCCTTCATAATCCATGTTGCTGAGACTGCTGCTCTGTCTGCTGGTAGCATGCCTGCAAACCAAGAGTGTCCTGGGTCCCCCCTATTTCCTCTTACCCACAGGTGTCACACAGAACATGGCTTACTGCAGTAACACACAGAGTACAAGCCACTTACATTTGTGTGGTCCTGCTTTCCACCTGGCAGAATATGTTCCACTGGCAACCTTTGGGTGTCCCTAAGATGAATTTCTGCAAAAATTGTATGGCTTTTTACAATAGTTGTGTGGCTGTAATATAGCTGAACAAGCTAGAATGATAGAGGGTAGTGGACTCAGAACAAGCAGTATGGAATAGCTCTCTGTCCTGGTTTCGGCTGGGATAGAGTTAATTTTCTTCCTAGGAGCAGGCATAGTGCTGTGTTTTGGATTTAGGATGAGAAGAATGCTGATAACACGCTGATGTCTTTAGTTGTTGCTATGTACTGCTTATGCTAGTCAAGGACTTTTCAGCTTCCCATGCTCTGCCAGGTGCACAAGAAACTGGGAAGGGGCACAACCAGAATAGTTGACCTAAACTGACCAAAGGGCTATTCCATACCATATGACGTCATGCTCAGTATATAAACTGGGGGGGGACGTTGGCCGGGGAGCAGCGATTGCTGCTCGGGAACTGTCTGGGTATCGGTCGGCGGGTGGTGAGCAATTGCATTGTGCATCACTTGCTTTGTATATTGCTATTATTATTATCCTTATTAGATTATTATTATTATAATTACCATTTTACTTTATTTCAATTATTAAACTGTTCTTATCTCAACCCAGGAGTGTTTCTCACTCTTACTCCTCTAATTGTCTCCCCCATCCCATTGGGGTAGAGGGAGTGAGCGAGCAGCTGTGTGGTGCTTAGTTGCTGGCTGGGGCTAAACCATGACGCTCCTTCTTCATACAAGAAAGTGTCACGTTATTCTGCACCGTGCATCTCTGGTGTGTCCCATACAGTGATTTATGGACTATCATCCATGATCAGTTGCTATTGTCTGTAGACAGACAAGTGTGCATTAAACAAACTATAAGTATGTCAGTGCTTCTGATCTCAGGATGTTTAGAAAAGCAGCCACTGTAGTCCTATCACTTCTGGAGTATCAGTTATGTCTACAGCATTTTGGGGCAGTTGACTTCCACATTACAGCTATCTAGTAGAAACAGTCCTCTCAGCATGCTCCTTAATAGAAGGAGTGCAAGCTCTTCACACTGGATCATAGACATAGGTTTCCTCTGTTTTCTTGTTCTGCTGTAGAGACTTTTAAGCAGATCCCAAGGCTTTGGGATGGTGGTCAGGAGGCAAGAACAAAATCTGAAAAATCTGGGCAAAACAGCACATTAAAAAGGCTATATGAGCATCATGAAGCTGAAAAACAGGCAAAAAACTGATTGACTCGGATATTTTATTGCCATAACTTCCAAGATGTGGTTCGATCTACTTGGAGCTTTGTCGAGGGATAGGTCCCAGACCAGGGGTCTGGGGACTCTCATGCTTGTTACAGGTATGCGATTGTAAGGAGTGAAACCACCAATCTGCCAGAAGGGAGCTCAGCGGTAAGCATACAGTAGGTATCTCTGACACCTGACCTGCTTTCCAGGGGCAATTCTTTTACACAGTGCCACTGTCAAAAAAATCACAAAAGAACTGCTTGAACTCTTTAGTACTGTTTATATCCCAAAAGACAGAGTAGCAGATCACAAACTGATTTCCAAGTAACTATGTTAAAGGAGTTTTATCAAATTTGATGAAATTGAGGCCATTCAAATGACCTTTTATCATCCTCAGACATACAGCCTAGTGTAGCAAATCAATCAGTCCCTCAGAGGAATGCTATGAAAGTATTTGCAGGCAGACCCCCAGCCCATGGATAAGCTGTTGCTTTATCTTTTATTAGCATTTTCTAAATCCTCCAGACTTCGCTGAGATTTCCTACACTTGCATACACAGAATAGCTTCCTGACACATTAGCTATGACTAAGAAAACTAAAGAGGACCGAACTTTAGAGTCTTCCAGTGTCATGGATTTATCATAAACAGGAGGGGAAAGCCCGCAGATGTTTCTCACCTCACCACAGATAATCTAGATATGAGGTAAATTACGTGACTCAGAGGAGAAATGAGCCCGGCAACACATGGGGCAAGGTAGCATGGTTACTGTCACCTTTTACAAAATGGTAAGTAACATTTATAGTGGCAGGCAAGTTGGGTCAGTGAGTTGTGACATTGACCTGTCAGATAAATGGAAAAATGTACAGTTGTTAAAAGTGCTATTGAAAGAAAATACTGGAAGCTAACATTGACTATATTCCCTGAATCAAACTCAGAACAGGAAGTGTCCACCAGATTAAAACGTGCACAATGCAGCAGACTTGAAGAAGGATGCAACTGGTATCTGAACTTTGCTCAAGTATCTTACTCTGGACATTTTTGCTAAGTGAGGAAGGGCTGATATTACCCATCACATTACTGATGCTAATCAGCATGTGGTTTCTGAAAAGTTGCAGAACAGCTGAACCCCAAAATGGAGCAACAGATAAAACCGAAGTTGATACTGGAAGTCACTGAGCCATGTAATACTCTGTGGGGTAGCCATAGGTATCATCCCAAAATAGAATGGGGAAATTTTGCTCAAGATTCTAGGAAATTCAGGTCACTTCAGAGTGTGCTGTCTGAGGTCCCAAGGGATGTGTGTCCCAAACACTTACTAAATAATAGAAAATATCATTTTGTATTGCTGGGTTTCACAAAAGAACTGTTGGGGGTGTCTGTGCTCAAATCCAATTGCTTCAGGGATCTACTCCTCATGTCCAAAACAGGCAGCATGCTTGAGTGATGGTATTCTTCTAGAGGGTCACTGAAGCAGTTGCTTGAGTCATTCAGAAGTTTCTACACGATGAGACATAAAAAACTATCTCGACTATTAACCTCCAGGTGTGTGCTAGCTTGCTTGAGGATGACATCCCTAGGGTATCTGGTAAGGGTATGGAAAAGCTGATCTGAATTTTTCCAAGAATATAGAAGCTTTCATTCTTTTACAGAGAAAAGAGGTGATCAAGAAAAAATAAAAAAGACAAAGAAAACTCCTAAAACATACTTAAATTGCCTTTTATGCCTTAAAGAAGATTCTTAGCTTGGAACCAGCTTTAGCTTTAAAAAAATTACTACAGTGGAAATACACACCAGAGTAGGGCTGCAAGCTGCACTAATCCAGAAGATGAAAAACATACCTTGTTAAAAATTAGCAGACAAGTGGACCTGCAACAGCAGTAATACATCACCATAGAAAAAGGCCATCTCATAGTAAAATGGTCATTGGAAACAGCAGTTTTGTCCCCGAGGGTTTATTTTTATATTAGTATGAAAAGGTTCCACTGAACTGGTAAAATACAATCAGGTATAAGAATGCCACTTAGTAAGTATGACTAAGAGATATTTGGTCTTGCAGCCTTACACACCAGGAAGTGGCATACAGAAACTTTTGGGGCATTTTTGTTTTTTTCTTTTTTTTTTTCCCCACCAAAGACACCCACCCTTTTCTCATTTCAATTCTGATTTCTTCTACAGCAGATCAACCAAATTCTATCACAAAATCTGATTGCTTGGGTTGCAACAGGTTCTCTAGCATTTGTGGAGAAGCACTGTATAAAGTGAGCTTGTAGTGCTAGCTTTGCAGTGATGTTACTAACACGTTTTTTCTGCTACAAATCAATATATAATTTAGTCAAAACAGAATAAAATCTCATTCACATTTGCACAAAAAAAACCCCAAAAGCGAAAAAAACAGAAAAACCCAAACCCACAACACATTTGCCACCCTCAGTTGCTGTGCCAGAAAGTATCTGGGATGACTCACTCCACCATTTGAATACAGCAAGGGCTGGTAAGAATAGGGGAAGGGGCAGATAATATTTTACAAATTCTCTTTCAGGGGAGGAAATTTGTTTTAGGGAGAGATTACAGCCTGAGCAAAATCACATTTCCCTATTCTGCAACTGTATTCTCTTCATTCCTCCTTCCTAGGTGCACAACTTTGCATCTGGCTTTCTTAAAAAACACTTCATTTGAATAGAACCTCCTAACTCATAAACTGCATCATTATTTACTCTTTCGCAAGTTCATTATTACATCCACAGATCTGGTCAACAGTGATTGTAAATTTTGATATAATTGGTAAGTGTTACATAGTTTTAAGCATTTAACAGATCTTTGCCAAAACAGACCTTTTTCTGAGACGTGAGATAGTAGAAATACCTTGCATTATAACCATATTCGAATATCATGTAGCATTGAGTTATATACTGTATGAAAATAGATATGCTGTTTCTGAAAACTGGGAATCTTCACAAGTAGCACCACCAGGTTTGATGAGACACCAGGCTAATGCTCCATTGCTTTTACACTGCTAGCCTTTATTGGTAAACACCCATCGTATCAAAATTCTGCAGGCTTACTGCAGCTGTGCTGCTTTTGCTTCCTGTGTATGGACACAACATTAGTTTTCTTCTGTCTGCCTGGAATTTTATAGCGTTCAGGGTTATGCTCCAGCTTTAAATACTCATCCTTAACAATGCTAATAGTCTTTCATACTAAGGAACTGGAAAATACTTCATTGTGATATATATTAATGGCTAATAGTAATGAATTATAATATTCATATTATCATTCTTCCTTTATTGTTTTCCTGCATCTTGTACTGTGCTTACTCTAAGCCGGCCAACCTTGATACTGTTCCTTCGAACAATGCATATTGGCCATCGTCTTCTGGATGAGAATACAAATATTGACATGACTGTAAGTACAGCAGATAGGAAAGTTTTTTCTAGATCTGTGGTGGAGCACAGCTGTGTATCACATGATGTGAAGGGGATGTCTGTGTGCAAGGTCCTGATGGTGGGCAAGCAGAAGAACACACGTAGAACCTATATGGCCTGCTCTTACCAGATTTTTGATGCCTGAAAAATACCATCCAAGCCCTCCCCTTCACTTAGTCCTATTACAACCTCTATTTATCCACTCTAGTGCAGAACTGAACATGGTAACTGCTGCATTAGGACTGTGTCAAATGGTTGCATTTGCAACAGCAAATAAAATTAAGGTAAGTGAGAAGGCAGTGACTTGTCTTGCCTACAAATTATAAACATTCTGCCTTTAAAAGTGAGAATTAAGTCATTTTTCCAAGTAATTGGCAGAGGGCTAGGAAATTAAATTAGCAGAAAAAATGTTTTTAAGGAGAGAGATACAGCATAGCATATCTTGAAGCGTAGGGGAGCAGGAAATGACTAACCACAAACCTAAGCACGTCTTGGCTGTTCCCTCTCCTTTCTCTTTCCTTCTGCATGCCTCAGGCTAAACAGAAAGGTATTTACCTATAAAGTTATATACTTTAAGAAAAAACAAAAAAGGAGTCATGAATGAAGCTGGAGGTTAAGTCCACCAGCTAAAAACTGGTGCAAATATGCTGCAGGGATGAGAATTTTACAGTAGAATTCACACATTAATACTTAAAACAGGGAAACTATCCTGAAGCCAGAGTTGTCTGCATGAATATCCATGCATATTTTCTCTTAAAAAAAAAATCATATTTTATGCTGATTCAGATAACTTTCCTTCAGATGATCCCTCACACTCCCAGGCTGGCCTAATCCCAACTTCTGGCTGTAGTTCCATGATAGCATATTTCAAGAGTCTTCCTCACTGCAAAACAGTTGAAAATAGCTGTTTCAGAAGAGTAGCAGAAACACTACGATTGACTTCAGATCACATCTAGACTCCTGTTTTGAGCCCGGAAATCGTGTGATTGTTAATACACTGAGTTACACATCCTGCTCTGCATCCACTACAAGTTTAGCTCACAGGGATACTACTCAACTAGGCAAAAGAAATATTTGCCTGTCTAGTGAAATGAAAGTAAACCACTGGAGGCTTGGTTAACAGATTTTTGCAAAGTGCCAAGATTTGTTGATCAACAAGTTTTACTGCAATCACAGGGTAAGCATTCATGTAAACGGAGATTAATTCATTTAATGAACTGCTCAGTACAGGAAAATTTCCCATGTGTTTTTATCAGGAGAACGTTCTGCTACAAATCAGGCTTTGTTCTCTGGTATGTAAATATAACTCTCATTTTTGCATAAGAGAGTTATGAAAAATTCAAGACAAGAAATTTACTTTGTTTATAGTGAGCAAGTAATATTTTTGTGCTATCTTATCCGTTAACCAGAAATCGAGAGACTGGGCACAGTTATTTTGCTTCCATTTCCTTGACTGCAAGTGCAGCTGCATTTTGCAAAGTCTGTCTGTGTAGTCACCTTGCGCGGACAGGAAGTGTGTTTGTACAGCATAATGATTAGGATCTGGTCAACACAGAAAACAGAATTGCACAGAGGATGTAATGAGGTCTGCAGATTTCATACTTCCGATACGGAAAGCAAAAGAATTCAGCTTTGCTCTTTAAACCCAAATGGAGGAACCACTTAGCTCATTAGCAAAGTCCATTTGATAAGGTAATGAGTGATGCATTTGGATCCACCAAGCCATGTGTGTGATCAATTTTCAGAGCACACTATGCAGGAAATCACTAGTTTGCATAACTTTATTTAAAATAAAATCAAAATTATTAAATAATAAAGCTCTGATATATAGGAGCAAAAATCAGTAATACATTAACATACCAGAGTCCAGGTCAAATTGCCTTTTAATACAAGTAGGAAGTACTTTAGAATCAATCAACACTTAGCAGCTGCAAGTACTTTGTAAAAAGCAGAATTTTTCAACTTGTTTCTTAATACATGAAGTATTAAGCGGATTTTTTCAACTCATGTCTCAAAGCTTTAAGTGACAGGTATGTAAAAACACCAAACATGCAAAAAATATTTTTTACTTCTTCGTGTGAAACTGAAATTCCCCCTTCTGAATAAGAGGCCAAAGCAAATGCTTCCTGGAAACAAGAAACTGAGTTTTAACAAACGATCACTTAATTTTAAAAAAGCCCCAAATCAAGCCACAGGTATGTGCACACTTTAATTATATGATCAGGTTAACAATAATTTCAGGCTGCCGGTATGGATTTACATAAAAATGCCATTATGCTGGTATGCAGCTACTTAAATAGCTGGTCTTTCTACCGTGTGTGCAAAGAGACACCATACTGCACTAACTCTTACCTTTTCGCATCTGAGAAGGCACACGAGTTTTCACTATCCCATAGGTCAACAAAAATACTAGATTTATAAAGTCCATGTGCTAGGTTTAGTTTTTAATTTATTTTTTTCCTTTTCTTTAACTTTCAAGATACTTTTAACTGCTGAAGGAAATCCCGTCACTGAGGTAAGGAGAGGGCTACAGTGCACTTCAGTCGGTCATCCAGTCTGAACAACTGGAAAACTAAGGCTAGCATGAGAATACCAAATTTCTTTTAAACTTTTTAGGTACTAGACTGAAATGCAAAGAGTAACAGTAGCTAGGCTGCAAGCAACTGATGTCACTAGGAAAAGTGCAAAGCCAGAGCTCAGCTAATAGCCCATAAAATGGCAACGTAACACTAAACTGGAGTCTCCTTAAAATAATACAAGTAAAACCAGAATTTGTAAGTGGTAAGAAAATTGCTGAAGCTGTGTCTGGTGTAGCCTGGCTTTGGGTAAAACTCAATGGAACTGACTCCTTGTTAAATATAAGCATCACCAGACCCTTTCAACCTATCTTCTCCTGTGTAACAATGGTTTTTCATTTCAAACTCATTTAACTTGAAAGACCTTGTCACACCTACTGAAGTAATTCAAGCATTTTCAGCACTAGTTGGAAGAAGCATACGTAAACTGTTCCTCTTCAGAGATCTTCCTATGGATGCAAAACTATTTGCAGTGGTTCAGCCTCTGCAGTGGTTCATGCATTTGAATTATTCGTGTCTGACTAGAGAGCACTCTATAGTCTTTTAGCAGGATGAAATTTGGAAGCATTTTGATTACTCCATGACTTTCCAGCACTGTAACTCCATGTGGAAACTATTTTTTAGAAAAGTACTTAGAGCACTATAACTGAATTGGCCACCTTCTCTGATTAGATGGGAGTTGTTAAAACCAAAGTAAATGCTAGCTCAGGGCTTTAATCAATCTATGTAAGTTTCTCTTTAAGTATAATGCCTGCTACTCAACCTGCCTCTCACACATTCATTAACAAAACATTTACTGCTCTTGCTTTCAGCGTCACTGCATGTAGTCCAGATACATTTTTGTTTCTTTGTTCCTCTTCTGTTTTAAACTCATAGCTAGGCAGTAGAAGGTCAAATGTCCGTGAGATTTTCTACCAAAATAGCTTAAACAGAAATCTTAGGGAAAAGCATAAATTAGTTTTTGTAGAGAAGTAAAAATTGATGGACTGAGAAGGAAATGTACTACTCTTCCATGAATTTTAGATTATGTGAGATGTGCTATAACTTTACCTATGTTAGGGAAATTATATGAGATGATAAAATTAGAATTTTCAATTAAAAAAGCCTGAGGTAAATGACTATCACTCTGGAATTACGTGCGTTATAGAAGTCTGCTGAACAGGAAAGACACATTAAAATAGGATGTAAATTTTGAGGATTTAATTCTAATTTTACATTGAACATCTCCAAAGAGGGTTAAGGATTAATTTCAGTATGTCCATGTAGACATGAAGTCAACTGGAGCTGTGACTGCAGTAAAGCTTGAGCAAAAATATAGTATATTAAGCAACACAAATCAAGAAAACAAAAATAGATTGTGCTGAAGTTAAAGACACAGGTCTTCCACTTCCCATGTATCTTCACTGGTTTTCAGAGACTTGCTTCAGACCTTCAAATCAGAAATATCATTATAATATAAACTTTTAAATGTCCAATTTGCTTGCGGTAATTTATATCTTCACACCTGTTTTATGTTAAATCTCGCTAAAGCCCTTTAAGTTAAGAGTCAGAGAGGAAAGGAAGAAGAGGAAGAAGAAATACAGATTTTCATGCTAAGAAATAGCATATATTCCGAATAATCCACCTCTGTACGAAAAAGCTCCCAAGTGGTGGTGGAAAACAGATATAGATTCTCTGATGTGTGCTTCATGATTTCAGTGAAAGCTCTAAGAACAGGGTAAATTATGGACCCTTTCCTGGCTCCATAAACTTAATGCATGTGGGACAGCTGAGCACTGGTACCCTGCCAAGATCTGTGCTGTTCTACGTAGACTATAAAAACCCATCTAATTACTGTTATCTTTGCAACAGGCTCCTCAGCCTCTGACCTCAGGAATTGCCCACAACCACAGGAAACGGCCCCTGCTTCTGTACCGAGAGGATGAACACTGGCCGCACCACACTGATTTTTCCAGGGACGCTGCTCATGGGTCAGTAGAAGATTGTCTCACAGAAGTATCTCTTCCAGCAGTTTTGTGTTGTGCTACAGACCTGCTCTACAGAGCCCAAAGGAAGGCTGCTAAGCTTGGTAGAAGGGCAAAGCACAGCGCAGCTTTCTAGGAGAGGCTGCAGACTGGGCACATCAGCATCAGTTACCAGCTGGGAAGCAGCAGGCATCGGGTAGAAGGGTACTTGGTAGTTTTTTCTCTGTCGCAGGCAGATAATACCACCAGTCCAAATTCTGCCCCAGAATCTGTGATGTAAAGTTACATTTTCCTGAACTGCTTTTGTACTGTTCTCTTATTTTTAGCTTCTCCACTTCTTTTTTTATTGTGCAGCTTTAAAACCCAGCTGTTGCCTTTTCACTTGTTTAGCAAATGAGGATACTGATTTTGCATCACATTAATTTGATACCAAATTAATTTCTTTTGAAGAATCCTGTTTCAAGTTCTTCAAAACCATTTCTGCTTGTTTCTCCTGATACAATCAAAGCACAGTATGACTAACATTGTCCTGAAACACTTCTTGTAAATTCAGCTTATGTCCGTCCCAAGAAGCAGCAGATTGATGACCTGTTACTTTTTACTCTGCTCTGTGTTCTATTTCAATGGCTTCCTTAGAAGGTGGCAACAGCTGAAAACAAACCTTTAATTCAGTGATGCATGCTGCATGCTCAGACACCTGACTTGGTAGCACAGAACTGAAATGATCACAAGGTCAAGCTAACTTACTTTCAGCAATCTTTGATCCTTGATATAAAACTCAAACACAAGAAACACAATGCTATCTTCAGAAATTAGGATTTAGGGGGCAGGTAGGGTTCTAAGCTGAAGAGTGTGTTAGAAAATGGGCCACTGCGTTTAAACATCTAGTGTGACCTTAACAGTTTTAAGCAAATTACATTTCAGGTGATGGGACACGGAAGACCTGAATTCAGCCAGGTGAAACAGTGTAATAACTTGAAGATTATCCACACGGACTGTCTAGGAACTATACTAAAAACAGTTCAAAGAAATGTCCCATTTTCTTTTCTAGAAAACAGGGATTAAGCATATGATTTCTGATGAGGCAGACAGAAAATTTACTGGTTTAGTTTGAAAAAGCTTCAAATAAATGAGAACAATTTCTATCCCTGAACAGCACAGCACTTCTAACTGGAACACAGCTGATTTTCAATGGAAAGGCACACATGTCATTCAACCAGATGCACACAAGACAGAATATCCTTCAATGTGCATTTAGGAGACACCACGAGCTTGACAACTTTCATTTTGCTGCTGCTCTTAAAAACCTATTTTTCTTCTTGTTACAAACCTGAATGCAGCTGTCCTTGGAAAGAGTCTTAAATTTATCCAAGAGCCTGTAGTGACACACATGTTGGAGAAAAGTAAGGGGAATAAGTAGGTTTGCATAACTAGTAAGATATTGTATCATCTTACTGCAGCTGTAATTCCTTCTAGCTGTAAGAGTTTTGCTGGGTTTTTTAAAATCAAAACTTAACTGCCAGAATTAGGAAAAAAGCAGTTTATTGCCTGAAAGTTTTCACAGTGATTTGTATTTCACACGATAAGTAGACAGTTGCATGAGAAAAAACAAAGTTTTGGAAAAAAAGCAGTAATTTTGGTCCTAGAAACAAATTACAGCACTAGCTAGCTGCCTTGTGATGTAAATGTGCCTTCTTCAGGACATTCCAGTAAGGATTTCACAGGCAATCTTTGGGCCCAGCTTGTGCTTCTGTCACCATTCTTCCCTTGCAGCACCTAGATCTGTCTGCAGAAGAACACAGGGTCTTCTGGCAGCAGCTAATTCCACAAGACAATGAGCGTAACATTAAATTTGCAAATCAAATGCTGCAATTAACTTGTAGGACATTGAACCCATGGCAGCAGAAGACATCATATTAAGTGTTATTTATGAACACAGACTCTGCCTCCAAAGCTTGACAGACAAAACAGTGACTTGGGAAGAGCCATTCTCTCCACATCCTGTGACATTGAAGAATTTTAACCTCATGAGCTGCTTTTATGCAGGAAAAAGACTCATGTGGCAGATATATGAACTTTCTTGCCTCTCTAGCCTCTTATTACAGGTCCTTTTTTGCTTGCACTATGAAATTGCATCATGCATGCAACAACATGCAGCATAACATGTGGCTTGACTGTGGTAAAAGTCTGAGCTAGTAAAAATAGCTGGCTGATAAAATGTGAAGCAGGACAGTCTCTGTCTACTATGAGTCATGTTCAACAACTGTTCTAATGAAAGCTAGAGAGAACAACTTGGTGGCTTTGGTTTTTATTTTTTCCCCTCTAGGATCTTCAAGTTCACACAAACTAAAACATCACTGTTCAGTCACCCAGAGTATTCCATAGGGCTACAAGACTCGTTCTATGGTTTTAACACTTAAAACAGTTTAGAATTGTATCTGCAGATGACTATTTGTGTGATGCTTCCACCTCACACAGTCCTGGTATATCAAACGCTGCCTTCTTTGGTAAGTGCTCATTTAACAGACTTTACCTGTATCTAGTTCTTTCCAGGAAAATAAAAATACAAAAATCTGGTCCAATATACTTTTAAAAGTAGGATCTTAGAGTGCTCTAGACTTCTTTTAATCTCTAAAATACTTAGTGTGATTTTCATTTATCCCCAATGTTTCACAAGAGCTTTTCATTTATCCCCAATCTTTCACAAGAGCTTTTTATGCCTTCTTTTTCTTTTTTTTCTTTTTTTTTTCTTTTTTTTAGTATCACAGACTGCTCTGTTGGACTGAATCTGTCAAAGTTGCTAATACGGAAGTTAGCAACAAAAACTGAAAATGAGATTGTGTCTCAAATATTTGTAACATTTTCTTACCACCACAGTAAGGAAGTATCCCTCAGTAGCGTATAATATTTGGCTGCAGTTACTTGAGCAATCTGAAGGAAGTACTTATTTTTTAACTCTGCAGGGAAGCTTGAAAGTGGCTCAATTTATTTTTTAGTTCTCTTTAATTCACAGGAAGAAGCAATATACTTTTAAAATGTTTATTCAGCTTCAGATAGCTCTTCTAAAGATATATGTGGTATATTCAATATACATCTTCCCTCATTCCTTCAAACACACCTAAGCTTTGAGGTAATTTAGAACAAAATGTAAGAACACTTTTAAAAAATAAACTTTATAGTTCTTTAGGCTGAATGAAAAAAGCTAATCGGAGTCTTCATCGTCGAGGTATTCCTCTGCATTACTTAATGTTCGGACTGTATCTGGAAAGAAACAAAGCTCTCTCTTAATCCAGGATAACATCAGAAAAAGCCTTACATTTGCAACGCTTGCAAACCAGCATCTGATAAACCTAATTCCTCTATCATTTAGAGATGTTAGGGCTACACAGACGGGGCTATATATCTGGATCTCAAAGGTAGGGCTAAGCCAGTAATCACATCTCCTACATATGACGTCTAGTCTGTTCGTGACCTTCAAGAGCCATCTTCTGACTCCTTGGAACCTGTACAGCAGAGCTAGAACTCTTTAATTCTATTTTCTGTATATATTACCCTTAGATCACAAAGGAAAGGATGGGTGAGTTGGTGGAAGAGTCTCTATGGTTTTATTCTGAGTGCTTAGCTGGCTGCCATTCTCTGCTTAAAATCAAACACATTCCATCTATTCTCTCCCTTCCCTCTTTTCTCACCTAGGTTTTTTCCTGAATAAATATTTCTTAGATCTACTTGTGAACTTTTGCTTTTGAAGGACAGTAAACAGAAAACAGGAGTATTAAAGCGTATTCACCTGATGTGCAGCAGTGCCTGGAGAACTACATCTACCTTTGGGACTGTACAAAGATAAACAGCATGGGCTTTTTGTGATAGATGAGTATTTGCCTACAGATTTTCAAATACATGGGAATAGGAATATGGATTATATATAAGGCATACTATATTGTACTACTGAGAGCCAGGAACCACAAGATCCTAGTCAGTCACAGCATTGCAATAACATATTAAAACAAAGGACTAAAAATATCAGGTGAAAACATAACAATACTAACATAATGAAAATAAGTGGTAACCATGTTATTCCAGACTTCTGGAAGAAGAAAAATGAGTAAATTTAAAACTGACCTCCTCAACTGTTTTGATAAAAGAAATCTAAGAGAAAAAAATACTTGTTAACATTTTTTGAGTAGGAGAAGCAGCAAAGGAAGAAAGGAGAGAAAAGAAAATTGTAGAGCCCTGTGGTCAAGGGGCCATATTTCAAGAAAGGACAAATCCCATTTCTGCTGTGTAACAATTGTTCCTTTGTTCAGGAGCACCAATGAAACAATCTTTTTGCATTTCTATGACAGGAGTTTAATAACTTTCATTTCTTAGAATATACTTCAGCAATCATCACATCTGAATGTGTGTGTATACACATAAAACACAAAACTGAACATTTAGGTGGAGGCAAAGTAAACTTCCTTGGATCAAACAAAATGTTTTATAGATGGACTATGATAGAAGCCATATCTAAATAGGAACAGATTTGAAACTTGGGACAGGAAGACAACTGATATAGGACTGAATCTCTGAAAAAGAGCAATTGTTTCAGATGCAGACATTGGAATACTGAAATGTAGAATCAATAGACACAGAAGAATGAAATGAATAAAAATAACCAATAAAATGCAAAAAAAGTATACAGATCAGTGGTGTCACAGAGATTATAAAAGGCCAAATTAAGACAGAAAAACAAACAAGGAAGCTAATATTGAAACTGCAGTTAGACTGAGAACATCAGCTCTTATATCAAGGCAAACAAGAAAGATAGTGTGCGAGAGTACCAGAGACTGGTGACAGAAGAAGTGACTAAGAATGACAAATCAGTCAGCCATGAAACAAAATTAATTTAGAGGGAGTAAAGGAAATGCACCAGCAGTAGAACATAAGTTACCTAGTATCAGAAAATGAAACATTAATAGAATTATTAGGGACATTCTCAACAGAGAATACTCCTGTACCAGGTGCCTATAATTAACAGGCAAAGATGAAATAAGTGCTCCATATTAAGGTATTAACTTACAACAGAAAAAACAGGGAAACAGAAGAAATTCTGCCCTTTGTTACAACTGCTTTCTTCAGAGTCAAAACTGATGGAAAGAATTTGTCAAGGTTTTCTGTGAAATCCTGATACTACCTCTATCAAAAAGCTGGACAGTATTTTTGCTGCAACTGCTCTTTCCGGACTTCTAAAGCTGCAGTCAGCTATTCCACCATTTAATTCCTGTAACTGCTAACCACCCACAGGGTAGCATTCCCTCTGCTCTCGCTAGCCCTGTGACGATACAGTTGCTAGACTGCATATACCATTGATACAAGCTGTAACTCTGCCTGTATTTTTAAGTAATTTCTCATTTCATGTGTGATTCACCTACGGTTTCCACCCTAACTTCAGCCTCCTGAAAGCTACGGGTAACATTAATTATGCAATACTGAACAATTCAGTCTTTGTTCAGCCTTTGAAAATAGCCTTGTAGCTCTTTAACTCTTTCGTACATGGACATTGTGCTATTAGGAGAGATGAACGCAAGTAGGAGGCAGTGAGACTATTTTGATAAATACCTGAAAGCATTCTTTCTTTATTTCTCTATTACAGAGTCACTCAGAGAGACATAGGAATAAGAAATTTTAAAAAAATGAGCAATAAGAAAATAAGAAAGGAGTGTCTGTTGGTGTTTGTTTGGCTTAGTTTGGAGAAAGGACAGGCATAAGGGAGAACATATACCACATTGTTTTACTCTCATACCCTGTCCTTTGCTGTATACTGCTTTTAAAGTAGTTTCCATGCTTGCTTGCTTTCTGTCTCTCCACTCTGAAGGGCCTGTCCTCCATTTCCTTCCCTTTCCTTACTATTTCCGCATATTCTGAAGTCTTTTGCCTCTTGCTGACACAAGACGGCATTTTGCGTGGAGTCAGCAACACTGAATGTGATAAACCACAGGTCTCACTCATAGCTCTGCTGAACTAACCTTTGCAAGTGAATCCTTCTAGATACAGCTCTTAGCCCATGTAGCTCCCAACTGTTTTTTATAACTATCAACATATTGGTATTTTGTTGAAATATTAAGTGCCCTCTGAAAAGGAAAAATGTATCAGAATAACAAAATCAGAAATACCTGCACTCTGTTTCTTCTTAAGCAGGGAAGCGCAAGCTGCATTGGTTGCCATGTCTAAAGCCAGTTTCTTCTCATTGTTCTTCAGATCTGTTCTTGCCCCTTAATAATAATAGAAAATTTTCATCATGAATCACTGTCCCAGCTATTTCTTGAGCAATGGTATTATGATAGGAGTTTCAGTAGCCTGTACAGTAAGGGAATCTCATCTGTGGACTGCTCTGAAGCAGCCTAAAAGCTATGGATGCTCTTCCATAAGCTACAGTTGGCTAGGGAACTCACTGGCTGCTCTCCCTTTCCAGGAAGCAGATGTCATTGCTGTTCTAGGGTTAAGTGGCTAATTTTGTCTGCAAAGCAGGATGAAATTTATCTTGAGCAGGTAAGATGCCTACTTTCCAAACAGCTGCCAGAATTTTCTGCAAGGCTTATAAAGTCAGGCATGTAAGCTGGCTAAGGACTGTACCTGGGTTATAGGAAAACAGTTGAAAAAAATACAGATTAATAAACGTTCAGGAATCTAGTCTGCCACACAGATTGTTGAAACCTTGGTGAAGATCTTTACCCTTTGCCAGCAGCATCTCTACAATATCTGCATAACCTTTCCATGCAGCAGCATGCAAAGCTGTGTCTCCCAATTTGTTCTGTGGAGTTAGAGGGAAAAGCAACAGGATTAAAATACAGCAAAAAAACTTTCAGCTTGTACCAAGGATGAATAACATCACACCTCTGCTGTAAGGGTCTGTTGGTTTAACCTACCTGTTGGTTTAACTCTAGGTTTGCCTGGGTAAACAGAACATCCACAATATCTGCAGAAAACATGGTGGGGGAAATAAAGAGAAAAATTTAGTGGAAACAAAATAGATTTTTTTGTGTTCATAGTATAAATTTTGTCTAAGGTTCAATGAAAGAGTGATCTAACCAGCTAATGAAAATCTGTAACAGTCAGACTGCACTGAGCAAACAACTATTGGTCACAAAGAAATGCTACTGCAAAAATACCCAAAACAATACAACACTTCTTTTTGGTCTGTCCTTCTTCCCACTCTGCTTGTAACAGTTACGCTGATTAGAACGCTTCAACAAAACACACAGTATTTGATTGAGCTGAACCTCCCCTCTAGCCTTAACTTTTCTTTTAAAAAAACTAGGATGACATTAAAAAAAATCCTGGCTTTACTATTTAGCGCTGCAATTTTAGCAATCAGTCTAACAAACAAATCAAGACAACCAGAGAACAGTCATTTCAGATTAATTCTCTGATACCTTTGTGGCCTCCATGGCATGCCCAGTAGAGAGCTGTGTTTCCAGCTTTGTCTAAGCCATTGACCCCAACTCGATTATCCAAGCACTCTCTCAACCAGCTTAGGTTACCTGAAAGACAAATTCAGTTTTGATGATTTTTTTCTTTCCTTTGAAAAGTTAACAGAACCATAAAAGGCACATAGTTCACTCTGAAGGTTATCAGTCCTCCTATGAGCTTATGAGGAGAAAAAGTGATTAGTAGCAACACTTGTAATTCATAAAACAACCAGTTCAAATCATACCAAACATCTTTTCTTCCACTCCCAGAAAACCTGTAGATCCTTATGTAGTTAAATGGATGGTACCAAACTCTTTTTCTGTATATGCAATCACAGACTGGCAATTCTACCAGTCTGTAAATCAGCTCAGCTTCTGAAAGCTGCAAAACTTACCAGATAACTTGTTCAAGACACCAGACAACCAAACCAGACAGGATACCTTCATTCTAAATATGTTATTATTTTGGCAGAAAACAAATCATCCTTGAGCATTACACAGCTAAAACCCAAATCACACTTACCACGTTTGGCAGCTTCATGCAGTGGGTTATCAATAGACTCAGCTTGCTCTGCCACTGAAATGAAACAGAGAGTAAATTCTAACCACTTCTGAAACTGAACAGATATTTGACACCTCTGTAGAAATAAAACTTTGATTTATACCAGAAGAACCAGTAATACACATTTGATTCTATTGTGACAGGGGATTTGTGAGTGATGGACTAGTCAGATGCGCTTCAATTTCCTGTGTATGGGAAAGCAATTCAGAGAAGAGCCTGTGAAAACTTCAAAGAACAGCATCAAATTGATCAGTGGTTGCAAACCACTGGGAATCTGGCAATATTTCATCCCTTTCTACACTTGTAAGATGGTTTTTAGCAGCTGCATGCGGCTAGGCTTTCAACCTACAGTGTGCCATCTGTAGTTATGAGTGAATTATTTCCAAGGGGTCTAAACTAAAAAAAATCCAATGTCAATAGGCTTCCTATTTGTTTTGCAGATATTTTTTATTCTCCCTGGAAAACTTGCAGGAGGTCTGCAAGTCAAAACTGCTTAAACAATGAATGTACTGATGGGCAGATTGAAATTCAGGCTTCTCTAGACCCCTTCTTCATCTCACAAGCTTTAGGTTTTACTAGAGAGGAGCAGCAATCAGTTCCTGGTCATTGTGCTGTTGCAACACCAAAAAGAAACTGAACAGCACTGTGGAACAGTTGGAAGTGGGACCATGGTCTGGAAACTTTTTTAAAAACGTCTTTTTTAGGTGGAAAATCCTGTGACTACTAAGGGTACAGGCAAGTAGGACAGTGTATAATCTGAGATTATACAAGGCCTCTCTAAGCCCATGCACTATGGCTTGTTACAGGAGTCAGGGAGAATGTGAAAGGGTGTTCCTCACATCAAACTGTTACTGTAATCGGATGCAATGCAAGCAAATATAATGTATGTCAGTTACCAGAAATAAAAGTCTCAAGACTGTTGTGGCCTATCCGGATCTTTTCCTACTTTGGTGTGTATTTCTACCATAATGCTTGTAATTGCAAGATCATAGAACAGAATTGCAGAATGCTTTGGGTTGGAAGGCACCTTTAGAGGTCACCTAGCCCAACCCCCCTGCACTGAGCAGAGACAGCTTTAACTACATCAGGTTGCTCAGAGCCCCATACAACCTGACCTTCAATGTTGCCAGGGATGGGGTCTCCACTGCCTCTCTGGGAAACCTATTCCAGTGCTTCAACACCTTCATTGTAAAAAACTTCTTTCTAATGTCTAGTCTAAACCTATTCTTCTTGAGTTTAAATCCATTATTCCTTGTTCTGTCACAACAGGCCTTGCTAAAAAGATTGCCCCCATCCTTCCTGTAGGCCCCCTTTAAGTACTGGAAGGCCGCAATAAGGTCTCCTCACAGCCTTCTCTTCTCCAGGCTGAACAACCCCAACTCTCTCAGCCTGGCCTCATAGGAGAGGTGCTCCAGCCCTCGGATCATTTTTGTGGCCCTCTTCTGGACCCGCTCCAACAGGTCCATGTCCTTCTTGTGCTGAGGGCTCCAGAGCTGGACGCAGTACTCCAGGTGAGGTCTCACCAGAGCAGAGTAGAGGGGCAGAATCACCTCCCTTGACCTGCTGGCCACACTTCTTTTGATGCAGCCCAGCATACGGTTGGCTTTCTGGGCTGTAAGTGCACATTGCCGGCTCATGTCCAGCTTTTCAACTACCAGTACCCCCAAGTCCTTCTCTGCAGGGCTGCTCTCAATCCCTTCATCCCCCAGCCTGTATTGATATCGGGGGTTGCCCCATCCCAGGTGCAGGACCTTGCACTTGGCCTTGTTGAACCTCATGATGTTCACACAGGCCCACCTCTCCAGCTTGTCCAGCTCCCTTTGGATAACATTGTGTCCTTCTGGCGTGTCAACCACACCACTCAGCTTGGTGTCATCTGCAAACTTGCTGAGGGTGCACTCAATCCCACTGTCTATGTCATTGATTAAGATATTAAACAGCACTCGTCCCAGTACGGACCCTGAGGGACACCACTTGTCATCGGTCTCCATTTGGACATTGAGCTGTTGACCACTGCCCTCTGGTTGCATCCAGAGGTCACAATTCTTGTAATTGCAAGATTTCACATGCTTATCTCTCTAGCTGGGAGTAAAATAAAACACAAATGCTAGATTCTGATATTTCAGTTTAAAAAAATTTGTGCAAACAGTGAACAGAATCCTAAAGCAGAGTGGGAGAAGCCAGTCCCAGAGCAGACAGCCATTACACAAACAGAACATGCTTGTCATATTCGGCAGTTGTTGCGCACAGCAGAAAGCATTTAAACTAGCGACACTGTCTCAACAGCCTAAAAATAACTTTGTCTTTAGAAAATGCTTGTCAGAAGTTTAGTAGTGAGTATTTTTAATGCAGATAACATTGATTCTGTCGTAATTAGCTTTTACATTCACAGTCTTTTTAAATGTGTTCATTCAAGTCCAGCAGATGGACCACAAGACCCCACCAGAGACTCAGTAGTTTCAGGTCTGTCTCCACCTTTTGCAAAAAGGTTGCAGAAGAGCACAGGAGATCACAGTGTTTCCATGGTTAAGACTGAACCTAGACAGTCCTAATGGTGGCAACCAGTAGCAGCAGGCCTTTGGGAATTTTGCACAGTTTGTCTAAACATGATCGTGGTACTCTTCGTTCTCATGGTCCGCAGAGGCTTCCGTTCTGCTTACACATGAAATTTCTGCAAATGTGCAGAGACACCACTACCCAACACCTGTCTGCCCTGCCTAAAATGGAAGTTGAACTGTTGCTCAGATAACTTTTTAGTAAAGCACTCTGGAAGAAACTTTTTCAAATTATCTCAATGGGAACACAAACTGAATTAGTAAGTTCTTGGTTTTTATTTTAAATGTAACACACTTCAATGTTCAAAAGAAACTTGAGTGTAGATGAGCATGTGTAAAGTATTATTCCTGTATATAACAGTGACCATGTCTGGCAGACGGCAAGAGCAGAATCAGTCTGGAAATCACAAACTGAAGTGAAATTTGATGCCATGGTCTCAATAACTGCACCACAGGCTTCTATTCATGTATTTCTACTAACTACAAGGGCAGGGAATCATAGCATTGCTACCATAATGTCTCCCAGTGAAAAAGGGACAACATGAAGCAACCACAGTTACGAACATATTAGCAGTTTTGACAAAATCTGTCATGTGACACTGCTACTCTGCCTACATTTCCTGTGAGGACTTGGAAGAGTGGTGCTATGTTGTCTATACTCATGGCTTTTCAAAGTATTTTAGTTGAACCTGAAAGAGCAATTTCTATTTAGTCCAAACAGGTATGGGATATTTAATGTGGTGCAATCCCCAAGAAAATGATGTTTTCTGTGGCTGAATATATTCATTAAAAAGCAACAAAGGGCAAACAAAACAGCCCCATTTCTTAAGGGGGGAGGGGAATCAAAGGAGGTCTACAGAACTGCTCACAATCTGCTTTAGTTTCCTGTCCATATGCAAATTCACTTAACAATTCCAGTATTGCTTATCTATGTCTGTAAGAAGCCACCCCACACTGTGTCAGACTACTTGATCTCAAAGCTACTAAAGGCTGCGGCTGTCCATCCTTAGGTCTATTTAAAAAAAAGGCAACACACGGACTGAAGGAATATAGCCAAGATACTGCTCATGAGAAGATCTTAAAAACTGCAACACGTTCATTGAGGGTATCAAGAATACAGGCCTATTGGTTCCATGTGCTGTCTGTAACACCATCCTTTAGAACCAGGTGTTCTTCCCCTCAAAACTGAGAACATGTGTTGCTGTTACCTGCACACCCAGAAACATGAACACCTGGCAAACTCAAGCTGTCTCTAGGCTATAAAAACGTAAGACAGCCTGTCCACTGCTGATGTAGTGGTGACTGATACTGCAGATGTATCCTGAAATACTCTGGTAGAGGACTGTTAAATGCCAATACTGTGATCAGTTTTTGAAAATAAGTGTATCAGTTATTTTTATTTAGTGATGAAAATATTCTAGACATTACCATAGTTGCTTGGAATCAGTCCAGTTCTCCCTTTGCAAGTTCCTTTCCACCAATTTGTATCACTCTGCAGAGGAAAGGGAAAATATTTTAGAAGGGATATGCTGCATCTCAGAAGTATTCTTCTGTATGGGATGTCTTAGACTCACCATGTCTGAGATGTAAATAATATCTCCTTCTTCAAAGTACAGTTCATCTGGCTACAAAAAAAAAATTAAAAAAGGAAGTGTAAATAAAACCTCAATGTGTGTACTTACATACAAATGCCTGGATAAAGCAGAGTACATTCAGCTCATCTTTCAAAAGAACACCAACTCTAATTCTCTAGGAACTAGATAACAGCCTGACAGTCTTTCACACTGCAGTTTGACTTGTCTACAGCTAACTTTTTGGATCTGTGACCTTCCTGACAACTGAAGAAAAAGACTGTGGCCTTTCCAGCAGAGCACTGTGCAACAAAAGCAGTGAAATACATCTTATGCTTGTTAATTTCACCCCCTTCTTGGTTGGTACCAGTTCATCAAATCTCTTAGTTCTCAATTCTTTGTTGCCTTTGGAAGAAAAGGAAAAAATCACTTAGATTGCTCATCTTAGATTGCTGGTAACTGATTCTACAGAAGAAAGCACGCTGCTTTTGAAGAGAGCTGAACTTAAAAAAGGAGAGTGATGATTAATCAGGCAGTTTTAGTCACATTAAGAACCGATACCCATCAAGAAGCTTTTTCATTGAAAACATAGTACAGTAAGTCTAATAGGCCAATCACAGCAGAACTGAAAATGTGTTATTATAGACAAGATAAAAATTAAGCTCCTCAAAAACCTAAAATCTAGATGTACTTACCGTCCGGGGCTCAAATGTGTACAGGGCTCTGAACACTTTAACCTGCCCTAAAAAGACCCAAACAAACAGTATCAGTATCATGCCTTCTAAACACAGCATACACATACAGCCCTCAAATCCAAACAAATTCCTTTCCTTAACCCTTAAAGCTGCTTGCTGAATGAATTTGCGCTATGCCTCTGTCAATGAAAATCATGAGGAAAAGACTCAACCCAGCAGCACAGGTTCTGAAGGAAGTGGGCCAACTGATCAGCTAAATGTACGCTGCCTCTTGTGCACACCTAACATGGTCTTCATAGCTCATCATGGAAGTCAACTGAAGCGTTGCCATTGATATCCGAGGCAAAATGTTGTTTCAGTCATATACCCCAACACGCTCAGACGTGTTGTATATATTGTTATTAAGAATATCATATTTGTCAAATGATACACAATTAAGCAAAGAATAAAGAAACAAAACAATGCCCAATGTCTGCAACATGTTCTCATACTTACTTGTAGTTGTTACTAATTCAGAAAATAATGCAGTAGCACAGAAATCATTGCATTTAAGAAAAATGTCAAATGGTCACCAAGCCCTATTTATGGAATGTATAACTGACATGCTGTTCTGTTCAGATGCTTAAAATAAGCTACGGTGTTTACAATTCCAGTAAGTGAGCAACATTTATTTTAATAGGGCAGTTTTGAAGAGACTGTCAGCAGCATCCAAGCCAAGAAAAGACAACTGTATTGCAGAGAGGTACAAATTTAATTGCATAAACTGCAAAAGCAGCATCCCTATAAACGTTTTTTTAAAAAATTCCATAAAGGAACATTTCAAGAGCATAAAGTGTAAGATGAATACAGTAGAAGAAACATGTATCTTACATAATTTTATTAGCTGAACTGCTGAAGTCCACTGAACTCAGTGGAGAAATGTATTATGCAGACTGTTCTGCATTGTTTATTTTTAAATATCTGAAGTGTTAAGTATGTACGTTTGTTTACTTTTAAATATCTTAAGTATGTAGCTGTATTTCAGGTTCTTACGCAATACTTTACATGTTTGTATAGATTAACTTGTGATTGAAGCAGTATTTGGTCCATCGGGACAATACATTACTTACACCACACTCAGCCCAGGCTATTTTATATCCTCAGAAAAACTGATGAACTTACTGCTTAAGGTTAGTACTGTGCAATGAAGTGTGCATACACAAAATCTGATGTAGTGTATTATATGGGGAGAACAGAGTAATGACAGAGTAGGTTTCCTATGTCTCAAGAAAAAGCCTTTACCTTTCTGTAAAGAAGAACCACTGCTAGAAATTTTTTGCCTGTTTTTTGCTGGATGTAGTCTTCGTTACCCCAGTATCTAAAAGCCTACCCACAACAGTGATCATTTTAGAAAGTTAACTTAAGGGCTTTAGAAATGTCAGTCTATACGTATATATGCTGACAGGCTTGAGAAAGGAGGATGGTACTCAACTGTATGAGCTGCCATTTTGCAGCATATCCTGCAGTCTTGGGGTAGCTCTTAAAAGATGTTTTCAAATACCTCTGGATATTCCCTAGCAAGAGCCATGCCACAGCACGTTTATGAAGTGGTATTTACCAAGGCATAACTAATAAAAAACATTTCTGCAGTCCTCTGTCTCAGGCCTTTTTGAGGCTACATGTATGTAAAAATATAACCATAAAATTAATCCGTCTAAACTTTCTAGATTGCCAAAGGCATGTAGGCACTGTATATATGATTTTTCTTATTTTTTTAACAACACCACAGAATTTCAATTTGGCTTTACTGGTTCTCTCTCTCACACAGCAGCCATTTCCTAGACATAAAAGGTTCAACACTTCTCAGATCTTTGCCTCAGAAACTAAATACCTGCACTGTGGCAACAGCTAAAAAGGATGAAACCTCTGTTCTATTTGTTACCCATATGGAAATGATGAACAAGGACAGTAGACAGTAATGTGTCCTAGATCTAAAAGCTTCAGAATGAAGTGTCTGAACTGCAGCTGGGGAGAAGTCAAAAAAAAAAAAAAACAAAACCCCAAACCAAAACCAACCAACCAACCAAAAAAAAACCCCAAGAGATGACAAAACCGGATGGGTGACAGAGTACTGTCCCTTCTCCTTGGCTTTCTTACATAGATGACAGAAAAATGCGAGACAGAACTGCACACTGACGACTCTGGCGACTTTAAACCATCACCCACCAATTTTCAAGGTTTTATGTAAGTAAAAGGAGGAAACTACCAACAAAAGGGAAGAGTAAGAAATATTAAAAGGGGAAATGAGAAGATGGCAGAAGGCAAGGAAAAGCAAGAAATATAGATTTGTGTGTGCTGTATGTGTTTCCTGCAATACTGTACTGCATCTGTGTCAACAGGTTTTCTACAGCTATCACACCCTAAGGGGAGAAAAAGAAGAATGGAAACACTGATGCTGATAAAAGTATTGCTGAAATACTGTTTAAACAAAAGCCAATTCAAGGCTGGGGTTTTTTGTGGTGGTGTTTTTGTTTTGGGTTTTTTTTTTTTTTTAAGTTCTATACAACTGAAACAGAGAGTTACTTCCCCAAATGTCAAGTTGTGGTGTCACACACATCACAACGCATTCTAAAACATTTTCCTGTGATGAAATACAAAGTAGAGATTTGCATCTATAGAACTGTAGGTCTGGTTAATGTTAATTTTACAGCACCTTATATGGGAGTTTGTATTGGGTTTGTGTGGCAAGGTTTTGGTAGTGAGGGGGCTACAGGGGTGCCTTCTGTGAGAAGGTGCTAGAAGCTTCCCCTATGTTCAAGAGACCCAAAACTGTCTGGGTCTAAGATGGACCCACCACTGGCCAGGCTGAGCCCATCAGCAATGGTGGTAGCACCTCTGGGATAACATACTTAAGAAGGGGAAGCAAGAAAAAACAAAGGGAACACAAACTGTATCTGGAGAGAGGAGTGAGAATACGTGAGAGGAACAGCCCTGCAGACACCAAGGCCAGTGAAGAAGAAGGGGAGGAGGTGCGCCAGGCACAGGAGCAGAGATTCCCCTGCAGCCTGTGACGAAGACCATGGTGAGGCAGGCTGTGCCCCTGCAGCCCACGGAGGTCCATGGTGGAGCAGATATCCACCTGCAGCCTGTGGAGGATCCCATGCTGGAGCACGTGGATGTGCCCAAAGGAGGCTGTGACCCCATGGGAAGCCTGCGCTGGAGCAGGCTCCTGGCAGGACCTGTGGCCCCATGGAGAGAGAGGAGCCCACGCTGGAGCAGGTTTGCTGGCAGGGCTTGTGACGCAGTGGGGGACCCACGCTGGAGCAGTTTGTGAAGAACTGCATCCCGTGGGAAGGACTCACATTGGAGAAGTTCGTGGAGGACTGTCTCCTGTGGGAGGGACCCCAGGATGGAGCAGGGGAAGAGAGTGAGCAGTCCTCCCCTGAGGAGGAAGGAGCGGCAGAGATGACGTGTGACGAATGGACCACAACCCCCATTCCCCACCCCCCTGCACCGCTCGTGGGGAGGAGGTAGAGAAAAATTGGGAGCGAAGTTGAGCTCAGGAAGAAGGGAGGGGTGGGGGGAAGGTGTTTTAAGATTTGGTTTTACTTATTATTGCCCTACTCAGCTTTGATTGACAATAAATTAAACTGATTTTCCCCAAGTCAAGTCTGTTTTGCCTGTGACAGTAATTGCTGAGTGAGCTCCCTGTCCTTATCTTGACCCATGAGCTTTTTCGTTACATTTTCTCTCCCTTGTCCAGTTGAGAAGGGGAGTGATAGAGCGGCTTTGGTGGATACTTGGCATCTAGCCAGCATCAACCCACCACAGAGTTAAACACTACTCACTACTGGCACCAATCTTTTAAATATTTACTTATATTTTACCATACTACAATTTCTCCACTACGAACCATGTTGTAAGATTCATGTAGCAAGAGGAACTAATACATTAGCACTGACCTGAACTTACCAAAGTTGACTGACTGCACCTCCCCACCATGTACTTCTAGAGGACAAAGTAACTAGAAAACAGAAGATGCATGTCCCTTTTTAAGATTTCAAGGCACCAGGTAAACATTAATGACTTTATTCTCAGCATGACTAACAAGGGGAGTATCCCTTCTAAAAACAAAGGAAATGGAGGCACAGTAGTACAGTGATGTGTCCCACACTAAACCTGCTGAGTGCAAGGACAAATTTAAATGGTTCTTTTCAATCACATACTTTAGCCACAAGGTTATCTTTTCCCTTCTCATGGAATTTGCATTACACATCTGCGAAACAAGTATCTGGCAAATAAAAAAGACAGCTTATTACATATACTAAACAGACACAAACATTCTTAGCACACAAACTCCCCAAGCCACACTTTGCCAAACCCTACCCCAGCAACACAACAGGGTAAAGGTGTCAAACTAGCAATTCCCTCTAACCAGCAACACAGAACAAATGCCTTTATCAGGTTGGGCTGATCTCACGCCCTTCAAATTATTTTGGATAACTTCTCCTATAAACTTCTCCTACTTTGATCTGGAAAGTAAACAGGCAACTCAGATTTCTGGTATGACCCTCTCCCAGCTAAGTGCATAAAAGTAAAGAAACTGAGATGCTGAACAGTAACCACAGCTTAAAAATGCAGCTTCTGATATGTACTGAACTGAAACAAGATCACTGCTGTGCTTTGTAATACAAAGTAATAAAAAAAAAAAAAAAAAGACAACCATTTTCTCAAATGACTAGGACCTTTTTGTTTCCTCCTAGCAATTTTGAGGTTCATTTTTAATTAACTGCAGTATCATTAACAGAAGATTGTTTCCAAAGAAGTGCTAAGTGTTTTTGTAACAAAGACTTACTGTTTCTCCGTGATGCTTTTTTTCCACTTCCTTTCTGCTCTTTTACCCCAGCTTCTCTATACCACACAGACAGTAGCACTAAAATCCCCTCTTTTACTCAACTCGCCACCAAAGCATTCTCGTTTTCCTCTTATTTGCTTTCACCCCTTAAAGAAAGAAAGAAATACACCAAACAAACAAACAAAACCCCCCCCCAAAACAAAAAAAAAAGGAGACCCATCTCTGCATGGCGTTACTTTTTAGATATTTGAGTTAGGCTGAACTTCCCGCACCAAAGGGGAGGGAAAGTAATTTCATTAGCTGTCAATTTGTATTACTTCCTCAACCAAAAAAACCCATACTTAGTGCAACAGCCATTTATTTTAGTTAAGGAAATAGTCATGGCAGTAAGCCAATGTTCACAAGAGCTACCAAGGCTTGGCCGCTGTGGACTGATATGAGTCTTCTGTTAGCATTTCACACCCTGCTTCGCCTGTCATAGACAGACACAACCAAATCTCACTGCTGCAGACAAGGTTCTACAAATCAGATATTCATCCGGATGCAGTATCTTTTCATGAGCTATATTTAGATTAAGCAGCTCTTGACTACCTTAAAAATCAGAATAATTAACTTACTTTAGATAAACAAATATCAGTGCCTATGATACAGAGAAAGGGATAAACTAGAAAACTTCAAGTCTGTCAACTCCTGTAGGGGTTCAAGCTAATCTTGGGCTGTCATCAGCCATCCTCCTCCTTGCTCCCGTAAGACTGCACAGAAGCAGTTGCAAATCAGGTACTCTCTCTAGCACCAACTTGATTGAAAACAACTAATTTGAATCCCCATCTGTAACAAATGGACCAGGAGGAGAAAATAAGGTAAGATTTGGGATGTGGAGGGGAAAAAGGACAGTCTGAATGTTCCAGGGCCTATGCTGGGTTGAGAGTCTCCTCCCAGAACATGTATAATGGGGAATATGCATTCTGATACAAGTTCAGATTAATTTCTCCGAAGGAAGTCAGAAAGTGTGGTGGCAAAAGGACAGTGTGTTTGTTTTCTCAATGTTGGCCTAAGAACCTGCAAAGGAATTACACAACCTGGCAACAACAGCAATTCGAAGTCACAATAGTGACAATATCAAAGGTAAACTGCAGATCAGATTAATTTGTGATATGCCTGCTATTTGCTTGAGTAAGCAAAGACATGTTCATGTTATGATCTGTATGTCTCTCAAGAGACGTGCAATTTTATTAGAAGGGCATTATGGCCAGACTGAAACATTTTTTTCTGGCTTCTCAGGAACTGGAAAATAAGGTGCTTTACACCCAGACCTTCAAGCAGGAATAAAAGTAGTGGAAATATGTTTTACAGGAGTGCAGCTTGTATGTTCACATTTTGCTCACAGGATCTTGCACAGAGACACAACAGACTACAACACTCCATTTAAGGATTGCCACAACTGAGACAGAAAAAAGTGGAGTCCCCACTGGTTAGAGAACCATCTTCCACTTCTAAGTAATGCTTGTTACAAAGGGGAAGTAAACTTGGGGCATACAAACCAGAGGGGAGGAAGGGGGGAGGGTGTGTTAAACAAACAAACAAGCAAACAAAAAAGCCTAGGAATCTGTTTAGGGACATTTTGAAAAGGATGCAGAGGGTAGACCGTTGCCAGTGCAGATGACAAACCGGGGCAGCCCAACAACAATCATGGACTGCACCAGTCAGTATCTGGAGTAGCAGGAACAAATAGCATTTGTTCACAGAAATTCAGAATTAAGAACATTAAGAAGATGTATGTGAACACAATTTTACAAACGAATTTTGACTGGCAGAGTTTGATGCTGAAATCTTCTACTTTTTACCAATTTTATTTCTGCAAACACAGAGAATGCTTTCACTTACAGGCAGCTTATCTGTGGTCCCAGCAGCTTGCAGTAAGAAGAGGATTTGGCATCAGAAATGAAAGTTTAAAATCATGTTGAAATCAGACTTGGAAGTGTTTAATTGTTCCTCTGATGTTTTTCTTCCCTGATGACCACAGCATAACTCCCCATGTTCACATGCTCACATCACCCTAGCTAACAGAAACCTTTCTTTGACTACAGAAGGAACCCAAACCACCACCACCTAAGCCAAATTTAAGCCTCCTGCTAAGACCTTACACATGTGACTTATGCAGGTCTTCTGCTCCTGTGAATGCTAACTGTCACAGCTCCTACTTTATCTAAGAATTAAAGTGAACTTGATTGTGATTCAAACTAAATATTTATGTTCAGAATCCTGTTTTTAACTGTGACAGCTCCTAGTGGCTGCAAAGTCAACAAACCTGCTTTAAGATCCCTTTATGTTACATATGTTATGCTTCCTCCTGCCTCCCTTCCTTTAAATTGGAATAATTTAAAACTGTAATTTCCTTGGGACAAAGACTGGTCTTTCTCCATAAAATGTAAGTGTTGTGTGGACTCTACGCCAGGATCAACAAACCTTACTCTATCTGGAGAATATGAAAGTAAGGTTTCTTTAAAATATTAATATACCACTTCCATCTCCCGAAGAGCTGTTGCTGCAACACCTTGTAAGGCTCTAATTGAAAATACATAATCAGACAGAGAACACTGTTCAAGGGAACAACTAGCAGAAGCCAATATAGCTTGTCAAGTTCAAAGGACTTAAGTAACTTCTGTAGATAGGATTAACATCCGACACAGTACATTTAAGAGGTTTATGAACTCTGTAAAGAATAATGTAGCATGAGACACCACCAGAATTTTTGGAAGATGGAGGGGAAACCCTACCCTTGCATAACGCTGACAGAGAAGAAAGTTTCTGCTATTTTCAACTCCCACTCCACTCTTCTGTATCTTCAACAGCAACCCTAAATAGAAAATACAGCTAGAAAACAATAATAATACAGAACCCCAAGAGAAAAGCAAAGCTAGGCACTTGTTTAAAAAAAAAAAAGTATCAAAACACTAGAAATTAAAAGCCTTCTAAAGCCTCTAAAAACAATCACGACCCCTTACTCAACAGCTAACCACAGACCCCAAAACACTAGCTCAAGTGTTGACAAATATATCAGATTATTGTCTAAAATACATTGATGTCAAAACCACCTCTGTGTAACTGAAATCCTAATGTGCTGTGCACTCCACAGGATTAACAGCAGAGCCTTCTGTCGGATAAAATGCTCTCATGTACTGAAGAAAACCACACTTAATGCTAGAACTAGTTAGTTTTGCTCCCTTCACACTTCTTTCTTCCCCACATCTTAAAGCACTGTCTAGCCATCCAATTCTAACGTCCCCTGTGATGAACAATGAACACTCACTGTTTTAGAAAGGATGAATATAGATTTCACTAAATATTTTTCACTTCCATGCCGCCTGCTATCTCTCTTTCCAACTCTACCTAACCTGAACTTTTTTTTCCTGAACACAAAGGAAAGGACTACAGCAGCCAATGTCTTGTTTTCTATTCTACCTGTCTTGAATTCTAAAAATTCAGCAGCAAGACAAGCAGGTTTACTGTTCCCTGACATAGGTTACAGCCCCGTTTATAGACTGGATACCAGGAAATGGTCAGTGAAAAAAAAAAAAACCACCACCACAGCTTGACCAAATGCACTAAGACATTCCATCAACCGCACTCTAAAAGCCACAGAAAGAAACATTACGCTGCTGTAGCAGCTATTTCACCACTTGCAGTTCCTATATTTATCTGTCCTTAATTAGAACATTTTAACATCTATAACTCTGAGATATTCCATGACAGTACCATAGGCATAACTGATATTATAGACAGAACAAAGCCAAACATACAACTACAGAAATATTTTGGAGTACGCTAGAAGACAGTCCGTTCCTGAAAATGCCTTGGAAATTTTAACACAACAGCCTCCACAAGACTTTCTCTCTTCAAAGATTAGGGCTTCAGCAAAATTAATCTCATTACCCTTAACCAGCTCTGAAAGCCACTACCAAGAGAGTCTTACTCTCTTTCTCTTCCTTCTTCAGCCATTTATTTCTACTCATTTCCTTTTGCTGTGTCAAGCACTCATGCAGTAAACCAGCTCAGCAAGTTCATTAGACATAAAAATAACCTAATGTAAAAAGTCAGAGCACTGATCCAGCTTGTCATGCCACTAAATGGAATGCAAAGGGGATGGCAGGGGGGTAGAAGGGGTAGGGAACCTGTCCTTTTGATGGCAGTCTGCATTTTATCAGATCAAGCATACCACAGAAATGCACCCCAGCAAACTAGCGAGAGACAGCTAGTATCAGACATAACATGTCTGAGTTAGTCTGATAGCTCCTGCAGGTTAGGTAGGGCTAGAGCCTTTAACTCCTTAAGAATCTTAGATTAAATTTAACTCATCTTTTTGCAAATCAGAAAACTGAGTTATCAGCTTTGTTGGAAAAATCTACTCTTCTTACATATTTGGCTATTAAGAGCAACACAACACCCTTTCAGAAACCCACGGATTTCCTCAGTACGGGTTTTCAGTGAGAGTCCACAGCAGCAATCCTTCTATCACTGTCTTTTTCATTCCAAGTACGCTGTTTTCAAAGAGGCTTAGTGAACTGCAGGGCAGAGGAAATGCTTCCAAGGACGAAGCTCTACATTCAGAGAGCTTTAACAGATTTTGGTTCTGTGGGTAGGCCAAGATTGATGGTTTACATGGTCCAAACTGGGTTTGCATTTACTTGACATCAAATTAAAAACTTGTGTTATAAACTGTCTAGTTAAAATACTCAATCAGGTTATGTATTTAATTATTTCTAAAAAACATCAGTACTTCAAATACTATTGTAGGCGTGAAAAATGTTGCAATTCAGATGTATTTAGGGATCAGATAATCATATTTTGGGAGGCAGCAACTAGTCTTAAGTATTTAATTAGATTCACAATGAATTTTTAACTTTGAACTAAGAATTTAACCCTTCAAACAGTAATGAATTTTCCAGATCAATTCCTTATTTAAAAAAACAAACCCCTAAACCTAATGGCTTAAATTTTGACAGAACAACGTATGTTTATCTAAAAGATGCCATTTCTATCCTAAGGTTTAAAACCGTGCAACTTCCAACGGTTTTTCAATATATTTTTAGAAAAATCTGTGATTGTTACTGATTATTTCAAACTAACTTTGCACTAAATTTATCTGAAAAAGGTGCAGGAGCAAAGATTTATGCATCGATGACTAAATGCACCGGAAAGGGCGACATGCACATTTGCACCAGAATGTCAAAGGACACACTGAGAGTTTTGCCTGTTGGGAGTCCTACGACGGAAAGCAGCAGATGCCGTGGGAGAAGCACGTAGCACGGGGCTATACTATGAAACCACTTTTATGCATCAATATATTGCTAATCCAGGCAACCACAGGGCAAACGTCAGGGTATTTCAACCCCTGTTTCTCAACAGGTTAAAAGGTTTCCCGTGCATTTCACCCTACGCAAGCTTCCCCTCGACAGCGGCCGCTGGCTGGGCACGCCAAGCGCCGTGGGCACCAGGGCTCGGCGGCCTGGGCCGCGCCTCAGAGGAGGAAGACGGGGTGAGGGGGCTCTGCGCCGGGGGCACTCTGGAACCTTCTCCCGAGCCGGAGCAGGCGCGGGATCCCGCCCAGGCACGATGCCTGCGCGCCGAGGGCAGCTCCACGACCGCTTCCAGCGGGGCCGCTGGCGCTAGGGCCGCGGCAGGGGCTGCCCCCGCGGCCCACACCGAGCAAGCGGTGCGGAGGTTAATGGCGGCGGGGCGGGGAAAGGAAGGGGTAGGTGGCCCTGCCCCGCTCCCCGCCGGCGGGGCTCCCCGCTCTGACAGCCCGGACCGGGCTCCCAAACCGTCCACGTGTCAGCAGCCAGCGGGCTGCTCCGCGCCCCGCACCGACTTCGCCCAGCCGGTGAGGCGGCCCGGGGCATGGCGGGCCGGGACGCGGCGCCCCTCCCTTACCTGGCTTGGCCGGTTTAGGCGGCGGCTTGGACATGGCTGGGGCCGGCCCGAGCGCGGACGCGGAAACGGCGGGACGGCGATCGGCTGCCTGCGAGCGGGCCCGAGGCACCGGGGCGGGCGGCGGCGCAAGCCCTCGCCGGGCTCCCGGGAGCGGTGCGCGGCGGCGGCGGGCGGGCGGCGGCAGGAAGCGCCGAGGGAAGGCGGGGCGCTGTGGGCAGCGCCCCCCAGTGGCAGCCGCAGGCGCTTGCCCAGCCCCCGGCGGGCCCCAGCCAATCCCCGCGCGCGCCGAGGCCCCGCCCCTCCCTCCGTCCCCGCGGGTGCCGCCGCGCGAGGAGGGGAGGCGCGGGGGGGGAAGCGGCCGGAGGAGGCAGCCAATGGGCGAGCGGCTGGGGCGGGGCAGCGGCGGGGCGCGTGAAGCCGCGGGGCTGCCGGCCAACGGACGGCTGGCGGCGGCGAGGCCCGGGGAGCGTGGGCGAGTGCGGGCGAGTGCCTGCGGGGCGGGCCGCGGCCTGGCCCGGCCCGGCCCGGCCCACCCCACCCCACCCCACCCGACGGGGCGGCAGCGGCGGTGGGTTGCGAGGTGCCCCGACCCGGGCGTGTGACAGGAGCTTCGTGGCCCGCGGCGGCCGCCCCACCCCGGTAAGGGCGCCTTGGACAGCTCCCCTAACTGGGCGCAGGAGGCGGGGGCTCCGCCTGCGTGGAAGCCCTTCGGCCCGGAGGGCTGCTTCTGGGTGCCCTGCCGGTGTCTTTAAGCGGCGGTTAAAGTGAAATGTTAACCCCGGAGACGCTGAAGTGTTGTGAGCTGTTGGGAGAGGTGTGGGGCTCTGTGGCGGTGGGCGCGACGCTCCCCCTGGCCCCCATGCCAGCCCAGGCATGTGGGTTTGGTGCACGGGAGAGACGCGTCCTACCCGGCTCTGGTGGTGCCTAGAAGCAAGCATGCTTCAGCTGTTACCGTGTGCTGGAGCTTTGTCACGCTATGCCGTTAAAAGTAGGGTGATAGCAGTTCTATGTTAGGGATATAGTGGGTTTCTGTTCTCTTTAAAGATGCTAAACCGAGCCTAGATAGAGTAATTTCTGTGTTGCAACATTGGTGACGAATTTGTCTTTGCAATCTGTGTCATATATTACTCTGGGGGGAGGATGAGTTGGTGGGTTTTTCCATCCTGGTGTTTTTTGCCTTAAGCTGGGATTAACTTTCATGTAGACAATGACGTAAATTAGAGTCCAAAGCTCAGCATGTGTGTCCAGATGTTATTTAGTTTTTTACATAGAATATTTTGTGGGACAAAGGCTAATCCTCTGGGAAACAAACCTTACTGATGATTTTTAGAAAAAAGCATTGGGGTGTTTTGTTTTTTTTATGGAGTGAGTATCATGCCTTCCTGAGAACAGGTCATCTGTTTGCACTCTTTGAATAGATAGCCAATACCATAAGCATGCGATGCATCATTGAACTGGAAATTTAAAATACTCTTAGCAAACCCTTGCATGCTAACTTATAAAACTTGCCAATGCCAAATGCTGTAGGTATGCAGCACCATTGTAGAGCAATGGCTATCGTAGTGGTGGTGTCTCTTGGACTAGTCAGTATGTCATATTTTTTTTTTCCTAAGAGAAAAAACATAAAGCAACCATGCAAAGATCACATCACAGACCTCTGAAACAGTTGAACTTCCAGTCATTGCACCAAATGCAAAAGGATATTATTATTTCAGACTCTGTGTATGTCTAAAACTTACTTTAACAGGAATAGTGTGGTTTTACTTTCCTGCTGATGCCCTGTAACAGTCTTTTTTTCTAGTATAGTATAGATACATGTTTGTTGGGGAGGGGACGCAGAGTTACCTGCTCAGTCCTTTCAGGTCTTAGGTGTCACAGGCCTTACCTCCTTAAGTGTGACCTAGGAGGACAGAGCAGGTGAAAACCAGGGTGTTTGTGTATGGTTAAATAGTTATTAATTGGTATGTGCTCTTGGAAAGCAATGTTTGACAAATATTAAACTGGTTTGACAAACTGTAGACTAGTGCTGCTGCCAAGAGAAGCAGCCCAATTACTGCCTGTCCTTCTGCTACACCATACCTTTGCAGGCACTGGATGGTAAACTGGAGCTGAAAACTAACATTCTTCCCCTCGCTCATCCTCTTTGTTATAACCTTTAATTAAATTTTTAAAGCATCTTTCTCCTCAGCACATCACTGAGTTCGTCTTTAAGGTTTTTGTTCATTTTGCCACCACAGCTTCTGTTTACTTCATCTTTTTTATACCATTAATGCTTGAGCTAGTGATCGTGCTTTTCTTTAGGGACTTCTGTGGTATTAATATTGATAGAACTGAGTCTCTCACAGTTCTCCCCAAATGATTATAACACTGTCTAAGGTAAAATACATTGAAATCTGTGATGTGGCATGCACGTTGCAGGTTTTTTGTTAGCATTAGAACAGGCAGTGGAGGTTCTGACAGTAGCTTTGCAAAAAGAAAAAAAAAGACAGAAAATAACTCTTATCTATAATTGGTGTTTCTTAATACAGTAGCTGCTTTTCATGTTGCTGAATTAAGAGTTTTCACTGGCTACTATCTTTGACAGTGAAAAGGAAGAACTGAGGAGAAAACAAACTATGAAAGTATTGATTATTGGCCTTGGAGGGTAAGTATTAGCAAATTAAATTTCCTCTACAGCTCAAGACTGGCCTTCCTTTCAGAATGAAGTGATGTCATTTCTATTTATGAATGGATATTTTTAAAAAATAGATTACAAATACAACATATAATTGGCTCATTTTATGGCATGTAGCTCTTAAGAAATTGTTCCTGTCTCTGTTGGAGACATCTGGCACCACCTCTCTCTAACCTGTTTCTTGGCACTGCTAGATTTAGTGTCTGAAAGCTGTCAGAACCTGACAGAAAATGTAGAGAGTATTTGATGTGAATAGACTTCTGGGGGTTTTGGATTGTGTTTTACCTTAACTATATAGAAATGTGTGTGAGAGCTTGTACATATATTTAAAAGATAGATTTTTGTCTTGATGCGGTTTTTACTATGTTTTAAAGATAGATTTTTGTCTTGATGCAGTTTTTACTATGTTTTCTAACTCAGCGTAACAAATGGGGGGAAAACAACGCTGGCAGAAAAGCTTAAGAAAATGCTTCCCAACTGTGATATAATCTCTCAAGATGACTTCTTTAAGGTAACAGTATTGATGGAAAGACCTGATAGGTAAAAGTAGGCTTGAGTAGATTTTAGTACCATTTCTTCTCTGTTCAGTTCTCCTATTGATAAACTTTTAAAATTGATGCTGCTTAAAATAATGGTAACTTCCTGAGAAAGAGAAATAAAGTGAGCACGGGGGTAATTGAACTTACAGTGGCCAAAACTACTGAGTATACTCAGCAAAAAGTTTACTCTTCTTTGCTAACCTTTTAACATAAGGAACGGGTGTATGTTGGATGCATTTTTCAAGATACTTTGGGCTAATGAAGTTAATGATATTGTTGTGTTATGCCTACACCCATACAGCAATAGGTAGTTCTTTGTTTCCCAAATCAAAACAGAAAAACAGCTTTTGCATTGACATCAGTTGTTTGTTAAGGAGAGTGATGCAGTTCTTATTTCTGAAGTAAAGCTCTAATGAACTTACGAGGTATGATTTGGAGAATTTGTTGTTCTAGATTAAATAAAGTGTTTGTACTGTATTTTAAAAGTTGTACACAGCAGTTTAATTTTGAGGATAAATTTAATCAATTGGGATACAAAGGTGTATAACCCTTATGTTTGTAACTGAAGAGTATACATCTGTGAAAGTGGTCATAAAAGTAGCATTGAAAATATTCTTTTTTTTTTCCCCTTCAGCCAGAGTCTGAAGTAGAAACAGATGAACGTGGATTTAAGCTATACGATGGTCAGTAACTTTCATAGAATCATAGAATCGTTTAGGTTGGAAAAGACCTTTAAGATCATCAATTCTAACCATTAGCCTAACACTACCAACTCCACCACTAAACCAATTAAGGATCAAGTAATAATTAATTTCATGTTTTCTGCCTTGGTGGCTGGATTATTTTCAATGAAAGTAAAACTAGGAATCACTAAGGTTGGAAAGGACCTCTATGATCGTCGGTCCAACTGTCAGCCCAACACCATGATGCCTAGTAAACCATGTCCCAAAGTGCAGCATCTACACATTTTCTGAACACCTCCAGGGATGGGGACTCCACCACCTCTCTGGGCAGCTTGTTCCAATGCTTGACCACTCTTTTGGTGAAGAAATTTCTCCTAATACCCAATCTAAACCTCCCCTGGTGCAACTTGAGGCCATTTCCTCTCGTCCTATCACTAGTTACTTGGGAGGAAAGGTCAACACCCGCTTCACTGCAACCTCCTTTCAGGTATTTGTAGAGAGTGATAAGGTCTCCCCTCAGCCTCCTCTTCTCCAGACTAAACAACCCCAGTTCCCTCAGCCGCTCCTCATGAGACTTGTTCTCTTTGATACGTTGCTTTTGAACATTGTACTGAAACTGTTGTGCTGAGCTTCAACGCCTCTTCCCCTCCACCCCCGTGCCCCTCTTCCCTTCTGAACAAGGCAGTAAACAAGTGGTTAAGAGCAATCCTTTGCTCAGTTTCTCTCAGCTCACTGAGATAAATAAGAAAACTTGCTGAACTAGTAAATATCTCAAGCTAGTGCTTGACCATTCCTTTTCTCTTTTTAATCTTTTCCTCTATTTCTACAGTTGCATCTGGTGCAATAGCAAATGGTTGAAAGTCTTGGCTTGCAGTGCTGGCATAAGCTTACCCTCATCACTTTCTATGTAATGATGGAATTTTTTTTTTTCCCCAGTTTGATAATGAACTCATGGGATATTACCATTGAGTCTCTTTCATTGTCATATTCCAAGTTGGTCAAAACTTGGGTCTGATCCTGACACCTTTATTTCACATCAGATATTACATAGAGACCAAATGTTTTGAAGCTCATGGTTAATGCTGGCTCAATGTGTCAATTTATTCTTACAAACTTCTAGATCCAGATTCACTTTAGGCCACTGCTTTGGTTTAGGTCATATCGAGTTGTGAACAGTTGATTATTAGCTAATCTCTGTTGATACTTGGTGATCACAAAATGTATTACTCGGGAATGTTGGCTAGAACTTCAAACTGTATCTGAAAACTGACTCTTATCAGCTATGCAGTCTTTGGCTCAACTTCTAGACTTCATGAAACTGGAATGTGAAGCTGGAGGGATAAGTTGGACATTCTGGTTCAAACATCTGGGTTTAATGCTGCTCTGAAAAGCACCTCTAAAATGCATTTGCTCTTATGTTATCCAAAGGCTGACTTCTCTCTACCACGCAGTACTTACTCAATATGTTCTTACATGTCTACAGACAAAAACAGGTGCTACATTGTGCAGTTTTTCTTTATGTGCCATCCTCCTTTCAATCCAGTCTATCCATCCCCACCCTCCAAATGCCTGAAACCCAATAAAAACCCAAAGCAAAAAATTTTCAGCGCTCCCTCCCTTCACCTGTGTCAGTGATGATTGGCAGAAGGGTGGAGGTCTCAGGGTAAGTAAGTTTTTACAAGTTTTGTAATAGGAGAACAGTCCCTGCAGTTTCTGTTTTCAAGGGAAAGACTGTGAAGTGAGTTCACACACTTTTTGGTGCCACAGAGTTCAGAGAAACCACACTCACGAGAAATAACCCAGTCCTGGGGAAAGCTTTAGTTTCAGGGTATCACCAATTGCAAATATGGAACTACTTACATGTGTGAGAGAGAATTTTGGGGGTAATCCCATTCCCTTTCATTTAGACTTGAATGTAGCTTATTTGATTGTTACTGATTAACCTAGGGGTACTTAACAGTTCTTTGGGTTTTTTTTATTCTCTGTTTTTAAGGGGTGCCTAACTTTCTGTTTTCATCTAGTACTTGATGCCCTCTATATGGATGAAATGGTGGAAAGTATTCGCAATTGGATGAAAAGCCCAGCAAGCTCAGGTGTTGTGACCGAACAGCCGCAAAATACGTGTGACAATCTGAAAAATACAGATGATGTTTATATTTTGATTGTTGAAGGCTTTCTGCTATACAATTATGAGTAAGCAGTAATATGTGACCTGGTATATTAAAAGCTGCCCTATAACAGAAGAGGGAGACTAAATATATTATTATCTTAGGCCGCTTAATGAACTATGGAATAGAAGATATTTTTTGACCCTTCCTTATGAAGAATGCAAAAGGAGAAGGAGGTAAGATTATTCAGTTATTGCTCACAGAGGGTCACTGTACCCCCTAACCTGGAGTGTTTCTTTTGTACTAGCTTTTCTTCAGTGCTTGCCAAATGTAAGCTGTTAAGATCATCTGTCCTCTGTGATACCCAGGGAAGACTGTGTGGGTATTTAACCAACATTAACAAAAGCATGCAGAGGTGTGTGGGTTTGGGGGGGCAGGGCTTGCATTTTAGAGCACAGGGGTATTAAAATGTTAAATGTTTTACAAACACTGAAAAGAGAATTTGTTGTCTAGATAAATAATTTAGATTATTGACTGCATACTGAACTTAAATCATGTCTGAAATGAGAAACAGTTAAAAAAATACTAAGCAGTCTTGTCCTTGGTTGAATACAGCTGCATGACGATTATTGTTAAAGTAACAATGTTCATATGTGGTTTAGACTGTGCATTAGTTGTACTGTATATCGGATTTAGATTACTGAGCCAGTGTCTGACTTGCCTCCAAATTTGGAGCAATACTGTGTGCTCGGAGCAATACATGTGCACAAAGTCAGAATCTGCTGACTGAGTGAAGAAATCCTTTATTCAGCTGGCTTTGGATGATTCCACTTTCTTGGTTTCTCACTAGACTCACCCTTAAAGGACTTTAGTGTCCGGGCTGGAAGTGACTAGACAAAACCACTACTCATTTAAAACTTCAGAAATCCATATACCCTATAAAAAAAAAAAAAGAAGTAATTTGTTTTGGTAACACTTTCAGTACAGCTTAGTTTATATGTAATACCTTTTTCCATTAAAAAAAAAATCCCTTTTCCTCATCTTAATTGTACTTTTATCAGCAGAAATAGGTGTAAGCTAGCAAGAGTTCATATCACAGATTATATTAAAACAAAGGAGCCTCCTTACACGTACAGTTATGCAACCTGCCAGCCTGTTTTTATTTTGGATAGCGCTCATGTTAAGCCATCTGACACTAGGGGAAAAATGTAAAACTTGCATGGGAAAGCAAATATATTTTTGTGTAGCACCAGAGTCTATCAGCCAGCAGATACACCGGGGTACTTCGATGGACACGTGTGGCCTATGTATGTGAAATATAAAAATGAATTGGAAGAGAATGCAAGTAACATTGGTATGGTATCCTTAAATTTAAACTTACAAAATGCTTAAGTGTGGCACTTGTGCAGTTTGTGTTGGGTTGCGGGTTTTTTTGCATGGGAGAGAATTTTCTTCAAATATTTTTGTGGCACTTGGGCAGTAGGTTTGGACCTTTTGTTTGTTTATTTTTCAATTCTGTATGGTTTTGGGTTTGGGGTTTTTTTAATAAGGAAAATTATGAAGTTAAAAATAGAAATGTTCTGATTGCTAATTAAGTCCATTTAACAAGCTAGTTTGTGTGTGCCTGTGTGCATATGTGCATATGGCTAAATAGGAAGCTTCTGAGACGATAGCTGATGCACTGGCAGAATTCTTCAGCACAGAATTAAAATCCTGGCTGAAGTCCTATAATAAGCTGAAGATACTTCCTAGGTGCTTTTTGTACACACTACAGTCACCAGTCTTGCATGAGAAGTGTCAAAGCTGAGACAGCTGATGGGACGCTGCCATGAGCTCATGTGATGTTCACACTTGTACAGCTCTTGGACTGACTACTTCTGGAGTGGGGGGCCAGAGAAAAGAAAAGTCAGGTGGCTGCTTCGTCAGCACGAAGACTAGGGCACTGGTTCTTGCTGTGCAGTGAGAATGGGAACTGCAGTGCCCTTCCTTGACTTGCTCAAACCCTGAAGCTGAGGAAGAACCTGAGGTCTTCCACTGCATAGGAACCTTTCTGCTGAATTATTCCATCCTTTTACTGCCCTAATGCTAATACCACTACCCTTATGGAGACTTTTATATCACAAAATTTGTAAATTAATTCTTAACTAGAATACTTTTCCATTATGTTGTTTTTTAACATGTGAAATGAATTTGGGAAAGAAAAAAGGGAGGTACTGTTCTTGCTTTTTATTTTTTCATCTCTTATAGCACCTATAGGAATACTGAAAACTTCACCAATTGCTATTACAGATAACTGGTGTAGAACTCATGAAAACATTTTCTTTTGTCTTTCTTAGTTTATTTGGATGGAACAAAATCCCAAGAGGAGCTTTTATCCTGTGTGTATAGTGGTATAATACAGGAATTAAAAAAGCTGAGGGAAGGAAGTAAGTAATTTTACTGGGAATTGAATCTCCTTATCCCATTCCAAGTTAACAAGAAGCTAATCCTTTTATATGAAAATACTGCAAAGATTATTTAGATCTTTATCTCCCCATATGTATGTATTACAGTCCTTATACATGTGCCTGTTACTCTAAGTCATCATAAGCTATAACTTCAAGTTCCTTGAAATTGGATGTTCTGAAATAATAGGTGAATCCACTGTTATCTAATGATAAAATAATTTTTAAAAAAAGGGAACAGAAGGAATATGGGGCAAAACATCAATGAAAGCAGATGTGTTGGTGGTATTAGTTTCTAATATACAATGATGTCATGTTCAAACAGAGAAATGACACTGCAAGTTAAATGTGTACTTTTTATTTTAGGTCAGCAGGTCACAGCATGATAATGTAGAAAGCCTGGGTTCCATTTGATACAAATTGAAAACCCCAAGACACTCATACTTGGCAAGCCAACCAACTGAGCAGATGTTATGTGTATGTCAATAATACTAGTTCATACAACACAAATTACTATTAACTCTCTAAGCCTCAGATATTGTTGAGTAGTATCAACAGTGAATTACTCTCTTAGAATTTCTTCAATCCGTCATGCTTTGGCTGATCTGTAATGCTTTATGAATGCATACATTTTTGTCCTGGTTTCAGCTGGGATAGAGTTAATTTTCTTCCTAGTAGCTGGTGCTGTGTTTATGATTTGGGATGAGAATAATGTTGATAACACACTGATGTTTTAGTTGTGCCACGTAGTGCTTAACACTAGTCAAGGACTTTTCAGTTTCCCATGCTCTGCTAGGTGCACAAAAAAAATTGAGAGGGGGCACAGCCAGGACAGCTGACCCAAACTGACCAAAGGGCTATTCCATACCATATGATGTCATGCTCAGTATAGAAACTGGGGAGAGTTGGCCAGGGGGCAGGGGTCGCTGCTTGGGGACTGGCTGGGCATCGGTCAGCGAGTGGTGCGCAATTGCATTGTGCATCACTTGTTTTGTATATTCCTTTATTGTCATTATTATTTTCTCTTCCTCTGCTGTCCTATTAAACTGCCTTTATCTCAGCCCACAGGTTTTACTCTTTTTTTTCCTGATTCTCTACCCCATCCCTCCTGGGTGGGAGGAGGGTGCGCGAGTGGCTGTGTGCTGCTTAATGGCCAACTGGGGTTAAACCATGACAATTTTAAAGAATATAAACATATTTTTGTGTACAAAACTAAACTATAAAGATGCAGTTCTGTTGGATTAATAAGCGTATTTGAACATGGATGAATGCAATTTGAAATTGCATATGATAGTGATTACCTCTAATATTTTTATGAGCTTCTAATCACTGATAAACATGGTTAGAGGAACTACCTATATGCTGAGGCAATAGTAAGTTTAAGATTGTATAAGCTGTTACACTGCTTATTCAGTAACTGAAGCTGTTACTGAACACATCAGAACTGAACTTATTTAGATTTATTAAGTACCTGTGTGGTGTTTGTCAAGTAATTTGTATGTTGTCTATTGATTGGAGCAGTTGGGAATAGATATTTTAGAAAAAAACGAAGCAAACCTGAAGGTTGTTGGAAAAAGATGGGGGAATAAGATGTCAGAGAGAAGGCAGATGCGTTGCTAACAAAAGATTAAGTACATTTATTGTGCAAAGACTGATTACTGGGATGGCACAGACCACTAGACAATAAATGCTTCAGGGAGGAGGAAGGAAGCAATAATTCTTGTTAATTCTCATAGCTCAGGTTGAAATTATAGTAATTAAATTGTTCAGAAAGCAGGTATGCTAAATGTATGTTAAAACTTTGTTATAGGATTTGTGTGTATATATATTTAGATAAACTAGGAAACTGGGAATTTGAATCATCTTTAGTTGCTGAATAAGTAATGTATTAACTCTTACATTTTCTATACAATCTCTTACATTTTTATCAGCCAGAATGAAAATCAAGCTACCAATATTAAAAGCAAAGGATGGACTGTATTACTTACTATGTGTCAACTGAACTGATCATGGTGATTGAAATGTAGTGCTTTACTGTTAACAGTGTTAAAAGTCCTAAACCTGTATATAAGAAACAGGTCTTAAACAGATTAGAGCTGTGTAAAACTGTGTTTAAAACAAAGTAATTGCAAATATTATTTTGTATTATTATTTTGCAGTACAAATACTTCAAATTGCATTTGTTCAAACGCAGTGATGGACTGTCTGACTTTAAACTGTGTTTTTGTTTTTATTTCCCTTTGGAAGGGTTGTAACTTAACAGATTAGCTAATACTTGGATGGCTGTGGTGGGTTGAGCTTAGCTACCCACAAGGTGCCCACCAAAGCTGCTTTATCACTCACCCTCCTCAGGTGGACAGGGGGTAGAAAATACGATGAAAGGCTTGTGGGTCGAGATAAGGACAGGGAGAGATCACTCAGCAATTACTGTCACAGGCAAAACAGACTCCTCCCTTCTTTCTGGGCTCAACTTCACTCCCGAATTATCTCCTACCCCCGAGCGGCACATGGGGAATCGGGGTTGTGGTCAGTTCATCACATGTTGTCTCTGCAGCTCCTTCCTCCTCACACTCTTCCCCTGCTCCAGTGTGGAGTTCTCCACGAACTTCTCCAGTGTGCATCCTTTCCACAGGCTGCAGTTCTTCACAAACTGCTCCAGCGTGGGACCCCTGCAGGGTGACAAGCCCTGCCAGCAAACCTGCTCCAGCGTGGGCTCCTCTCTCTCCATGGGTCCACAGGTCCTGCCAGGAAGCTGCTCCTGCGTGGGCTTCGGGGCACATCCATACCTGCTCTGGCATGGGGTCCTCTGTGGGCTTAAGGGTGGGTATCTGCTCCACTGTGGTCCTCCATGGGTAGCAGGAGGACAACCTGCTTCATCATGTGTAGTGCTTAAGAAGACTTTGTTACAGTAACCCAGGACAGTTTACCTCCCCCATCCAAGTATGTAGAGTCCCAAGCATGTTTTATCTCCTTGTCATGGTAAGGTGGGATAGTTTACCCCCCCTGCAGCTGCACACACCCCTTCATGGGTGCCAACATGAAAGCCAGCTGCGGATCTCAGAATTTGGACAGAAGCACCTGCATTACATCAGCAAGTTTGCTAACGAGCAAACCAGGACATTCCATATGTATGCTATGTTAATCAGTGCAAGTTTTATTATCCACCCCTGCAGTGCTTCCTTTGAACACCACTCCCAAGCAGGGCTCCACTGTGTTGGGTCCCCATTTGATGAGTGGCGGTGTCCCAGGGCTGCCATCATGGTAACACTACGCTTTCCGTAAAGCCAAAGCTTTCACTTGCTGAGTGTTGTGCTTCGTCGCTGAGGAATCCACACCCACTTTTCACTCACAACACCACGGGCTTCACCAGGGGCTGCAGGGGAATCTCTGCTCCGGTGCCTGGAGCACCTCCTCCCACTCCTTCTTCACTGACCTTGGTGTCTGCAGGGCTGTTTCCCTTGCATATTCTCACTCCTCTCTCCCAGTTGCTGTTGTGCAGCAGTTGTTGTGCAGGAAGTGAAGGGTTAAGACTTAATGGGCTCCTCTCAGGAGGAGGAAGAATTTCAGTATTGGCAGTCCCTGAGTGATTTTATTCAGCAAGTTTAGCTGTGATTCAGAAGAGGGAGTGAACAATAAAATCACCAAAGTTTGCAGACGATGCTGAGCTTTCTCAAGTAGTCCAACATTGGTCCGGTGGCAAAGAGCTCAGTTTTGTGAGATCCTTTCATGGGTGAGAGGGGTAGATGAGCTCCAGTATAGATTTATACCTTTGTGGTGTAAATCATTCATCAAAATATATGTGGTGCTGAACTTACAGTTCAGCAACTTGAACTTAACAGCTCAGAGCAGAGATCGTAGACAATTCTTCTGAAACCATCACCACAGTGTGGAGCTGAATCAAAATACTAGGTAGTGTTAAAGGAGCAGCTGCTGCCTGACTGTCCACACCCCATTCAGGTAGTTGCACACACACCACCTGAGACTTTTAACAGCTAGGACCCAAGTCCCTTCACAGCAGGCAGCTCCACTGAGCTGACGGGTGCCCCTTTCGACTCCCCACACACTCACTTACTCTCTCTTGGGCACGTTTTCTCCCACCAGGCTCGACCCTAGGTTTCCCCAAAGCAGTCTTCAACATGACATATGACAGGCAGATTTATTGAGTGGTACAGTGGTAGATGACAGCTTGAGCTGGGTGCCTCTGGAGAGGGACCCTGAACAAGGAAATCCCTGGGCAATTATACCCTTACAATTTAAGTTCTCCTTCCCTCACTCAGTGGTTCAGTCCAATAGCAATATTTGGGTCTGTGGTCTTCTTGTTCTTTATTGGATCCTTTGTCCCCAGGCAAGACATTCCTTCTCTTACTTTAATGGATACAGCTTCTGCTAACATTTGTGACTACCTTATCTTTCTGGTTTGCACTGGTTTCAGGGCCTTCCTTCATGAAGCTAAGTAGGAGTTCAGCATACAGTCAGTGTATCTAGCTGGAAGTTTGCAGTTTGCAGCCCAAGGCTTTAACAGGCCTTGCTACTAACACTTCGTATTAGACTGAGCTAGGTAGTGCCTTCTGAAACAGTAGGCATCTCATGGAAGGGTACTGTGAACAGGACAGCTGGTGCTACTTTGCTCCTATGTAAAACCAGTGGACCCACATTTTCAGTACCGGGCAGTTCCAGTTTCTACATCTGGAGGGAGTCCATAGTGGAGTTAAAAGAAGGGCAACTACTATGATCAGTGGAATGGAGCAGCCACTTTGTGAGGAGAGAGTAAAAATGTTAGGACTCTTCATTCTGGAGAAGACAGAGGGGAAAAAAGGTCAAGGTTTACAAAATTGTGTGTTAGGTGTGTCAGTTGACACACCAGGAGGACGAGATGTCATCCAAAGGGAGCTGGACAAGCTGGAGAGGTGGGCCTGTGTGAACATCATGAGGTTCAACAAGGCCAAGTGCATCCCCCACCTGGGATGGGGCAACCCCCGATATCAATACAGGCTGGGGGATGAAGGGATTGAGAGCAGCCCTGCAGAGAAGGACTTGGGGGTACTGGTAGTTGAAAAGCTGGACATGAGCCGGCAAAGTGCACTTACAGCCCAGAAAGCCAACCGTATCCTGGGCTACATCAAAGGAAGCGTGGCCAGCAGGTCGAGGGAGGTGATTCTGCCTCTCTGCTCTGCTCTGGTGAGACCTCACCTGGAGTACTGTGTCCAGCTCTGGAGCCCTCAGCACAAGAAGGACATGGACCTGTTGGAGCAGGTCCAGAGGAGGGCCATCAAAATGATCTGAGGGCTGGAGCACCTCTCCTATGAGGCCAGGCTGAGAGAGTTGGGGTTGTTCAGCCTGGAGAAGAGAAGGCTGCAAGGAGACCTTATTGCGACCTTCCAGTACTTAAAGGGGGCCTACAGGAAGGATGGGGGCAATCTTTTTAGCAAGGCCTGTTGTGACAGAACAAGGAATAATGGATTTAAACTCAAGAAGAATAGATTTAGACTAGATATTAGAAAGAAATTTTTCACAATGAGGGTGGTGAAGCACTGGAACAGGTTGCCCAGAGAGGCAGTGGAGGCCCCATCCCTGGCAACATTCAAGGTCAGGTTGGACGGGGCTCTGAGCAACCTGATGTAGTTAAAGCTGTCCCTGCTCAGTGCAGGGGGGTTGGGCTAGGTGACCTCTAAAGGTCCCTTCCAACCCAAAGCATTCTATGATTCTATGAAAATCTTGGAAGTTGTGAGTCAAGTGGATGCAGAACTAGTATTCACCAAATTGCACAAGTACTAGTTTAGGGGGCACTCCTCCTTCACTTAAAACAGATTGACCAGTTATATTGATGAAGGTAGTAATTCACACAGAAGATAGTGAGCTTTTGAGATTTATTGCCATAGGAGAGAGACAGTATCAACAGGTTCAAAAGGGATTGGGAAGATTCATTGACACCACAGCCATAAAAAGTAGTAAAAGAAGCAGGCTGGGCTATACCATGGATGGCCTCTAGAAACTGGCCAGGCTCACCGGTGGTGCGTAAATTGTGTGTCTTCTTGCCAGTTGCTACAGCAACTCACCTTAGTGGGAAAATACAATAAACTCTTCTGAGTCTCTTTGGGAGATAAAGTATTTCAGGTGCCGTAATAAAAGCTTACAGAACTCCCCTGCAATTTTGGTTTGTTGGTAGAATGCTTTTGCTTTGAAGGTGGTACAGCCCTTGACAGGAAAAACCTAGTTTGCCCTTGACAGAAGCCTTTTGACTGCCACGGCTGTGCTAGCTGTAAAGTGGTTGGGGAGAGCTGCAGGACAGGAGCCTGTGGTTCTTTTTGTGAACAAAGGATGTACAGGGCAGGCTTAATGCTTTTGGCATTGCGTGGAAATGCTCACGCTGTTGGCTTTATGAAATTAATTACAGTCTAAACTTGCCATCGGTACACTGAATGTAACGGTTGTACACATGAGGCTTTCTAAGGTACAAGCAAGGGGGTTAAAAGTGTGTAATGTTTCTAGATGCCTTTGCATTTTTCAAGTGTTACTGAATTGAGCATCAGAAAATACCTGCAAGAGCTATAAATATCATCATTCACATTTTGCTGATGTGAAAGAGACAAAAACATGGAAGCACCAGCCTCCAGCCATAGAGTAAACCCAAGAGAGAACTGCAATGGGCAATCAGGATTCCTGGCTCTAACCTCCAGCCAAATTTCCTGGGCTGTTACACTGCCCCTTCGTACCCTTCTCTGAAATGCCAAATGACCCTTTGGCTGCTTTGCTGACTGTCTTGTCCTCTCTTCCTAGAGGATGAGCTTGTTGTTTTGCTTCCATGCCAGTCAAACCACTCAGGCTGAGCAAGCATATGGGTTTTTAATCCCCATTCCCTTGCAAGCTCTTTGGCTGTCCACCAGAAGATCACTGTTTTTTTCCTTAATGATGTTGGCACAGTCAGTTGCCCTCACTTACCTTACTGGAACTTCTGCTTTTGTGGTGGTGGCTGAAGGGGACTACTTTATCAGCTGCTTTGCTACATGCATGTAGACAAACACAAGACGAGACATCTCTTGCTTTACAGCGTGCTCTGATGAGTCTCTCAAGAGACGTGCCAGATCAAATTGATATTCAAATTATCTTGCCCTGCTCCAAGACTGGGCAGAAAGCTAGTCTAAACAATTTGCTGTAAATCTCATCTGGCAGAGTTTCAAATGCTGAACAAATGTCATTACCTTAAGCTGGAAGTGGTGTCACATTCTGCTGACTGCAACTTTAGGCTGCCATAGCTGAAGGAAACCTTGCTAAATGTCTTGCATATGTTTAGAAACACGGTGATGATAGAAGTGTTGTTCTACAGAAGGCTAATGGGCTAATGGCTTACATAAAAGAAGCACAGAAATGCAACTACAGGATTAGTTTGTCATCAGGAAGGAGATTTCTTAATCTTCATGAAACCAAAATAACGGAAAGAACATGACAATGTAGTAATCATAAACACTGATGTAGTAGGAACAAACTTTTTACCTCACAGAGCTATTGCTCCCTCTCTAACCTGCAAAGTCTAAGAGCTGAATTTCTGACTTTACACTGTGTATCATTGACTTAGACGTTGGTTTCGTCACATACACAGTGTTTTCTACTTTAGGAAACAATTTAACGTGCTTTTGACAACAATGGTTCTTTTGTCCATCCATCTGGGAATAATGTCTGTGCTTTCTTCTGGCATTGCCACTGAACACCTTTATAGTCAAAACTGTCCAGTCAGTTAATGTAGTTGCAAGAGGGTAAGAGTAGTGTGAAAGTAAAGAAAACTAAGTAATTAAGAGTGTTTTGTTAGGAGGCTGATGCCCCTATTTCCACAGAGAGAAAGTCGGTGTGCCAAAAACCAACTCTTTCCTGTTCTGCTGTTACATTACGTGGTTTACTAAAAAACTGCCACTTCCTGCCTGACTTTGGGCAGAAGACTGATGTAGGACAGTGCCCTTCAGGTTCGCAAACTGAGAAGGGGATGGGCCCTTACAAAGCAGGCCCTCTGGTAAGAGTTGCCTTTTGTCAAAGCTGGAAAAGAGCACAGTGACTTGCTGCAGGACACAGGGAGGGTGTCAGCACCCAGTCAAACAAGTTTTGTCAGGTGGAGGAGAATGTGCTCAGTTGTTGTCAGGGTGAAAGTGTGTTACTGGGGGAGAAAAATATAGTATCTAGTGACTCACGCGTTGCTAGACATTGCTTAACTTGCTTCCTTGCTTTTCTCTCCCCACCGCTGGTCCCCGTGCTTGTTTTCAGGAAGCATAACGTGGCTTTACTCCGGCGCAGGGGTACTGGCAGAACTCCCTTTCTGGCTCCCGCCCCTTGCCATCACAGCCACCCCGCTGTTCGTGGCTGGGGGCTGCCCGGGCCTGGGTGCCCACCTCACTACAACATGGGGCAGCAACCAGGCAGAAGCCTGCGGCCTGCCGAGCAAGAGCTGGGGTTCATTAATTGCTGCACTTGTGCTTTTAATTTTCGTATGAGGAGCCCAGAGGGGGTAGACAGGCACGCGTCCTCTTCAGGGACACTCCAAAGGTCTTTCAGCGTCACTGCCACCCCCAGCCCCAGCCTGCCGTTTCCCACAGGCCGGCACCCGCACTATCCCACAGCGCCCTTTTTCCTCCCTCCCTGCGAGAGCTGACGCGCGGAGTACCTTGCGAGGGCACCCACACAAACAGTGGTCCGGCGGGAGGTGGGGAGCTGCCTGCGCCTTACGCCGGGGGGGGGCTCTGTCGCTAGCCCAGCCCCTCGCCCCCGCAGCATCCACCCCCCGCCGGGGGTCACCTCGCCCCCCCGGCCCCGCCCGCCACCGGCCGGAGTGCGCCTGCGCCTGCGCCCGCCGCCGCCCCTCCTCTCGCGATACTTCCCTGCCCGCCCGCCCGCCTCCCTCCGCCCCGCGCCGGAAGTGAGGGGAGAGAGAGTGCGCGCCGGGCGCGACCGTTGGCGGCGGCCGTTGCGGGGATGTCGGCCACGTGCGCCGTGTCCCGCAAAGCTCAGCCGGCGCTGCCGCCGCGTCCCCCGGGCGAGAGGGATCCGCCGGCCAAGGCGATGCGCAGGGGGCTGCGGCGGGGCCACGAGGAGGAGCGGGAGCAGTTGCCGTGGCCGGGAGAGAGCGCGGGCGGCGGGGGCGGCCAGGCCGAGGTGCAGCAGGCGGCGTCGCTGGGCGACGAGCGGCGGAGGCGGCAGCCGCAAGAGCCGAGGGCGCTGGCGCCGGCGGCGGCCAGGACCGCCAGGGTAGAGGATGAGGTGGAGGAAGAGCGGCTGGAGCGGGAGCATTTCCGGCGGATCATCAACGCCTTCCGATACTACGGGTAACCGGGACCTGCCGCCTTGTGTGGGGGGGCCTTGCCAGGGTCCCCTCCCTTCCGCCGCGTCCTCCGCTCGCCGGCCTGCTTCCGCAGGGCTCGGCAGCTCGCCGGCCGTGCGGGCGGCGCCGCGGGCGCCCAGCACCCAGAGCTCTCCGCAGTTCGTGTCTGTCGTGTGGCCCGCCACCCTCGGTCTGTGCTCCGTGGGGAGCGCTGTGCCCTTAGCGGGGTGCGGAAGCCCGAGTCAGAAAAGGACCTCTGCTCCCCTGGCCTTTCTGGATACGCACAAAATCATCTCCATGTCTTTGTTAGCTAGAAAGCGTAAAAGAAAAAAAAAAAAACCAAACCCCAAAAAACCTCAAACCATCTGATAGCACGACACACCTGAAAAAGACGTAAAAGGTCTCATTATAAGATGAATTGCTTTAAGACGCTGTAAAGTGCTCAAAACAATAGTAGCTCCTGCTGGCAAAGAAATGCAAACGGTCCGTCGATTATTGGGGAAATGTTTGAAAGACGTGTTAATTTGCACAAGAGATAAGAGCTGTTGATGGGGCTAATGGATGCCATTTTGCTACAACTTTAGTTTGCTAGACATCTGTTGAGTCAGAAAAGGGCTTGATGGCCCCACAGGAATGAGATAAAGGCGGGGGGGGGGGGGGCAACTTTATATCTGAATCCATTGAATGGAAGAGGAAACAAAAGTTACTCAAATAGCGGGGTCGGGGAGGGGGGACTAACTGAAGTGGGTACAGTCCTCTACAGTATTTTGGTAGACTGTCTCCTGTTTGCGCTAGGTTTGGGAAGCAGATTTGGGATGTAGCTACACTACATATTTGTATACTTAAGTTGGCAAATCCCCATCATGTGAATCATTATTATGTGCTGGACCGTTTGTGTCAGTGTAATACAAGCATAATTTTTACATGACAGTGAGATTCGTGGAAGGAGTGGATGATATTTAGAATATTTCTTCTGTTTACTGTTTTATACCGTTATATCTTAGGTTGTTTTATTTTCCAGGACTAGTGTTTGAGCGGGAGGTTGGTCTAGATGGCACTTCGATGTCTCTTCCAAACGGAATTCTCCAGTTTGGCCATACCAAAGACTTTATGTTAGTTATTACTATTAGTGCAACAGCCATCTGTAATTTACTTAGATCAGTGATGTAATTGTATGCTCAGGCCTTAGAAGCTGGGAGCATCTTTCTCAACCTCATGCTCAGTTGTGACTCTAGGTTGCTTTTCAATACTTCAGTTTCAGTAAACACGTAACAAAAGGATATGACTCAAATTTCCAGTAGAGAAATTGAATTAAATTACCTCTGCCTCAAAGAAGTAACTCCGAATTTAAGTGAAATTGCATATATTGGTAGTTAAAAATAACTTAATTGGAAATGTCGATACGAGTAAGGCAATAACACGATTTCACCTTGGTCCAGATTAAAGTTCTTGTTTTCTGGGACATATGGACTTAACTTCATTCTTTGTGTATAGTTCTTCTGATTACAGTGAATTATTCATTCTGCTAGAAGGTTGCGATACAGCATGAAAGGGTGGAGGAGTGTGTTTCAAAGAATTTTTCTGACAGAACTTTGAAGATTATGGTATTAAGCTGAGCTGATGTGCTTTATATAGAGGATCAGTTTATTTTTCTTATTGTCCCTTCTCTGTTTTTTGTTCTTAAAAGTCATTTTAAACCCGTGTAGCTGTTGGAATGAACATGCCCTTCTGAGCAGCACATATGTAATGTTGGAGTTACTAACTGGTCAAATTTCCAGACTGAGGTTACAACTAAAATTGCAGCAATTGCACCATACTCTCTGATGGCTAGTTTTCAACTCTGCTGCTGTATGCTGACACAAGAGTTTGAGAAACTGCAGTAAGACTTGACCTGATAAAATGATTCACTGCTGCCAAAAGGGGCAGTATCCCTTGGTCCTGGCTTTATGACCTAGAGCCCTTAGGACTGTGCTCAGCCAGCTTGACTTGCTAAACTGACAGAAATCAAATCTAGCAAAATCTATCCAGGTCTCTTCGGGGTTAACAAGTTAAATGAGCTTTGTGGCAGGCCTGGTGAGTGCTAGAACAAAGTGGAGGGCGAAACTGTTTTGGGTGAGGAGAAGGAATAGGGAAGAAAATAACACCTCTTTCTCTTGGCAGTAGATTCACCTTTTTTATGGAGCTTTTATTTTGGGGAAATGGAAGAGTTATTTTTAGCTTGGATCAGTTACACGATCAAATTCACAGTACTCATACTTGAGGGGAATATGCTGTTAAAAGAAGGTAGTTTAGTGTCTTAGTGTGGCTGCCAGAACCCTGGTATGGTGCAGCTGTGACTTTTATGGTTCTTTCAGAAGCAATTGATTTTGAGGATCGCTATTCCCACTCCACATCTCATTATTTCTGTAGCCAAAGTTTGCCACAGCATTCAGCTATTCATTCAATTTAAATTGGATTTGTGAAACAGTCTGGCTGATTTTGATGGTTTTGGGGGCTGGTTGTTCATTAAATTTTGTAGATCCATCTATTAAGGTAGTGATCACCTGCGCTGGAAATGAATGGCTGATGATGAAACCGCAAGAAGACAATGGTCCTCTTAAGCTGCAACATGTTAAAAAGAGTGGTAATGTAGAACTAGAGCTTAAAACAAACATTTTGCTTTAAACATTCTTGAAAACTTGTTCTCTAGTAAGGAATTACAAAGTGATCACTTTCTGTGTCTAAAGAAATAAATAATTGGAATTGGAGTAGCTTAGAGTGAATTATTTATATTGCTTCTAAATATCTAAAGACCTTAAACTTTTTGCTTTTTAGAACAAATATGCATGAACGAGTGAACAGAACAGAGAGGCAGTTTAAATCTCTCCCAGCTAACCAACAGAGTCTTCTTCCTCAATTCCTTCCTCATCTTGACAAGATTCGGAAGTGCATTGATCATAATCAAGAGATACTACAGACCATTGTGAATGACTGCGTTCATATGTTTGAAAATAAAGAATATGGAGAAGACGTATGTTAAAATGGACTTTTTCATACTTCAAAATTAAATTCTGTACGCTTTGGGATTTTCTGCACTTGTTTTTCACACCTTTAGGCCTCAAACCTTTTTTTTCCTTCTTTATTTTCTCCTTTCTTACTTCCTGCTTGCTTACATTTTCTCATTCTTAGCTTTCACATCTTGTAGAGCTGATGTTTAATAAAAACTATCTGTTGTTAGTCGTTGTAGTTACACTTATGATCACTAATTGTGAATCTGGCAAATGACAGTAGTCACTGTAGAACAGTTTTTACCCCAGACTTATAGCTCTACCGTGGCTATATCTTATTTTTTCAGTTAACTGTGTAGAGCATAAGTGGTATTGTCTCTCCTACTGTTGGTTACTGTATGTTATGGCATTTTAAATCAGTTACAGTTTTAGAGAGGCCAAGTATTTTTAATGTTATCATCTGTAAAAACTTTTTCACTACTTACCTGCTTTTTCAGTGTGGCATCTCTTATCAAAAAAATTGCACTCAGACTTCAAAAACTGGCAGAGATGGAAACTGAAGTCCTTTTTTGGTATCTGCAGGCAAGGTGCGGTAATGGGCAGCTCTAATGTGAGCTGCTCAGTGTTGCCTCATCAGTACCTAAAGGGATCCTCTTCTCAGGGTAAGCAGGTTAGCTGCTGAAGTAGCTCAGCCCTGGTCCTTTCCTGAATAAGGACTACCAGTTGTGCTCTGCTATGCCATACTATGTATGGTCTTGTGATGTGGAACGGTCTCTTGGGTGCTGAACTGAGACCAGCAAACTCAATTTGTTCAGGGTTCTAGGTTGGATTTGAGCCCTGGTCCCAGGTGTGAAAGGCGAGTGCTTTGTCAGCTAAAACTCCCAACAGCCCTTATAGCATAGCTTTTGTCTGTTTATAATTTACTTTTTTTTTTCCCCAAGACTAAAGATGCTTGGTACATTTTCCACTAACATTTTTTTTTCCCCCCACTTTAATCAGGGAAGAGGGAAGATTACACCAGCTTCAACATTTGACATGGATAAATTAAAATCCACTTTGAAACAATTTGTGCGAGACTGGAGTGAAGAGGGAAAGCCTGAGAGAGATTCCTGCTACCAGCCAATCATTAGTGAAATTGTAAAGAACTTTCCAAAAGATAGATGGTAATGGTGTTTTAAGACTTATTTTTATGTGGGCATAAACTGTTGCATGAATCTAACAAAGTTTTTATGGAGTAATGAAAAGCTTGGATTTAAAAATACAGAAATTACTGTGAATGCAGTGGAATTTCTTTTTTAATCGAGAAAGTTTTGTTTCTAATACAAGGTATTGGAAAAGAGCGTAATCATAAACTTCACAAAGGAATGCCAGGTAAACCAGGAATAATTTTTTTTTTTTCCTGCAGCTTGATGTAACGGGATATCTATAAGAGACCTCAGGAGGTTGTGAAGTTAACTCAGTTGTGCTCAGTGAGGTAAAGTTTGCAGGTTAGCAGATTCTCAGAGTGTGTGTGCTGGAGATAAAGGGAAGGACCTTTGTGATGGCAGCAAGTATGAGTATTGCTTTTCATGGTAGAAGGAGGGAAGAAGACTCTTAAATTCTAGTGCAGTTTTATTGCGCTAAGAGTTTACCCTGCAAATACTTAATTCTAGCCCTGGTTTCAGACAGATCATAGAATCATAGAATCATTTACGTTGGAAGAGACCTGTAAGATCATCCAGTCCAACCATTAACCTAACATTATCAAGTCCACCACTAAACCAATTAAGGGTAGAGTAGCAATTTCATGTTTCCTGGCTTGGTGTCTGGATTATTTATAATGCAAGTGAAAACTAGGAATCATTAAGATTGGAAAGCATCTCTCAGATCATCAGTCCAACCATCAACCCAACACCACCATGTCCACTAAACCATGTCCCAAAGTGCCACATCTACCCATTTTTTGAACACTTCTAGGGATGGTGACTCCACCACCTCTCTGGGCAGCCTGTTCCAATGCTTGACTACCCTTTCCGTGAAGAAATTTTTCCTAATAGCCAATCTAAATCTCCCCTGATGCAGCTTGAGCCCATTTCCTCTCATCCTATCACTAACTATTTGGGAGAAGAGACCAACACAAGGCAAGTCTTAAAAAAAGCTTTGTGGCATGTGTGAGGGTAGCTTTGTAACTGTGTTGGCTTGTTAACACCACCAAAGTAGTAATCGGTGTGGGTTTTTTTAGGTAACTTTAAGTAGAATTATACTGATTGAATCTCAGAAGATACTACTGCTGTAAGAATTCTGTGTTTAATGGGTCTGCCATTTAGTCAGCCCAGTCATAAAGTACATTTCAGTTTAAACGTAACACTCTTATAGTGGGAAAATTTATGATCTTTGTGGTCATAAATGTAAAAGGTCAGAATTTAGGTTTGATATAGCTTGGTGTTACTGTGGGTTTTCTTTCTCAGTAACTGCTAATAATGCAGTTGTACCGATTTGAAAATACCTTCCACTAGCCATCTTTTAATTTTCATCAGTAAAGACTGGTAGTGATGGCAGAACATGGAGTGGATATGGTTGGTTGGTTTCTCTTGCCTCGGACTAACTTATCTCAAGTTGGATACACCACTAAAGATGTTTTATCTGAAGGTGAACTTTCTGCAATGTTTTTAGTGCTAATAGTGCCCTACATAAGATAAAAATGAGTTAAATACTACAGGTTACCTGGTGTACTTCTGATGTGCAGATCTGTAGGGAAAAGTCATAGTTAGTTTTGAAAGTAATTGTTCTAATCTTCATGGTAGCAGTTCACCTTTTTCTCTGTATGCTAGCTTTTAAAGTATTTTGGTTATGGGAGAGGTAATTTACATGAAATCTTAAGAGTTACATGACTGAAGTTGGAAAGTCTTGACTTTCACATTTATTGTCAATGAACTCTACTTCAAAATGTCCAGTTGGTATTAGGAAGCAACGTGGTAACAGACTGGGTGAATCTGAAGTTGATAGCTTTGTGCTTTTTTACCAGGAATTCTGGTGGTAGTGGTGGTGGTTGTTGTTGTCAAACACAGCTAATGTGACAGTGCCTCTGTCCCTGTTGTGATGGCTTTGAAGTACCAGTTGGGGTTTTTTTTGACTCTACAGAAATCTCAAAACATCACAGTATAGATCAAACATTTCTACTACAAGACTGCTACATAAATCTGAAAACATCACTGTATAGATCAAACATTTCTACTACAAGACTGCTACATAAATCTGAAAACATCACTGTATAGATCAAACATTTCTACTACAAGACTGAGTTTGTCAAATGAAACTTTGTTTATAAAATGTGTATTACATACATACTTGTTTAAAAGTTTTATATTAATGATCATTATGGAGCTGTTGTAGCGCTCATGTAAAACCTTTTCTCTGTTCGCATATTGTTACTTACTGTTGTCAGCTCATTCTTCTTCCTAGTGACTGGAGGCTCTCCTACTTAGGTGCACTTACCTCTTTGAAGCAAGAAGCAGAAGGTTCAAAGAAAGTTCTCTTTGTGTATTACTAGGCTTAACTGGCAGTGCCACCTCACCTTGTGCAAGAAGTAACTTCCCTGGCAGGGCAGGCTGGCTGGTCAGTCTGGTTCCTTTTTTACAGTTTTGGATGGGAGCAGTTGTTTCAGTTTGAAGGGATGAACAGGGCCTGAACTGGCCATACAGAAGTTATTCTGGCTGTTGTGTATAGCGGGTGCAAAGTCCATTTCCTCTGGAGAGGACTGGCTGTGGGTGCTAATGCAGGAAGGTGGTCTGTAGATGGAACCTCAAAGTGCAGCTTTTCATTACTTTAGAGTTCCCTTCTGTAGCACAGAGTGCTGAAGTCTCCTGAGATGATGAAATGAAAGTGGTAGAGAAAATGTGTGTTGTTGGCACTGGCTGATGAAAACAGCTTTGTCTAGATGTATTTTGCATTGAAAAAGATGGAGAAATAAGTATTTTAAATTTACCACTGTCAGTACAAGTCACCTTTTTAATGGCTTCAGTGGAATTGTACATTCAGTTTCTAGTTGACATTATTTTTAACATTATTGATTCCATGCATTGGAATGATGTGAAAAAGGAGTTTAAATTTTTGAAACTACTCAATTATGTTTTGCTCCATGCGTGTGCATGTTGTGTTGTTGCTGCTCTTTGCAAGATTGGCCTGTATTGCTTCAGTGAGTATGCAAAGAACAGGAAAGGAAGTGAACTGTTCTATATGCTTGCTTTTCTGGGAAGCAGGAGAGATACGAGCAGTGGTTGAAAGCAGCTGTAAATTAGAACAGTCTTCTGAGTAGGTGCTACTGTTGTCTTCTGTTTCAGTTCAGTCTTCTGACAAGCCTGTCATCTAAAAATAAAACACAATGTCAAAAGCTGTTTCTGCCTCCCATTCCTCTTCAGAAATAATTCCTTCTTTCTGCTTAGCACCTTAATGCAGGATCTGTTAGTAGGATCAACAAAGCAGTTTTAGGTGAAGTCCCATGAGATAAGGTCTTCCTGAAGAACTGATAATTTCCTGTATGATTCATGTTGGAATTCCATTGTGTTTCAGCTCACAGTGTTTCTATAGTATTGTCTACTTTTTGATGAAGCCATTTGAATTTCTTGGATCTGAATGAACAATGATCACTGCTTTCTGTAGGAGAAAAGAGTAAAACATAGGCATATTTTTATTTCTTGATGGAATGTGTTTGTTAAATTACTGTTCCTACTTATGTGAAAGGATGTGAAGGTCATCAGCTCCTTGTTCAAAAGGAACCAAAGAAATAGTTAACCTTTTAGTAATTATCATTCCATGGCCAAGAATGGTAAACGCAGGTATTTTCACCCAAGTTTTCTTTTATTCATTAACTTGGCCTCTGGAACCACCTATAACTTGAAATTTAAATCTGTCATGCTGTCCAGCAATTGCATTTTCCAAGATACTGTGAGGACAGCCCAAAAGAAGTAACCAGTGCTTAGTTTCTTTTTTATTTGAAAAACATCGGTTATTAGTCCTAAGGCTGAGCTTGGCTAGACTTCTTGCATGTGCTCAGTCACATTTATAATGATGATAAAATATCTGCTTTATATGAATTTTATTTGACTATATATAAATACATTTGTCCTTGCAGGGTTTTTAATATCATCAACATTTGTGCTTAGCCTAAACTTTGCTTTAAACATTGGATTTAAGAGCACATTATATCTTCAGTGTTGTTGCGGTCTACTGAAGGCTTTGCAGGTCTTTAGATGGAACTTTATAAACCTCAGCTGCTAAGTTTGGAGAAGAATTGCTCTTCAAATCATTGTGCTTTTTAGCTACCTTCATTATTTTATTTGAAAAGTAGTTGTCTTTTTAAAAAAATCCTTGAAAACATGATTACAGTAAAATAATGAAAAATACTATACTGAGAATTGGTTCACTATGTAAATTTACAAACGTTACAGAGATAAGACATCAGGAACGGAGTCCCACAGTGTGATTCTATGCTGATGTTTCCAATGATCTTCTGTGTGGGCTGGATATTTCTTACCGCTTATTATCATTAGCTAACATTGAATTGCAGTGTTTAGTTTATGAAAATGAGGTTTGTGTTTGATCATGCACACTAATTTTTCTTTTGCTGAACTTCAGTTTACCCCTTCAGCACCATCATTTTTTTGTTAAAGAACAGTAGGCATAAAATAAGAAGCCTCTATTTTTATCATGTATAATTTTTCCCTTGAAAAACAGACACCAAGTTAAAATATTAATTAATGGCATTAAACTTCTAAAAGCTAAAAGTATATCACACAGCAAGATGCAATACAATAATGGCACAACAGATTTTAGTTGTTTCTGATGTTTCTACACTGTCTTAAGAGACTACTGCAGTTTCAATAGTTGAGTCAAACAGTACCATGCAGCCCTGCTCTTTGGCCAGCCTCCTCTCCCCACACCTGTCAGGTTAATAGGCCAGTGTTTCTTCCCTTTTGCCCCACAGGTTTTTTATGAGTATTCATTTGATAGCCATTTATATTCCTAACCAGTGCTAGATCTGTGTCATAGAAATCCTGCTGCTGCTGGCTAGTTCAAGGCTCGTTTCACGGTGGATAGCCTTGGGTGATTATCAGTTATCACAGTTTGGGATTTTTTAAAATTGTCTTTGCTACTGCTGCAATTACATATCCACTAAAGGAAAGCAGGTTTTTCTAGCCTACTAAATTATGTTACGACTGTTTAGCCATTAAAAAAGCAGTTTCTGTGCAATTAAGGCTTTTTAACCCACTCACTGTAGAAGTGTCCACATGGGGTTGCAAAAATCTGTGTAGAGGTAGTTATAAATATTTCATAAATAAATTGTAAGGAAATGAAGAAATACTTTAGGTTAGAAATACATTTGGCATAACAGTGAATAGATATACCACTATGATTAGAAAAAGCTGTAAGATTAAGGTTTTTCTAGCTTCTCCCAGAAAGTGGATTTTCTTCCCCCTTCTGCTTCTGGGTCCCTGTTTTCAAAAATTTTGTTTTGAGCAAGTTGTTTTCCCCAAATTAATCTTTCTGTTTTCAGTAAGACTTCCTGGCTAGCTTTCTTCTGGCTTTCCTTATACAAGAAAGGTAAGGAGAACTGTTGCTTCACAGGAGCACTCTTAAGTAACAGCAAAGTCTTGATTTCCTTCTTCTTGTTAATCAGAAAACAAAGAATCTGAAAGTATAATGAAATGGAAATGAAAACCAGGAATGAGAAGAACTTTGATTTTGCATTTGGGAGGCTTCACTAATTACATGATTAAGCCACAACCCAAAGGGCACTGTTAAAACTGCGTTGTTAGTTTGTATGGCCTTTAGAAAGGAATAATGCTTTCTTTTGTTTTTGGGTGATAGTTCAGAAATGTACCACTTTTCAGAATTTACATAACTCCCTCACTCATCTTCATGCTTATGCAGCATGAAAACTCTTTTGAACCCTTTTTGGCATCATAGTCGAAGATTTTGCATTTTGCTTTCTTCTGTCATGTGTTTGGAAGTGCTGATTGTGGCTTCCTTCATTTAGTTGCATATCAATTGATACACATATGTTTTGTCTTTGAAGGTGCAAAAGGGAGGATAGTCTGAGTGTTCACACTTGGTTTTTTGGTATATGAAATGATGAAGTCTTGTTCATGACTGGAAAGTGAAAAATAACTTCTTTTTAGATGAAGTGTCTTTTCAGTTTGGCATGGGAGTGTTTTTTGTTTTACAAGTGAAGGTTTGATTGCATTGTGATGGAAGTCTAATGATTAGAATATATGTGTATTGCCTTTTCTGTGTGAAAGAGGAGTACATTTTGAGATTCTTAGTCCTTCTATTTATTAGTTGCTGGACTTGGAAGATGGGAGGGGTTTTTCTAGGTATCTCAGTAAACACACACTGTTGGGTGTCTTCTGGTCATTGTCAACTTGATGCCTAGTTAGGAGAAGTGAAGGGTTAGAGAGCTGCAATGTACTTTGATTTAGGAAATTTATGTTACTTAATGTGCTTGAGTGAAATCTGTGAACAGCGTATTTGAAACCTACAGCTGCTGAGAAGGTAACTACTTCAAGGTTTTTACAGCCTGAATTGCTCATCAGCTTGTGGAAGTTTTCTTTGCTTTGTGTTTCTGATGTCAAAATACTTGTTTATTTTCATGCAATGTAACCAAGAAGATTTCTATAATATTTCCTAGTTATCAGTGTGCCTCATAGGAAAAATAAATGGTGCAATCTGATAATGTTCGTTCTTCAGTTCACTTAAAGAGATTTTTTTTTAGCTTGCCAACTGTAAAAGTTTTCAGGAAAAAACCTGTTTTTTCATTATGATCTGTATTCTGAATGAGGGTTGCATATGTTCTTTTGAGTCATTTTCTGTGAATTATTTTGACTGTACAATTAACCAATCTGATCAGAATTGGCTCAGTTTGCATTTAAAAAGTAAAGTTATACAGGAAATACGTTATAATATCTAAGTATATGAGGAAAAAAATGCTTGACTAGCCCTCTGTAAGTTTTGTTAAGAGGTATCAGATAAAGACTTAACTATTATTTTTGTTCTGTTGCAGGGATTTCTCCAAAGTTAATATCCTGGTACCTGGTGCTGGGCTAGGTAGATTGGCGTGGGAAATAGCTATGCTCGGTTATGCTTGCCAAGGAAATGAATGGAGCCTCTTTATGCTCTTTTCTTCTAACTTTGTACTCAACAGGTACATAGCTTATGTTTTATTTACTGATTGAAACCTAGGGAGGCAAAATTACTTGAATAAATAAAACTCACAAGAACAGATTTGTAAGACCTAACACAGGACACACATAACCGCTTTTTAGAATGTTTTAATGAAAAAAAAATTGGTGGCATTAAATGCGGGAGGGAAGCATTGTATCTGAGTCATTAAAATTATAGCAGGAAGCATGGCTTTTAAGTTATGAGACTTAAAATCTCTAGATTGTACCACAGATTTTCTGCATAATCTTGAATAGGTTTTATGATTTATTTCACATCTGTTTCTGTAAAATGCACACCTATCTCACTGGTTGCAGATAAGGACTAGTTAATATGTGCATGGTACTTAGTGGTGGTGATTAGTAACAGATGAAACCTGTTAAAGGAAGTGTTACATTCCACACGAAAATTTTAGGTACTGTTTTGACATGAAAGAAATCCACCAAAGTGCACTGAACCACTTCTTAAGTGAGTCCTGTGACTGAGTAACAGCTAAAATAATGTAGTTAATAGTTCTACAATTACACTGAGGTACTAAATTTGAATGTAGTAAATTTCACTTTATAGCTTCAATTTAGAGTGGTATTTCTGTGTTTGGTATTCTGTCACTTGCATTGGAAATTACTGGTTTCGTAATGAACGTGTTAGAGAGGAAAGAAGGCAGGAAATGCAACTGTTCTTTTAAGAAAGAGGGTGGGAAGACTGGGTGGGCAAGTATGAAAGAGGTTTGGGGGCGATGTTTTACTTTTTGGGGGAGCTGGTATCAAGTTGAGAGACAGACACTCATTCTTCAATCTGAAGTGATACACCTTTGCTGAAAACACCTAAACTATTGGCTTGTATTCTATATTATCATGATATTTTGGACCCTGTTTGTAGACTGATTGTCTGCAGCGGACTGTGGTGATGTTAAATCTGTTAGAGCTCACTGTTCAAAAACAACAAGGGGAAAACACTGTTTATTATGGCTGCTGCATGTCTGCTTAAAACAGTAGTGGTCAATGTGATGAAAATAGATATTCGCTAGAGGCTTATTTGTTCTTTTTCTTACATTAGTCTTAATGACTCTCATCTGGTGGTGAAATTGCATATTACAGTTGAGCTCACCTAAGGCCCTGCAGCTACTGAAAGGAGGTCTCATTCTCCTTGTCCTTAGCTATACAGCCCTGCTGGCTCATGCTCTTTGGAACTTCTGAAATTACTCAGAGCAGCATAAAAGTATTCATTTCCCATCTTTGGGAGCACTGATCAGCTGTCACAGTGGTTCAAATCTGAAAGTTAACTTCACCCCTAATTACCTCTGACATGTTTTTTGCCTGCCTTAAATAATGAGTCTTTGGTCTATATGTGGAATTCTCCTGAAGATCCATGCTTAGCTTATGATAGTAATCATTTTTAGCCTCTAATGCTCATGTGGTGTTTCCTATTTATATAAGATATTTAGCAAAGAGGTGTATATGCATTAGATTTGCTAACAGTATTAGATTTTAGACAGCAAAATTGAGTGTTGCTCAGCTGCTGTAATCTTCATCTTTGCTGGGTACATTATCAGTTCCAAGTTTCCTTGTTAGCATGGAAGAGAATACTGCTAACCTGACTCTGGATTTCAGTCATTCAGTTGAAGTCCAAGTGTTCCTTTCTGCCAGATCCAATTGTGGGCTTCGGATATCTATTAAGAAGGCTTTAGGGACTTTTGGGATCTTTCATTTTAGTCTTAAGTGGCTGTTCCCAGTTAGCCTTCTGAAATGGACATGTTTGCCTTCCTTGAACTGGAAGAAACAGCAATGATCAATATAAGCTGAAGATACCAGTTAAGGAAGAGTGGTAAAAAAGAAGGATTTTGCAAATTAGTTTTTAACTACAGTATTAATTTAATTTTTTGTTTCAGTTGATAAAAGCATAAGGATTTTGCTGACGTGCTTACAGTTTGGCTCTGCCTTCTTTCTCTGACCTTGGTTTATTTTTAGGAAGACAAAGTACTATATTGAGTGTCAAGCCAACTACTGCAGTGGGCTCCTAGATGTGGTACAGTGACTTAAGTCTTCTGTATACAATGTGGTATCTGCTGATTTTTATGCATGTAAAAAAACTTAATTCTCTTAAATTGTGAACTTTTATTACTGTGGATGAAGTTACATAGCATGTTGTGTAGAGAGTGTGTCAAGGCATAACTGTGGTCACTAAGTATTTGAAATTAATTAGTGTGTATTATTCCATTGAGGAAGCTCTAATTTGAAAAGAAAGTGACCCTGGAGTAGTTAAACTACAATGGCTCCAAGGCTGCTGCAGCCCTTCTATGGGAAATTGTGCTTTTTCTGGTGTGGGTAAGGTTCTTGTTACTGGTGTGTATTTCTAGTGTTTAGATGTGTTCTGGATATAATGACAGATGGCAGAGGTGATCATTGGTGATATACAGACACTTCATTTCTTACATGTTTTGGAAGCGCAAAAACTGTGAAAAGCATAATCTGTTTTCCTGTGTCTGGAAAGCATACCAAAATTTTCAGGCACTCTAGAGCCACAGGACACGTGTTACTTCCCTTTGACACCTGACAGGAGGGGAAAAAACACTGGGGTAGTATCTATGTGGAGAAGGCAGGAGCAGCTGGTTGCTGACTTGCTGCTTCCTGCAGCTGGAAATTCAGAGCACAGGGTCAGTAGCCTCGGTCCAACAGCCCTTTAGTAGCAGTAGTCCCACTTCTGAACATTTGAGAAAGTTCGGTTGACATAATATAAAATCACTTTGTGCCCAAGTCGGAGTAGGGTTAGTTTAAAAAAGCTTTAATTAATACCAGTAGAATTCATGCTAATAATTGGCTAATCTTTACTTTCTGGGAAGAATGTAATTTTAGTTCAACCTTGACACTTTGAGAAGGGTGCTTAATTGTAGTTGTTGCATGTCCGTGAATGCCTTAGGATTAAAACAGTTAAGCATTTTATCATTAAATCAGTGGTTAGAAGTAAGATTTGACCTACCCATCTTTTCTAAAACCATCTTTTTGACTCAACGTGGAACAGTAAATGCCCTGCCCCTATGGAAAAAAGTGAAGTGTGTCACTCCTAGTTAAAGATGTTACTTTTTTATAACGTAACTTACATCATACATCTGTTGCTGGAAGGATGGAATTGTAAAGGGCTGCAGTACTTAGTTTTGAATTATAAATTACTGAAGCTGGAAAGGGAGGTTTTCAAGCTTGAATATGGAGAGGGATTGGTCTTTTATATTAAATTGGGAATTCCTTTTGGAACTGTTTGAAAGTCTACACAAATATACTTTATGCTGGGAAAAAAAAAATACAGGGAAGTGTGTGTCCCCTTACAGCTCAGAAAAAAAAATCCTTTCTAACCTACTCATGTCTCTTATTTTCTTTACCTTGCTTTTGGGGAAATTTTCATTGTTAAAGAAAAATGTTCTGAGGATAATAAAAATTGACTGGGAGCATACGGAGAATGCTAGAATGGTTAACACACAACTTTTGTTGGCCAATGTGAGGGTTTTGGGGTGGGGTTTTGTTGTGGTGGTGTTTTTTTGTGGTTTTTGTCGTGGTGGTTTGTTTTTTTTCCTTTTTTAACCAAAATAGAAATGCCTTTCTTGAAGAAAATGATGCCCACGTTATCAGGGCTTTTTCCCTACTTTTTTTTACTTCGACTGCATGTATCTGATTGATACTTACTTACTATATATGGAGACAGTCGATGAGCGCAGTATACTGCTGCTCTAATACAGGTTTTTGTTTTATTTTTTTACTGATAAAATGAAATATAAATCTGACATGAAGAACGTAAAAAAATGTTATTTCAGAGACTTTACCACAGATGTTTTCTATCCACCAGCCAAAAGAGTGCACTTTCTATAACCTGGTAGATTGCTTGCAGTTTATGAAGTGTTTGATGATACGTGTTTTATTGGACAGATGTGTCCTCTGTTGTCTCTGAAAGAAAATGGCTTCATTTTTTAATTACAAACTGATCTTACAGGACTGTGGGAAAAGGTGCTTTTTATCCTTTAATGCTGTATTTTACCACTTTTTAAAATAAGAGTGGACTTAGTTGGTCACATCAACCCCCAGATTTTATTTTACAAAGACATGTTTACTTAGCATAATTGCAACACTCCAGGTGTTACTAACTTTAAATGACATCTAGTGCAAAACTACTATGCTTTGCAAACTGGAATTTATTTATTTTTTGAAATCTTTGCAACCTTTCAGTTAGCATCTGAAAAATGCTTTTGTTCTGCTGTGCTTCAAAACCCCTATGATTATGGTTCAGAAACGACAGAAGAGTCTAATTGGAAACATTTGTTCTTGTTCAAAATTGATGGAACTAATGTTACTCATTTTGTTTGGTTTTTTTAAAGTAGAAAAAAAAGTGATGCAGAAAGGCTTAGCTTTACTGAATATACTAAATCACAACTTTCATTAATCTTAAAAAAGAACCTTCTGCATTTTCTTTTCAGTGGAGAAGTCAGGGAAAATGGTAAAAAGTGGGAAAAGAAAATTTTAAAATTAAAAAAGACAGTTGCTTTTTGTGTCAGGGTAAAACTAGTTTTTTTAATGAGTTCATAAATAGATGGACAGTCTGAAGTGTTATGAACTAGACAGAAGTCCTTTAGAAAATGTCTAGCTTTTGCAACAACTTTATCAACAACACAATGGATGTTGGTGAAAGTCTTTGACTCCTACATTTCTAGATAAGCAATTACTTGAAACTAACTTGGGCTGATTTCCGTATTTTGCAGATGCTCTGAAATTAACTCATGTAAGCTTTATCCCTGGATTCATCAGTTCAGCAATAACAGAAGATCTGCTGATCAGATACGTCCAATTTATTTCCCTGATGTTGATCCTCACAGTCTTCCTTCTGGTTCAAACTTCTCTATGACAGCAGGGGATTTTCAAGAAATTTATTCCGAGTGCAGTGAGTAAATGTAAACTTCTGGAGTATCCATGTAACTGTATCTTCAGAGTATTTGTTATGGAACAGTTAATGATTACAAATAGAAGGGAACTGTATCTACAGGCCTTGAGCAAAAAGTACTAACGGTAGCAAGATTTTCTTATTCCAAATCAGCTTTGCTTTTCTTCGTTATAAATAAATATGGACACCTCCTAACAGATCTTTGTTGCTGTAGTCTCTTTCGGAATAAGACAGCGTAATAGTATTATGGAAAGGTTTACTTGATTTAGAACAGTGATGTTACAAGGGAAACAGTGTAACTAGTCACTTCTTTAGTGTAAAAAAAAATGGAAATACGAGTATTTTTTTGTTGATTCATTTCCTGTTGTAAAAGCAAAGCAAACTGTTTCAGTAGTAGAAAATTGTAAGTGAAACAAATACATACTTACTGACAATAGTAAATATTTCAGAGGCACATTATGGAGATGACAGTTATCAAAGATTGAGACTTCTGTCAGTACAAATAACCTTATTTTTTCTTGTGATGCCAGTTTAGTTGTGCTGTCATCATTGCAGCTATGAAGTAATGTTTTATGACTAACCTAATGTTGAATTAACCTGCAGAAGATAATCTTTAGTGCCTAGTCTACCAACTACCTATTTAGGATTTAATGAAGGGTAGCACTTACTCAGTTCTCTTATATGTAGTCTAATATTCTAATATATGCCTATTTGGAAGTCCCTATTTTTTCCTTACACAGTATTGGACTATCACCTCAGACATCTATTTTCTGTTTCCACCTTTCTGTCCGTATTAGACCTATAGCAATTTTTCACTAGGATTATATAGCTATTGATCTGCCCTTTATTGTGCAGCTGGACTTCCAGGTATTTTCTTTTAGGAGCCTTCCTTATAGTTGCTTAATTTTCTGAAGGTTCTGTATTACATTAGAACATCTGATACTGGCATAAATTGAGACTTTTAATTTTTTTTATTTACAGAACTTAAAACTTTTGCAATTTCAAGGATACATGTTTAGAGAAAAACAGGGAGACTCATGCTTTAAAAGGTAGACTTTGAAAGATCCTGCTTGTTAAATCCACTAGTAAAAAACAACTGGAGAAATATTCAGATACTGAATAAAGTGATAATATAGTAAATAAAATTTAGTGTACAGACTTGTATTGTTTTAGATACTAACTACAGAGGCCCAAAATGACTGCATATTTTTGCAGTTGTATTTCTAACAGTTGTGGTAATGAAGTTCATAGGACAGGTGAGTAATAGCACACTTGGGCCTTAATTTATATAAAATGTGTTATAATATTTACATTTTACAGTATATAATATAGATATACCTCCTTTTATATAATGTGTATGAACAATTTTATAAAGTGCATAAATAATATGTATAATATTTTAGAGTGTGTATATGTATGTACACACACACTTTTATATATATATTATTTACTTGTAAGTGAAATGAAGAGCCTTCAGTTGTTAGTTGAAGGTAATGCTGGGCGTATAAACAAATACTGGGGTTAAAAGATGAACTTTTACAGGGGTAGAAACATTGAAACTAATCTCTGTATAATTTGCTCTTTTTATGCAGATACATGGGACTGCATAGCAACTTGCTTTTTCATAGATACAGCCCATAACGTTATTGATTACATTGATACTATATGGAAAATACTAAAGCCTGGAGGAATATGGATAAATGTAGGCAAGTGTGACCAACCTATCTTCCTGCTAGCCCTGACTTATGCGTGATCACATAACATGCATCTAGTATTTGAAAAGAGTTGTGGGGATAAATGTGTCTGTGCTGAAAACTCTGTAGAGCTAGAAACATCTAGGGCTTGGAAATTATCATCTCAGATGTCTTCAGAATATGTCCAGATGTTTGCTACAATCACATCAACACCATGTGATTTTTTTAAATAGAGAAGTAAATCTTCCCAGTGGCAGGTTTTGCATTCATGCATCAAACATTTGTTACTTGACAAATGTAACGTCCTGTATTCTTTTTTTTTGCTGTTCTTCTAAGAAAATGGAACTTGTTCTTTGTGTAAATACATCCTTACATGTGGGGTTTTTTTTCTTAATCTGTTGTCTCATTTGTACTGTGCTTCTAAGGAGAAATTTTGGAAATGAGATTTATGCAGGCCTCGGTTCAAAAGGAGACTTAATTTAAGTCTCCCATGGTGAAGGAATGGCAGACAAAACTCAGGAGTTAAACATTTTGTATAGTAGAAACTGGTCAGTCAGTAACACCAGTGCTGGCCAGTCACAGAATGTAGCAGAGCTCCTGAGTAGACCACAGCATGTCCTGCCTTCGGTTCTATAGAGACAGCAGGGATGCTAGACTGAAGAAATTTTAGGATACAGAAAACATAGTCTGGTAGGAAATGAGAATACATTGTTGAACAAGCAGTTGAACTAATTTGTTTGCATTTTGCATTGATTCTGAAATTCGTTATAAAAATCGTATTTGAGTGATAGAACAATGTTCTTTTGTATTTGAATGTGTCTGGATGTAAGCATTCTTTCCACTTTCAGTATGTGCTTTTGATTTTTAAAATGTTGTCTTTTTAATAGCCATTTCCATTGTATCTTTGTCCTATAGGTCCTCTCCTTTACCACTTTGAAAACTTGGGAAATGAACTTTCTATAGAATTAAGCTACGAGGATATAAAAAATGTTATACTGCAGTATGGATTCCATGTAGAGGTGAGAGGATGCTGTAGTTTGCAATGAGTAGTATTGGTATAAACCAGACAAATTCCTTTGAATAAACCTTTACCTTAAATTTAGTTCAACATAATGGCATATACTAATAACTTCTAGGAGAATTAAATGTTCATAAGCGTGTTGCAAATTATTTGCTTTCCTCATTTTTTAAAAAGTGCATAGGTGGGCCTTGAAATCTAGTAAGTGTATTGCAATTTCTTTCTTACTAAAAGAAACCTGTATAGTTCTTGTAGAGAAGGTGTTTTAAAAACTGCTGCTTTTTTTTCAGGTGGAGAAAGAATCTGTACTGTCAACTTACACTGTGAATCAACTCTCCATGATGAAATACTACTATGAATGTGTGTTGTTTGTGGTGAGAAAACCAGAATAGAAGTGGTCTGAATAGGTTAATCAGAAAATGTTGGCTTGAAAGCTAGAAATGAGAATAAAATGGACTGGGTGATGTCTGGACACAACCTCAAATCAGTGGTGCCTTCTTATTCCTAATAGGATTTAGATAGTGTCTATTTTCTTAATATCTCTATTGCTATCCAGACAGGTACTATGCCATGCATACTTGTAATATACTTGTGAAAATTGAGGAGGACATGTTCATATACACCGTCTTAGTGCTTTGGAATGCATTAAAAATAAAAGCAAAAACATTTTCTTGAGAATGAAATTTAATGTTTGCCATAAGCAGGCTAATTCTCCCCATATGCTGCCTCATTTTTCATAGATTTATAAAGATTTTCTTTTTTCTACCTTCTGATGTTAGGAATGCGTAGAGGTGCCTACTGTCCTAGCTGTGTCACATTTAGAGAAGTATTTCTAAACATATACTTAAATTATGAAGTCTGAAATAGTTGGAAAGTGATAAAATTATTCTTGATAGATACAGTAGCCATCAGAACTGTTGCAGCATTTTCTGTGGAACTGAAACGAAGTAGATTCTTATATTGATTCTGATCTTTGACTCTACCACTGTTAACAATTTAATCAAAACACAGAGCCTATAGGCAATTTGAAATACTATGTGAAAGCAGAGTACCGAGTGAAGAAAAAGCAGCATGTCACAGAGAAGCAGTATGTTAACCTCAGTTCAAGAATAACAACAAGTTTGATTAATCTCTTAGTGTTGAAACTGAAGTATTCGGTGCTTTGCTGTCTTAAAATACTTTGATTTTGAGTCACCTACTTACTGCTTAAGCCAAAACAGTGAAACAGTATTTTTTGTTAAACATAATTAACAGAAAGTCATGTTATACCTTGAGCTCCTTATAGCTGAGTTATCCATGCAGCAGAAAAATCCCGTTTCTCAAAGGGGGAAAACAAAAGTTACATAGAAATAATATGCACTGTAACCTAATTAACTCTACCTGAGTTAGCATATGCAGGCCGATTGGTGGACAATTTCCTTGTAATTTCAGGCACTTTATCCTTGTGACTTAGTGACTTGTTGGTCCTTTATCCTAATGTTTTTTTTCCTGGCAGATGTGGCTTACGTGAATGTTTAATCTACAAACCATGATACTATAAAAGAGGCTGAATCTTCTGTCACTTAGAAGTTATCTACATGAGAAAACATTAATAATCACTGTGCTGAGAGGAGGTGTCATGTTAGCCATTTCGTTTTCTTAATATATTGGTTACCTTAAGTACCATTCAATCTATTTTCAGAAATTTCTTTCAAATTTCTTGCAAATTCTTTTTACCACATTATGGTAAGGAAGCAAGGGGTTTTTCACATTTGGTCATAATGGCACTGGACAATAGCTAGTTTGTTTCCCATTATTTCTAGTCCCTTTTTTCATGGTGATGTCCTAATCACATCTCTTTAATATGTTAGTGGCTTTTGGATTTTTCCATTAAGGCTGGAAACTTATGCCTTTGTTCCTAAATTGAAAGTCTGCAAGGAGGGAAACCACACAGGTTTTTTGTGTCGGTTTGGTGTTTGTTTTTTTTTTTTATAGTTTCAGCACTGCATAAGAGAGTGTGTGCCTGGGTATGTTCAGTACTGTGCCCCTTTCTGCTCAGAATCCTTATTGAGAATAAAAGGTTCTGGCCTGCAGAAGTTTCCAATCAGAGCTTTGCTTAAACTAGTAGTACTTGAACTGTCTCTACTTCCTCAAAGCACATCGTGAAGGTTTAGCTCCATAAATAAACTGTCAAAAGTTCTACCCTGCTCCAAGAAAAATGTGCTTAAAGCTGAAACACTGCCATTGCAACAAAGAGATTAAAAAGAAAAGCCCTTGCACACCTAGAAATAATTAAAAAAGAGTTGCTTTAATTTCCTTATTGTACTATTTATTTTTTGAGGGACTTTGTGATGCTTTGCTTTGATTCTGATTTTTTTTTCCCCTTAGGTAGAATATGATTTAGTGTTTTCCTTGATTTTCCAGCTCCTTTAAATAAGACAAGAATAGATGAATGTCCATTATGCTGTTGCTGAGTAGTATATATATCTGTAATATTGCCCAATTTCTGCCCCCTATCCAATCTGTAGTTACATTTGAAGTGTGATGGTGTTCTTTTACACAAATAGGCAGTTGAACTCTTGCTTTCTAGTTGAATGTCAATATCCTATGTTCTGGTGGTTTTGTTCTTTGCCCACCCCACATTGTCACAGGTGCCATATTTTGTGTTGTTTTGGGAAAATATGTTTTTATTTACTTAGGTCAAGTATATAGTGATGTGCTTCTATTTCTAATCTAGAAAATGCCAGTTTTCCCCAGTGTTTTCCTTTTGAATTGTAACAGCTGCATTAAGAGTTGGAAGCAGAATAATCTTGTGAATAAGTTGTGTGAGTTAGTAGTGTTATACCTGCAGTCCTATTTATGAGTTCTTTAAATTTGTCACTTGTGTTTTTATGCACAGGGATAACTGTGTATTATTGAATGTGGCCAGATTCTTCTTTTCAGTTGTATACTTGGGGGGGAAAAATGCTTAAGGTGTTTATCAGCTGAAGCCAAGACTATTTAATTCGGGTCACTGTTAAACTGTACGTGGTGTCGGGTGTAAAATAAAATGCTGCATAATCCTCAGTGTAATGCTTCTTTACTCTCCGTATGAGTGTCCCGTATCGTTATTTATAGCATCAGTCGGGAAGGGCGGAGCGGGCGGTTTCACCTCTCTGCCTGAACTCCTGCTCTTCGCCCTGTCCGTGTTTTCGGACTTGGTTTTTCCTGGCTACTGCAGCTCGCCCTGGGGCCAGATGCGGCTGCTGTTTGGTTTTGCCCTTGCCAGCCCCCTCGGGTGCGGTTTTTGACTGCGGCTTCTCCGCCCGGCGCTCCGGGCAGACCCGGGGGGGGCCGGCGGCAGCGGCGCCCTCCGGGCCGCGGCCCTCGTCCCGCGCGCGCCCCGCCGCCCCGTCACTCACCGGTGGGCGGGGCCGAGCGCGGCGCCAGCCCCGCCCCCCAGCGGCCGCGGCGCCGGTGGCGGCTAGCGGCGCGCGCATGCGCCCTGCCCCGCGCGGCGGCCGTGCGTGCGCTCCCGGGGGTCACGCGCGCTCGGCGGAGCCGCCGGCGCTCGGCCCCCTGATGGCCAAGCGGCGCGCGGAGCCGTTAGTGTGTCACGTGCCTGTCAAACGGCTCCTGCGCGAGCCGCCGCCGCCGCCGCCCCGCGCCCCCGCGCCCGAGCGGCGCCACCGGGGCGAGGCGGCGAGCGCCGGCCCTGCCGCCCCGAAGCGGAAGCTGGAGGAGGCTGAGGCGCCGCCGGGCAAGCGGCCCGGGCTGCGGGGGGGCGGCCCCCGCGGGGAGCAGGGGGACGCGGGGGGCAGGCGGCGGCGGCGCGGCGGGTCCGCGGCGCCGCAGGACGAGCGGACGGCGGAGGGACGCGCCGGTGGCCGGGGCAAAGAGCGGGCCGCCGCCGCTGAGGTAACGGAGCGGGGCTGGGGCGGCGGGAGGCCTCCCGGGCAGGGTGCCGCGGCGCCGCCGTGGGCGGGCCCGGGCTGCTCGCCTCCGGGGAGAGGCAATCGTGGGCGGCGTTGGTGGCGACCGAGGCGTTACCGGGGGGGCCGGCAGCTCGGGCCGCTGCGGCGAGCGCGGGTGTCGCCCGGGGGGGCTGGCGGGCCCTGCGGCCGGCGGGGGGCCCTGCGCCTCAGCCAGGCGCAGCCGCTTCCCCCGTGTTAATCGCTCGTCAGCCTCTTAAAAGTTTGGTGGTTTTTTTTTTTTCCCCTCTTCTCCCGATGCAAAAGACGTAACATTTCTAGCTCCCCCCCCACTCTCCCCGAAAACCGGATTGGAAACAGCCTGTCTGGAGCTCACCTTAGTTAAGTCTGTCTCCATCCAAAAGTATGGTGGAAGCTTGAAGAGTTTATTTTGATAGCGTCTCTGTTGCTTCAGGTTGTAGGTCAAGCTTACTACACTATCTGGCAACTTTCTTAACTTTTTCTTTGGGTTAGGCATTTAGTAGCGATACCAGAGCTATCTTTGAACTAAAGCGTCTAGCGAAGGCGGTGGTCAGGGGAAGGGATGTATCAGGATGTACTGAAATGCGCGGTGGACTGTGATGTTTCTGGTTAACTTTGGACGAGGTACATTCTCCCTGGCCTTGACCGCATTTTACACAGTAGGCCAGAAGACAAAATATGTTGCTAAGAAAGTTTTAGCTTTGCGAAAAGAAAATGTTAGGTGAAATTTCGTGCCTATCTAGAAGTTTGATATATGTAAACTCACCTTTCCTCCCACATGGACCTTTTAAATAAGACTGAAGTGTTTGATCCAGTGGTACCGAAGTGGCAGGAAGTCTCATCAGGTCAGATGGACTTTGAAGTCCACGTTTAGATTCTGGTTTTGAAAAGGTCATTCCTTTGGTAGTATAACACCCATCTATGACCTGTGAAGAAAACTGGCTTTTCTTTCTCAGGCTCTGCCTTTTGGTGGGGTTATTTTTTTTTTTTGGTTGCTTGGTTGGTGGGGGTTTTTTGTGGTGGTGGATAGTAGAATTAAGGCACGAAGGAACTGAGGGAAAAATTCTATATCCTATGAAAAGCCTATGTCCTTTTTAGGCTGTACCTTTTAAACACAAGCATATCTTTCATTTCTGAAGGGAGAACAAGCATCTTCTGAAGCAAAGCAAGTTGGACAAATTGAGCAAACTTGTACAGAAATGTTTTACTCCATCACAAATATGATGCTGAATTCTTTACTTATTCCTAGGGTTATTAGGCATAATTTTGTAAGTGTTAGCAGTGGTAGGAAGGCAACAAGCTCCCTGTATTTCCGCACAATAAAGAGTATTTCGCTACATAAAATGTTTTTGTAGGACTGTATTTTTCAGGTTGTTTCCCTAAGTACAGTATTGTAAATAAAATGTTTTTGCTTTAAAATAAAGCTTAGTTAACAGCAGGCAAGAGGTGTTTCTTCCATCTTCTGTGTGTCCTATATGTTTGAAAATCTTTCACAAAGATATTTCTGATGATTACTTTTACGCCTTTCTGAAAATGCAGCTGTAGGTTGGCATTATGCTTTGCTGTTTGTGTCTTGTGTAGTTCATTACTGTAACAAGCACAATCCGGATACTGTTAATTTCACACTTTGTTAACGTTACAAGTAATTCCAGTTATGTTAGAGTTGGCCAGATAGATAGATAGATAGATAGATAAATAAATAGATAAAATGTGAGTTTTATTTGCAAGCACACCTTTGCAACTGGAATTGGAAAATTAACTCCATAAAAATTAAACAACTTCATCCATAGAAGCTGAGCTGTTGTATCTCTGAGCTTGCTGCATGTTGCCTACCTTGCTAGAATTTCTTCTCAAAACCTATTTTGAAAGATATTTAGGTGAATATGAGTATTTGACAGTTTATTTTGCATTTTATGTATTAATGTTTAGTGTTTGCACCTGTCTTGTGTGCTCCTTGGGCTTGTTCATTTTCACGCTGAATCTTTCTGGGAGATACCAATAAACTGAAATACTGCTGCTCTGGGGACTTGAATGCTCTTGAAATTAAGCCTTTTTGTAGTGTGAGTCCAAAATTAAGAGTATGTATATTTTTGCAGCTATGAGGTTTTAGATTATTCTAATCTCCTTGAAACAAGAATGCTGTCATTTACTCTGTGTGTGCAAAACATCTAGCACAGGGGTGTTCTGACTTTTAAGTACTTAGTTCTCACAGTGTGAGCAGTAACTTCTTATTAAAGTATAAGGGAAGTTCAGATTAAATGTGGGGAGATTTGTGAGGGTAGCTCACAGTTTCTGAAACTCCATTGCTGGAGATGTTTTTCAAAGAACTTGTTAGCCACCTGCCTTGCACAGTTCTGTGTGAGTGACGCTGCCTAGGTTGGAATATGGACTGGAAAATCTTCTCTTTCTCTTTTGCACTTCGTTGTTAATGCTGTGCAGTACAAAAATTTCGGTTTACAAGAATATTGATGCAAATGTGTGCAACTGCTTATAGTTTTTGGCTTTCTTCCGGTTTCCATATAATCAATCGTTCTGTTCCTGTGGCACTATATCATTTAACTGGTTTTGGTCCTGATTCTAATTAATGGAAGCTTTGGTTCCCAGGTAGTTTTCCCTGAAGACCATCTTTTCCTAGTGAGCAAATTCATGTTAGTAGTACTCTACTGGCATGCAGCCATCTTGCTGCTATGAAATGTCTTTCATGCCTCTCTTAATTATTACATGTTTCAAATAATGCAGGTTTTTTTGTAGTAAAAGCAGGTTACCTAGTACAACAAATTGTAGTTTGTGAGAGGTTTGTGTGGTAACAAATAGAAAAATGTATTCTTTAAATGGAAAGTATGGTGAATTGATGTACTTCTCTCTTATGGGGAGTGAAGGGGAAGCATCATTTTTCCAGTATCTGAGAGGGTTTAGGGATGATACTGTGATTTTTTGAACATTACATTTTTCTATTCTGTTGCGGAGCCAGCAGACAAAGCTTGAAGTTTTTCAAGAGCCATACCAAAAGAGTTATGCCAGTTTATTTGTTAAAAATACTTCTGTTCAGCACCTGTTACAGCTGAGACATTAAAGTAAAATATTTAAAAATTCCCATTGTATGTTAGGAAAAATTCAAACCAATACTATATGGAAAAGCATTATTTTAGGTTTGAGGCAGCATTCAGTGTTTTTACATACCAGAAGAAGGTACGTGCTCAAGACCCAGGGAATGCCTTAAGAGTTCCTCTTCTTATGTGTATCACGTCCATAGAAACATGTGCAGATTGGCCACTGTTTGTAACTATGACATATGGTTATAAAGAAACAGTGTGTTTTCTAACAGATATTTAAAGAAAAAAAAAAAGCATAATTGCAAAGTAGTGGATAAGTACATGTTCCTCCAAGTTTTCTCTTGTACTACTTACCAGTTCTTAAATGTTCCCCTCCCTGCCCCTAGAAGAGATCTTCATTTTTCTTCTGTATACTTGAGTACAAAATGTAGACACAGAAAAGAAGAAACGGAATGTGGCAGAGACACTACACAATGCTTTACTTTTCCTGCAAGTATCACCCTCTGAGTTGATGTAAAATAGCTAAATACAGCCTTCTGAATACCAGCTTCTAAATGTGCATGAAATCTGTATACCATTGTGAGAAGAAAATGCAGTGAATGGTTTTTGTATGCAAAGTCCAGTAATTGCACAAGTTTTACAGTATCATTCTGTGCAAAGATTAAAAGCTGAAGACATTGGTGGTTATAGAAATATTTCCCAGAGGTTGTACGGTAGTTCTTTGCAAGAATATTTGAAAGGACAAAACTAAATTACGACTTGGTTGAAATTTTCTATGGTGTTTTCCTTAGAAATAGCTCTTATTTTTTCTGTATAAAATTCCAAGAACTGTTAATATGGAACAGCTGAGTAACTCTTCCTTGGTTTAGTTTCTTTTATAAAAGTTTCTTTTTATTATTTTGTACTGCTGTGATACACATTAATGTTTTGTTGCCTTTTTGTTTATTTGTCTCTTTTCAAAGCAAGAAGAAGATTTCTGTCAGTATAACTCATTCCTGTATTGGAGAGCGCCATTGCCTACTATTGATTTGTCTGATATTCAGAACGTAGATGGAGAGACTCCACCAGAAGCTAAAACTCCTTCAAGGACTGACACCATGGAGACTGAAATGGAGACCTGATCAGTTGTTTCATAGCTGAGCACCTACTTGCAGGAAACTTGTTCCCATTTGGATTGAAGTTTTTCTACTTGGGAAAAGAATAAGCATGGTTCTGCCTTCTTGAAGAAACAGTGTTATGGCAGTCTGCAAAAGCAAGTCTGAGTTGTCTAAGTGGATGGGATAATCACTATTAGGTACTTAATAGTAAGCTGTCTGGGGGTGTACAGTGTGGAGGAGGCCATGATGTCTAGCAAGAATGCTTGAAAACATAGAGGCAGGGTAAAAGAAGACTACAGAAGATTAGAACTTTGGGATGCAATTAAAGGAAACAGGTGGATATGTTACATGTCGAAAGGAAATGGAAAATCATTTTGCCTGTCCTGAACAAAAGGATGTAACTGTGGTAGCTGAAAGTGAAATATTTATCACGTGAATTCATCATAAAGTACACAAACTGTAGCGATCTTTAATGTGTTTGTTTTTTTTTTTTTCCTGTGTAATAGCTAAACCAAAAAATAAGAGCCTACCAAAACCAGACAAAACATTCCCTTTCCTATGCAAACCAAAACCAAGTGTGGCAGGGAGCAGCGGGGAGGAAAAGGGGATCTTTCCTTCTGTAAGCTGCCACTCTTCTGAAAGTTTTTCCCATTCTCCTTGTGAAGAAGTTTTTTTCATCTTCTCCTTTTCACATTACCCAAAGCAGTGGGTGGCCAGCTTTTAGGTTTTTGGTCCATTCTCAAGTTAATGTTATTCTTGCTCTTTGTGATGTTTGCTCTGAACCAGTTGGTAGCATTGAAATGGCGGGTGTGTGCAGATGTGTCAAGAAAAGATAATGCAATATAAAATTACCACATACACTTTTTCAAACTTAGAACTGGCTGAGGTGTAGTTTTTGCAGAGACTACGGATGTTGCAAGAAATTTTTACCGAAGTTCATTGAATTAGTGTTTTTTGCTGTGAAATATGAACTTAATGCTTGTCTTCTGTAATTTAGTTACAAGTTGAAGTACAATTAGAAATACTTGTCTTTAATAATAGACTGATGTTGTATGGGCAGACTGTCAGACTTTGCAAATGTAGCTTGTCTTTCAGGATAGCAAACACTGTATTTTTGCTGGAATCATCATTGAAGAAGGCAACTTGTGATTTTTTTTTTTTTTTTTAAACTATGTATTTGCTAAAGGACAATAAAATTTTGCCTGTGTGTATTTGAAAACTTTGGGACTATTACTGTGTGAAGTTCCTGACTTTATTTGTTAAGCTTGTTGCTTCTATAACTTTGTCATTTTATTAGGTCTTTTTGCTTAAAATAGTCAGCTTGTTAGCCTTCTTAGTAAACATATGGAAACTTTTTTGTTTAGTATTTGTGCTGTAATGTATTTATATTTGTTCATTGCTTATTCATTTAGATTGTTAGGGTCTCTTAGTACCCACAGAAGAAAGGAGGTGGCTTAGTGACTTAAGCATTTCATGGTGCTTGTTTGGATATGGTCCTGCCTGCTATCAGATGAGCTGCATACATATTTAAACAATATGTATTTTTCTCACACATTTTTAATGGTATTTTTTAAGTGCAAATACATCAACTTGTCTTAGGAGGTACTTTAAAAATGTTTTTAAAAACAAACTCCTTTTGTGGCAAGAGTGCAACTGTTATTACATGTTTAACATAATCAAAACATATCAGTGAGGGAATAAATTTATTAGTTTGTGGAGGTGTTTGTTTTGGTTTTGGTGGTGGTTTTTTTTTTTTTTTTTCTTTACCCTAGGGAATATATGCATTCCTATATTTGTGGGTTTTATAGTATTTCACACCACCCAGTAGTCTCAGGATCCAGTATTTTCCATTGTTAGCTAGTATCTTTGCAGACATACTTTAGTCACTTAAAATCTTCTTGGAGCTTCATATACAGTAGGTATGCAGCAATAGGCTGCATTTTAGCATGTAAATCTATCTCTCCTTTTCCCTGTTATTATATAATAATCCCCTATTATATTCACAGGACAGAAGAGGTTTTATTATTGTCTTCAAAATATGTATTTGAGCTATTCGATAACAAAATAAGCCCTTTGAAACAAATTAAGCTTGCACTATGTTGTAGGCTGTATGTTTACTTCATTTGCAATTATGCTGTAGGCAAGCACTCTCTCCTCTTACCTTGTTCCAGTTGTGGGCTCTGGGTTACGGGCTGGAATGTTACGGCTACTTTCAGATCATTTGCTGAGCTGATTAATTTTTTCCATTCATCTGTTTGCAAATAGAGGCAAATTTAAAAGCCTTGGAAAACCTTTTGAAATGAGTCCGAGAGTTTGGTTTGTACAAAAGGCTGGGCAAGGTAAGGGGGAGTGATGATAGATTACATAAACTTTGCATTAGAGCTGTCAAAAGGTGTGATCAAGACATGTCATTGCTGAATGGTGTCTCCAGATGTGATGTGTCACTGTGGGCTGCCAAAACCCTGGTCTTGAATTCCGACTCCATTTTTCTAGAGACCTCTTTTTTAAGGGCTGTACATAAACTGTAAGTAAGCTTGAGATGTTCTAATTTGCATGTGCCTTCATACCCAGTGAGAAGAAAATGTTCTTTTGAAATAACAAAATGTCAGCACAAATTCTAAGACTACTCAGGAGTAGTGTAATACCTACCAACTGATGATCTTCATTTGGTATGTTCTTAAACTCTCAGAAAAAAAAATTGTTTATATTCTCTCTAGGTACTTGGGAGTTTGCTTTTCTCTAAAATGTTCCTCTCTAAAAGGAAGAACCACTGTCAGAAGAGTAAGAAAATGTACTGTGTAACCACAGAGATCATCTGGATATTACCCAGGTTGATAAGTGTGTTGCATCTGGAAGTAGCACTGTAAGGGTATGGGCATTCCAATGAGAAGTGAAATGCTGGCGTTTAGTTATCAGAGCAGCTTTAAACAGCAAAGTAGTGTTACCAGCATGTCAGCCTTTGTACATTTTCTGTCTTGTTCTGAACTGAAGGCCTGTTTTATATGTTCTGATTTGTGTTTATTGAAGGCAGCGCTGTATTTATGGTTCCCAAGATAGGTAGGTCTCCAGGAGAAGCTTAAAGCTCAGTCCAAATCAGGAACATAAAGAACTACTATGAAAAAGAGGCTGCATTGATGACCATGTCTGGGGTAAGTAGACTGTGGTAGAAAGAAAATGAAAGAAAGAAAGTGGGGAATGGAAGGTAGGTGATGATGAAGAAGCAGGTTAGCAAAGGAGTGCAGGCATAGTTGGCCAGCAGAGCAATGACATGAAGTAGTATTTTCAGCACTGGCTCTGTCTTCAGCACATCAGCATTTGAATATGGCGACCAACAGTAAATGTATTAGTTTTCTCGCTGTTTGACAGTTACTGCTTGATGTTTTTTCCTGTTGGCAAGGCCAAGAATTTAATGGCCATTAAAAAAGTACACACTTATGTATATGGGTAGCTGGAAAATCCACAGGATCCTTTGTGTAGAAGAGAGTACAAATGTATGTTTCCAGGTAGCACCAAAGATAATTACTGCCCAGCATTTGGCAGCTAGTTCTGGTTATGGCAGCTTTGTTGTGGGGAAGTTGTGTATTTTTGTGAAAGTGTCTAATGACAGCCACAGTAAGAGATGTTAGACTGCACGGACTCATTGTTTGGTGTAGCAAAGCTTATGTTCAAAGAAGCATTGCAAAATAGTATGCTTGGGCGGGCTTAGTTACTTCCATGCCTACAGTTATAACCTTGACTCTCTAGGTGGCAATACACATACGCAGTAAACTACAGCGAATCTGGAAAATGCTTTGGGTGTGCTTTTATTCTGACCTGCTACTGAAAATTCGAGCAGTGACATCATGAATGTTAATCATTTCCTTACCGTGATACATACATAAAGGCAGATCAAGTCACAGGTTCCTGATTATAAGGTGACATGAGGTCTACAGCATAATTGGAGTAAAAACGTTTTGTCAAGAATTTTTGCTTTATCTCTCATTTCTCTCTCTACACCCTGCCCCCCCCCCCAAAAAAAAAAGCTATCCGTTTAACACATGGGAATTTGTTGTCAGTACTTCCTGCACTGTTTCCATTAGTTACAACTGGAAAGCAAGCTTTATCTGGTTGTGTGTTGGATGGAAACTTCGGTCGGTGGCTGAAAGCTACTTGAAATGTACTCGTTAACTATGGGGAAGAAAAAGGTAAGTGCTATTTTATAAGAAACTAACTCACGTAGCAGTGTTTAAATGTTGATATATAGGTAGCAATATATCTGAAATGTATGAGGAAATTTCAAGTAGGGTTTTTCAAGTCTTATTAAAAGGTTGCTTATTTAAAATTCCTATTTCAGACTTTTTGTGTTAGAGAATTTGTTGATGCAGCAAACAGTATATTTTAATTATTGATATTTCATTTGTAAGTGAACTCATTAGTTATTACTAAGTATGTTTTAAACACTCTTGGTCAGAAAAACAGCATTCATGACTTCTTAGCCACTTCTAAGGACTTGAAAATCATTGTTCTTTCTTCTCTTAAAGCTGTACAGATCATAACTTTTTGACTACTGAAGGAAAAAATAGTTTTCTTGCTACTAATACATTGCCATTCCCAGGGAAAAAAATTTGAAAGGAGGATGGAGGCAAAGTCAATTTTTGTTTGTAATTTTATTTTGCCTTTAAGAATTATTGTGGTGGGTAGTGGTTTTCCTGGCTTTGTTTTGTCATCTTTTATAATAGTGAATTTTTGAAAGAAGGGATATGGACTGGCTAAACATTACATTTTTTTCCAGTTTTCTCATATGAATACCCGGGGTTCATGTTTAGATTGGAATATGATGAAGTAAGTGGCTTACCAAGTATGAGACTGAGGAAAATAAGCAAAAATAGTATAGTACTATCTTCAAGGGAAGTTTTTTCATGCAGAGCTATGAACGGAAATGAGTCACATCTATTCACTGTTCTCTTGCACAGGTGAATTTTGTAATGTCCTTCATTTGAGCAGTGCACAGTGCTCTTCTAATTAAATTGGAACACACAATAATTAATTCCATTGAATCCACCCTAAGTGTCAAATGTCCTTTCTCTGAAGCCTGATGCTATATAGTGGATATTTCCTTTTGGTGCTTCAACTTGCAGAATGTGAAACTTGCTTTCAATTTCTTTTACTTCTTGGCATTTTGAAAAACTAACTTTGCTTCTGATTGCATAAAAAGCAATTATTATGTAGGAACTACTTTGGCATAAAGTAAGCTACCAAAATCCTATGGTTTCATGATTGTGAGTTGTAAACTACAATGTTTTTTGATCAAATAATCACAAATATTGCATCCGTGTATCCCATAATAGTTAGGTTTTCTACTTTTAGGAATTGGAGAAACCTGTGATTGAAAAGAAGGAAATCTACTTCAGACAAAGCTCTGTATTTCCAAATGTGTAATGTGCAAACACAGAGACACCAAAGACAGCTTTTCATTGTATGAATTGAAGCCATAAAAATAATTCTAAAGTATGACTGTGCAATATAGTATGATATGAGAAGGAAAGGTATGGCTAACAAGGAAAAAATGTTGCTACTTTGGACATGAATAGTAGTATCAAACCTGGAACATAAATATCAAAATGCCTTCATTTCTATGACATGGCAAGGCTTCAGGGAGAGATGATGATGATTTTGATGCCCAGTATGTATTTTTTTTTTTTTTTCTTAGAGTCCATACATGCAATGCACATACGCCCAAAGTGCTTTAAAGATATAGCTTGGTCAGTGGAGTCCTTTTGAGTCAAACAAGTAGGTACTGAGAGTGCCTACTTGCCTACCTGGTTTTATGCCAGCAAATAGCCTAAAAGGTAGAAGAGGCTCCCTATTATCTTTCTTTCTCATTATTTTGAGCTGAGACAGATTCTGGTACCTGCATTTCAATGCATTCCTTTCTCCCCCGTTTATGTTGTGCAGTGTATCTGTGAATACCCTGGATTTGTCAGTGCTACTAACTCCAATCTCAAATTGTTTTGGGATTTCTGTTTTATCTTTGTTAGTGTGGTCTTGAACTATTGTGAGGCCACAACTAATTTATAAAGAGCAGTCATTTCAATAATGAGTTCAGAAATCAAAACACCCTTTCTCACATTCCTTAGACCACATTGTATAGCGATTACCAGTGTCTGACTTCAAAAGACTGATAAAAGTGCATTATTAGGTTTTCCTTTTCAGTAAGGAAAATTATAAACACTTTGCCTTTTAGAAAGATAGAATTTTGAATGTCTCTGTATTTCAGTGGTACTGTTTCACTACAGGCTAGAGTAGTAGAATTTCATTTTTTGAGATGTACTGTTCTGACTTACCTAAATGCAGTGTACTCATGCTATAGAAGATTTGTGCTTTCAGGACAGCTGACAGTAAGTGAGCGGTAACTGTTAGCATTTAAAAGAACAGGTCCTTGGTTTTTTATCATAAGTCTCAAGTAGTCAAGGAAACAACAGTATTTTCAGTGTATTTTCTTAAAAAAACAAAAGGTCTATCTGATCACAGATTTTTAAAAGATAATCAGTCGTACCACTTTAGGCAAGGATGCAATGAAACTCATCTAAAAGTGATGAGTTCATCTTTGCCCATCTACAAGAAGGCTGGAAGAGGATCAGGGGAACTGCAGGCCTGTCAGCCTGAGTTCAGTGCTGGGAAAGATTATGGAGCGGTTCATCTTGAGTGCACTCAACAGGCATGTGCAGGCGAACCAGGGGATCAGGCCCAGCCAGCTTGGGTTCATGAAAGGCAGGTCCTGCTTGGCCAACCTGATCTCCTTCTCTGACCTGGTGACTCGCCTGGTAGATGAAGGAAAGGCTTTGGATGTCATCTACCTGGACTTCAGCAAAGCCTTTGACATCGTGTCCCACAGCATTCTCCTAAGGAAGCTGGCAGCTCATGGCTTGGGCAGGCGTACTCTTCGCTGGGTAAAAAACTGGCTGGGTAGCTGAGCCCAGAGAGTAGCGGTGAATGGAGTTAAGTCCAGCTGGTGACCAGTCACAAGCGGTGTTCCCCAGGGCTCTGTTTTGGGGCCAATCTTGTTTAATATCTTTATCAACGATCTGGATGGAGGGGATTGAGTGTGCCCTCAGTAAATTTGCAGACGACGCCAAACTGGGTGGGAGTGTCCATCTGCTGGAGGGGTAGGATGGCCCTGCAGAGGGACTGGACAGGCTGGATTGATGGGCCCGAGGCCAACTGTATGAGGTTCAACAAGGCCAAGAGCTGGGTCCTGCATTTGGGTCACAACAACCCCATGCAACGCTACAGGCTTGGGGAAGAGTGGCTGGAAAGCTGCCTGGCCAAAAGGACCTGGGGGTGTTGGTAGACAGCCGGCGGAACGTGAGCCAGCAGTGTGCTCAGGTGGCCAAGAAGGCCAACAGCATCCTGGCTTGGATCAGGAATGGTGTGGCCAGCAGGAGCAGGAAGGTGATTGTCCCCCTGTACTTGGCACTGGTGATGCCGCACCTGGAATACTGTGTCCAGTTTTGGGCCCCTCAATACAAGAAAGACATTGAGGTGCTGGAGCATGTTCAGAGAAGGGCAATGAGCTGGTGAAGGGTCTGGAGCACAGGCCTTATGAGGAGCGGCTGAGGGAACTGGGGTTGTTTAGCCTGGAGAAGAGGAGGCTGAGGGGGAGACCTTATCGCTCTCTACAACTACCTGAAAGGAGGTTGTAGTGAGGTGGGTGTTGGTCTCTTCTCCCATGTAGTTAGCGATAGGACGAGAGAAATGGGCTTAAGCTGCATCAGGGGAGGTTTAGGTTGGAAATTAGGAAAAATTTCTTAATGGAAAGGATGGTCAAGTATTGGAACAGGCTGCCCAGAGAGGTGGTGGAGTCACCATCCCTGGAAGTGTCAAAAAAACGGGTAGACGTGGCACTTTGGGACATGGTTTAGTGGACATGGTGGTGTTGGTTAATGGTTGACTGAAGATCTTAGAGGTCCTTTCCAATCTTAATGATTCCTCGTTTTTACTTTCACTATAAATAATCCAGCCACCAAGCCAGGAAACACAAAATTGCTATTCTGCCCTTAATTGGTTTAGTGGTGGACGTGGGTAATGTTAGGTTAATGGTTGGACTGGATGATCTTAAAGGTCTTTTCCAACCTAAACGATTCTATGATTCTATTGATTCCAAGTAAGCTTAAATTTACTTTGCTTTCTTCTTAGAAATCTAGGTACCGAAGGTGAAACTTAGGCAACCAGCAAGAAACAGCCAAGTTAATGATTTTGAAGGTTCATGATGTGTCATGTGTCTTACCATGTAGTATGTGGTAGCTCCTCAAAACACAGCCTGAAAGCAATAATAATCCTAACAGAGCCCTGCCTAGCTGATGCTAGCATCTCAGTATTTTTACGTGGGACTTCTGCCTGCTGTTGACTGCCTGCTGCTTTCAGGGGTCAAAGTGATGCCCTGCAGACCAGGTCAAGCTTGTAAGGTGAATCCATATGGTCACTCACCTCTTGTGCTGTGCATGATGGGGAGCCTTGCCCAAACCCCACAATTGCTAGGACAGCCTGTGAAACCCAACAGCCAGGTGTTTTGGACTCGCCTGCAGAGCAGTCAGCAATTGTATCTTCATTGTATCACAATATCAGCGTGAACTTGGATGTGCCTTCAGCTGCCCCCAGCCTTTGGAAGACTGGCCTGGGACAATACTCTGGGACTCTGTGAATCAGCCCATCTTCTTACACTAGATAATCTGGCGTTGCTTTAAGTCTTCTGCATATTCCACTCTGAGAGCGTGTGTACTCAGTGTACTTGACTGACACCCTACTAAGTGTCTTCAGGTTTTCCTCTTGCCTGCAGCCATGGGTGACTGAAGGACAGCCTTCCTTCTGCCTTTGTGAAGCACAGAGCCTCCTGTGTATTCATTGCTGTTTACCCTTAATTTTTAGGTAAACAGTTTTACGTTAGTTCAAAATAAAGAGATCACATGGATAAGGTGGGTTTTTTTTCCAGTCTCAAGCAGGAAGTTTTTTGTTTGTCTCCTTTCCTCTAAAGCTTGAAGCGTTTGCTTTGGTATGTCTTTTGAGTGTGAATAGTAACACAAACCTCCATGCTCGCAATTCTACCTTCTGTAGAGTTCCTGTGAGAAAGATACATTGTATATGGTATGAAAAAAAGGTGGGAAAGAACACATACTGAAAATTGTTTTAAAATGAGGATTTGAAAGCTCTGGGGTCACATGTGGAGAAAGTGTCACTGAAGAATCCATATGCCTGTCATTTGACACAGGCCAGGGAGCTGACAAGTCAGAGTTCACATCTTCCAGGAGTACTCTGAAAGATGACACATTTGAAAAATCTGTTAACCGGTCTGAGGGATGCAAGGAGTGACAGAGCAAACTGAAGAGAGGCAGTGTCCCCTGAGACTATTCTACAAAACCCTTAAGACTTCTTAGAAGCAGGGATTGTGTTAACGCTCAAGAAAGGCTCCTCAGAAACTTAGAAAATTTTTAAGGTCTTACTGTTTAGCTGCACATATCGTCTGAGGAGTCGTCTAATGCTGAGCTAAGAACAGCAACTGAAGTGGTTATCCTTCAATCCGGCATCTTCCTTGTGCTTGTCACCATGATTGTTACCCTACAAAAGTACATTGCGCTTCTCCATCACTGTGAAGGGTTTCTTTCAAGAGATGGAGACTACTACATCTTAAAGCTGCCAAACACACTCCTACCCTGAGTCCTCTTAGGCTTTCTTCACTGATTTTCCTACCTCTGTTAAGGAAATCGAGTGACAGAGACCCATGACACCATCTGAAATGTTACTTCTCAATTCTGGACAGTGACATCCTGCCTTAGGAAGCAGTATGATGGTTTCCATGGGACTATCACTAGAAGCACAGAACCTATTCATGATTGTCACGAGACTAAACTGTACCATGACATTTTGTTCTTTGGCTCTGCACTGACTTCAAAAGTATTTACAGAATGCATTTCGGGAAAATTGATGGTTGGATATTTGTGACTGTGACTATCAAGCTGACAAAACCTACCCCACTACATTCCTGGCAATTCACAGACTCTAATAAAAACTTTTTAAAAGCCAGCTGTTCTTGTAGAATAAATTCTGCAGACAGTCCTGTTGACTTTGAATAATATTTCATGCAAATAACATGTCTGAACTATCTTTTGATAGGATTTTGAGCCATGTTCAGATATCAGTAGCCACTTGTTGCAACCACTGAATAATCTGATTTAAAAAACACCGTAAGAACATGTGACATCCTGGCTGTGTATAATTCAATATTCAAGACTGTCCTCATTCTTGCCTCTGTTGAGACACATGTGTCGTGAACCAGTAGCTTGCCTGGGTTCTGTCATACTTAACTTTTATTATTTTATTATTAATTTAACTAAAATTAATCAAAATTAGTTTATTCGTGATGGGGGAAGTCACGTTCTCCTTCTTGGAAAAGCATTTGTTGGCAGATCAGTGTCTAATATCAATGTGCAGCGGGCAGCAGGAGGGAAGATTTACTACAGTCAGACCTGGAATAATCATTGCATACTTGTATACTGTGAAATAAGCAATAAAGCATGACTTAAGCTCACTCCAGGAGGTTGTCTCTACACACTGTAAGTTGAAGGGGAAGACGAAAGCAGAAGATTCTATTCTGTTGTAGTCCAGAATCTGCATGGTAAAACAAGATTTAAGTTTTGTACTACAAAGAAAAACAATCTTCTGTGGTGCCTTTCCACAGCATGCTAAAGCAGTAGCTGAAACAGTCATCATCTGATGAGTGTGTGTTTAATGTATCTGCTGCCAGCCTCCTGTGTTGGACTAACTTATGAGACTTCTTTATTTATGTTAGAAGATAAAGGTAAATAAGCCTAGTGGCAGGCTGATTGGTTGGTTATGATATGGGACAGGGGAAAAATCTAGAAGCAGTCTTTACCAGTTTCATTCCTTGCTCCTCTCTTTGCTGCTTCATCAGTTCTTGAAGATCTGCTAGGGCATTAAGGCAAAGGTAAAAGTTTGTAGATACTTACGAAACTCAGTGTCTTCAGTGTGTTTGGAGATGATGAAACAATGAAACCGGGAGTTTCCTCTAAAGCAGATTAGTGCGTAAGATGTAGATTAGTTTTGGCTTTTTCATTCCAAAATCCAGATCCTGCCTGATTAGACAGGGTTGATGGAAAAAACATTTTAATATACTTGCTGGATAGGAGGTATGATCTAACAGAACACAGTGAATAGAGCGGGTATCTGGATGCTTATGCCTTTACAGGCACCTCATGGAAACAACAGAAACGAAGCCATACCTGTTTTGGTAGAAGTTTCTGTTAAATGTATTATCCTCCTTTAAAACAATTTTTTGCTAGGAGATTTTTGGACTTTGAAAACTATGGAAGGTTATGCATGAATTAATGCAGTCATACTTTTGACATGTCTGCATTTCACTTACTTAGGACGCGAAAAGCAGAAGGTGTGAAGCGTTGTTCCTAATGGGCATCCAAGAATTGAGCTGGTTGCACTGCTGTTGAAGTGACAGCTTAGACACTGGGAATATAGGATTTATGAAAAAAGAAGCATAAAGGATGGACAAGCAAGATAGCGCTGATCCTAAGGTAAGTCTGTAGAAATGCGATTGATATTCTGCAGTAGGACTGCAGGAGAAAACATCTCAGCAGTTCTGATTTCTAGAGATAACAGGATAAAGAGTACATGATAGTTATGTGGTCTTTGAACTGCTAAAATGTCTTACAAAACACACCACACTTCATATCAGTGAAGTGCTGGGGAGCTGGGTGTGAGAATTTGCAGCATGAGAATTGGTTTGTATGACTTTGCAGAACAGATTTTTAGATCTTCGTATTAGATGATAAATGATGAGTCTTGATTCCAGGGAAGACTGAGAATTTCTCAGGTCTGAAAGAATATGCACAACTTAGAAATGGCAGAAATTTGGAATTAAGAAAATGCTTGCAGTCAGAGGAACATGTACACCTAGCTATGTCCCAGTCAAAGTCCAGAGCATCTGCATGTGCTGGGATACATGTGTTTCAAGTTTCTTACAGGGTTCAGATTCATATGAAGAGTGGGGCCGGTAACAGTGACTGATACGTCCTATCAAAAGAACATTTCTTTATTTAATTTATAAACATTGGTGAAACTAGCAAATTGAGCTGAAAGTTTCTATGCTGTCTCAGGATGACTTGTTTGAGAAAATTTAATTGAAAATAATATCTTAAAAGGTGTGGCTAGGAGAAGAGTAAACATGCTGTTCATCACCTGCTAAAATTTCTAGCAGTGCATTCAGTTAGTGGAAGCTGTAACGCTTTTTTAAGGCCTACTGTGTAAGACGTGCAATGTAAGAAGTCTAAAGACAAAATGGAAGCAGTGTAAGAAGCAGAAACTTAGGTTTGGCAGGGGGCTGGAAGCAGTTTTCTTATCCTCCTCGTCTTTGAAAGAATAGTTTATGTGAAACCACTGCTAAGTTTAACAGCTAATGTTTCAAAAGGCCCTGAGGCATGCCCCAGGGCTGAGCAGGCTTTTCTGCTGGTTTTTGGGGTGCTGCTGAGCCTGGGTCCTTGACCTGATGGTGGGACTGTCTTCTCCCTGGTGCTCTCAGTGGCTCTGCTCCCAGGCTCCTGCACTGAGACTGTGTGGTCCGAAGGCAGGGCTCTCCTGTAGGGGAGGAGGAGGAGGGAGAGCTGGGCACCGTGGAGGAAGATTAGACTTGGACAGGAAAATCAGAAATGGAGAGACCAGAAAATGGGAGAAACATCTAGAAAGAATAAGTGGATGGGAAATACAGATAAAATCCAGAGGCAGGTGGACACTGGAGCTCACAGTCAATACAGCAGCACAACTGAAACCAACGAAATATAACAAATGTTAGGCAAGAAGCATTTGAGAGGGCAGGGCAGAGGAAAAAAGAAGCGGAGGCTGGGATTGATTACAGCAGGAGAGTAAGTTTGGGACAAAAGAAAATGGAGATTGAAAAGTGAGGTTTGTGAGACAAATTGGAGGAAATACAGAAGACTGGAAACAAATTGAAACTTGGATTAAAGGGAGAATGGCGTATGCCAGCTGTGTTAGCCCACACTAGGCACCAGTGGCTATAATTGCTGCAGGTGCTTGTTTTGACCGATGGCTGTGGCCCTCGGCGCCTTCAAGGGCTCCAGCCCTGCAGGAGACAGTGGTAACTGCTGAAGGGGCGTTGAGGTTGCTCCTCTGAGGTACCACCTTCTTTGTCAGCGTGGAAAAAGTGATACAAAAGGTACGTGAAGAAGAATAGGAAAATGAAGAGCCTGAGTATTCGAAACCTTGGGTTTGTATCCATATTTCATCACTTTCTGAAGATTTGAATTAATACACTGGTCGCATACCGGTTTTCTTGTACACCGGCTGAGTTGTTCATCGTCATGAGCTATAATCCAGTTACAGTTTCTTCTTCACTCTTGCATGAGAGTCGAGAGAGAATTGCTGGTTTCCTCTTGGACCTTCCCATCAGGTTTGTCATGAGTGCTGGAACGTTAACTTACACCATGAATTTATTTTCTCCATACTCTAAAAAATGACCGGGGGAAAAACCCCAGGCTGTAGCCGGGGGAGCTGAGGTGCAGACAAACTCGAGCCAAAAACCGTCTGCTGAGTTCGGCACACTCGTGATCCGGTTTCTCGGCGTGATGAAGAACTTGGCAGGGTCGAAGCAAAGCGCCGCTGGGCCCGGGGGTCGCGGGGGAGCGTGTCCGCGGGGGGCTGGGGAGGGGAGCGGGCGCTCAGCCCGGCTTTCGGGGCTCCCCGGGGGAGCGGCAGCGAAGGCAGAGCGGGTTGCTCGGCTGTCCCGCGTGGGAAGACGCGGCCTGCTGCCTTCCAGTGCCGGGGAGCGAGAGGACGGGGCATGCACACAACCACAGACCCGGGGATAAAGGCCGGCGCCCCGGGAGCCGCCGCGCCCCGCGGAGGCGCCGCCCGCCCGCCCCGCCGCCGCGGGACAAGGATCGCGGCGCGGCGGGCATGGCGGCGCGGCGGGACCCGCTCTGCGCCCAGAGGAGGGGCTCCGCCGGCCGCGGCGGCCGGGACTGGCCGGGGGGCGGCTGGCGGCAGCCGCCCCGCGATCGCTGCGCGATCGAAGCCGCGGCCCGACAGGTGAGGGCGGCAGCGGGGGACGGGAGGCGGTCGGTGGCGTGGCCGGGGGTCTCGCTGCTCGCCGGCCGGGGACGGGCTGCCAGATGCCCCGCGGAGGGCGGCTGCCGCAGCAGCGGAAGGTGTTAGGGCCGCTCCTCTTCGTCCTCTTCGTCCCCTTCGTCCTCGTCCGGGCCGAAGTCCCCTCGGCCGGGGAGAGAGCGGCATCTCCCCGCGGAGCGGGGGGCGGGCGGCCGCCTCACCCGAGCCCGCTGTCCAGGTCAGCTCTTCTTTTCGCAGTGGTACGCGCTGCGCTCGCCCTTGGGCACATCTGTAAACGACTTTCTTCTGAAAGGCCAGGCGACCTGGGGAGAGAACAGACCTCGTGGACTGATGGACTCGATGGTCGTAAGGGTCTTTGCCAACCCAAATGATTCCGTGATTCAAAGAGAAGACCTCTGGCTACAGGGGCCTGTTTTGCCGGTGATTTAGTGTTCCGGTGTCGGTGCCGATCCACCCCACCGTGCTTCTGCAGGTGCGGAGTTGAGTGATTTTATACACGCACCCCCGCTTGTACTCTAGTAGCCACGAAAGGCTTCCAGCAACAGGGATTGCCTGTGCTACGAGCAGGACATCGCACGTGCATTTTGTGGTAGTGCCGTTTGAATGCCATGAGGTGTGCAGCGGTTATATGTAACACATGAGAAAAATGCCTCTGGCTCTAGTGAATTTTCACTTCTTTTTACCACGATGCTGACTGAATTCTTTTTTTCTGACATTTAAAGATGAAACGTGTGATTCAGGTGTTGGGGTTTTAGGAACAGAGCTCTGCTACTATAGGTGAAATTGTGAGACTGGATGGTATTTCAGACAGATCATGCTGTAGCAACATATCTAATGTATCCATTTCTGATATACTTGCTGATGTAAGAAGTATGTTTCCAGCGGAATATTCTTTGTGAGTATTTCTGTTTATAGTTTTCAAAATATGCAGTATCTGCCTGTACACTAACAAAAAAATGAGCTAGTGTTTGAAGTTGTGAACACTTGCAGTTAAACCACAAACTCCTTTTCTTGGTACCAAAACACAGTGGCCAGTTTTTAGAGATTTAGTGTATTTTGGACCTCCCAGGGGAATTGCAGTGTTACCTATAAGAATAAGTTTATACTGGTATGAGGCTAAACTGAATTTAAGGAAGCGTCATCACTTTTTTAATGAAAAATATGCTCTGAAGTTGTGAAATCATTTTACAGACTTATCTTTGATAAGTTTATATTATACCATAACAGCCTTATTTAAAGTAGTAACAGGCTTATATAGTAGTACTAAAAAACCATGATAAGCAGCAAATAGGTTAGGTTATGTTTGAACCTAAGTTTCCTTAATAGTTTGTGGCTTGATAAGGGACAAATGCTGAAGCTTTCTTGGCTGTTACAAGGTCAGGGGCACAGAAATTACCCCATAGTGAATGCGCTGAAGTATGTTGTCCCTGGAAGTAACTGCTATCAGCAGGAAAACATAAGACCCGTACAGAACTGTACCAGAGAAACACATTTGTCTCTGAGCTCCACTTTCACTTTTTTTGTTTGTTTGTTTTAATGTTGTAGGGACAGGGAGAAGGTAATTGTTACCTTTTTTATTTTTCCCCATTTGTAACCACCTGAATGGAAGGCAAAAAGTCACGCAGTAGTTTTAAAAGAACAGAAGGTAGGCGAGTTTAAAATTTCTACAGCTTGTAAAGGAAAATGAGGTCTCAGTATGTCTGTAAGTATCTGTACATCATCTTCTGTGCAGAATGGCTTTTACCCTGGGTCCATGCACGCACATTAAGTGTGCAGTGCACACAGTGCTTCACTCTGGGCTGCAGGTAATGTTTTCAAAAACATCTAAACGATTTATGTGCCTAGGTCCCGGTTTTCAAAAATGTTGTTGGCAGGTGAGAGCGTAGGTTCCTCTGGGACCAGTCAGACTTTGAGTACCTCGTGGCTGCTTTGTTTGTGGAGAACCTCAGGGGCCGGGCAGCTGCAGCATGTCACTTCTCTGTCATCCCAAGGAGTTCTTGTTCACCTCTGCATAACCGCAGTGGCAGGTGCCCAGCAATAATAGAAAACAGTTTTAATGGTCATGAGGCCAGAATGGTCCTGGGGTTGCAGTACAGTATAGCATGTCAGGGGAAGGCTGCAGCAGTAAGAAGAGAAGGTCAGTCCCTTCACATTGCTATAAGCACAATGCTGGACATGACTGGTGTTACAAATAGGATGGCAGAGACTGTGCTGGACTGCTGTATCCCATGTACAGCGTCTATCAGCGTGGATCTAATCTGGTTACATCTGCCGAAGCTGAACGAAACCTTCCCAGGAAGAAAATCTATGTGAACTATGTGCAGTACTCTTCCTACTTCCCTTCCTAAATAAGTCACTCCTGCATCCTGCCTTTTCATGGCTCAGTTAATCTTCATTTCTCACTCAGTAGCACCATGTCAGGTGAAGAGGTGGGTCACCCAACGTGTGACCCCCCCCAACAAGCTGATCTGTAGGCTTTCAGATGCTATCTGGGGAGGTGGTAGGTCCAAGCTGGGTAATCCAGTTTTTTGAGAATTGCACTAATGAGTTTGAGACTCTTCAGGCAGTTCACAGCACAACAGGAAGCTGAGGTGGCCATGATTTAGCAAGTTTTAATCTTCCCTCGGTGGTGTTTCAGACTGGCTCTATCAAATGTTGTGTAAAGGTTCCCCGAGTCTTGTAATACGTAAACATATTTCTGTGTAACATGCATACTAGGTGGACCCTTGTGATCCACTCTGTATGCTTTGAATTACCAGTTCTTTTGCTTTATGTTCTCATCTCTAACATTTTACCTCAATTTTTGAGAGCAGGGTGTACCTTCTCCTGCCAGTCCTGAAAGAAAAGAGGCCCCTTTCAGGGGCCATAGCTCTAAGTTAAAGTTCTTAAGCCTCAAGAAAGGCAGGATTTATTAAGCACTCGTCTTCATCCTTTTCTTGGTGCTGGCATTGCTTTGCATCTCTGCTGTAGCACCGTTGCTGGTACACACTGTTCTGAGTTGTCCAGTTCCCTCTGTCCATTGTATGGGAACAGAAGGAGGCACCTAAAAACAGTTTTTGGGGTTTCTTGCTATTCCTTTCACTGGGACAGCAGCTGTGTGCTGTCGTGCTGCATGTTGATAAATGCAAGTCAGAAAAAGGAGTTTTTAAAACTCGCTGGTGGTTGTGACTTCTTGTCACAGTTTCCAAATCAAATGTCCTTGGGTTGCTAATGAAATGAATGCTTCTATTTTTTCCTAATTATTGCATCTCAGTGGTGAGAATTGAGTTCAGCCCTCTTCAGTGTTGTCAGTAATGATGAAGCCTTGCACAGGAGCTGTGATGGGGCAGACACTCACCTCCCAGCCTTCAGTCGTTTCATGTGTAATGGTCTGGAACTTGGTAAGCAGCCATGGCTGCGCCTTGGTGCCAGCCCTGGGTGTCAAAAAATAACATGTTTTCATTACGAGTTGTTTCCTAGCTGCCATGTAGTGCTAGGGGTTACACAGAGGTGATGAGGGGCTCGGTCACATCCGTAAAGGGCTGGTAGCCTGTTGTGACTGTGGTGTCAGCTGGGTTAGGCTGCATTGCTGAGGTCTGACTGCGGCTACCAATTTTTTACCAGCCTGGCTGGGGTGGGATGATCCCAGGTTTGATCACAGCCCTGCTGCTATAAACTACTGCATTTGTTTACATTTTATTGGCGCAATTTAACCCCCCAAAAGGGGTAGAGGAGCTTCTACTAGTGAATCCCAAGTGCTTATGAAATCCATCCATCCCTCCACCCGCCAGCTCACCAGCATTTTGGAAAGACTGGGCGGTGGTGCCATGCAACCTCAGCCCGCCCTGTGAACTTGCCCTGTGCCTGCTCTTCCCAGCACCCTCCTTGCCCTGGCTCCAGCCCTTCCCGCACCCCTTGTGCCAGTGCAGCTCACGAGACTGTCCAAACACAGATGCAGGCAGGCAGCTTGGTGAGCAGGGAGCGCTCCCAGGGAGGCTGTGTGGGCTTTGGGGCTGCCACCCGGGGCAGAGGAGTTGGCAGCGGGATGGAGCAGAGACCTTGTAGGTTGCAGGGGAGTGTGCCTGGGAGCACAGCCTGGCGCGGTGGGGGCCAGGAGCTGCAGCCCGGCTCAGTGCTGGGAGGGCAATGGCAATGGCAATGGCTTCGGGGCCGTCCTTGGCAATGGCAATGGCTTCAGGGCTGTCCTTGGCAATGGCAATGCCTTTGGGGCCGCCCTTGGCAATGGCAATGGCTTCGGGGCTGTCCTTGGCAATGGCAATGCCTTCGGGGCCATCCTTGGCAATGGCAATGGCTTCGGGGCCGTCCTGTCCAGCCCAGCATAAACAGCAACTGCAGCTGCTCCTTGCTTCCCGGTCCTGGGGAAACCCAAGCTTTTGAGGGTCCCTTTGGCTGCTGTTGCAACCTCCAGTGCAACAAACCAGGTGATAAGGCTGCCGCTGCAGAATGTATCCCGGCACACGAGGTCGAAGGCATGGAAAGACCCAGTGGAGAGCCCGAGGGTGTGTTCAGATGCCCTCTGTGGCAGAGGGGCAGGAGGGTGTTTCCGTCCCCGCAGTCCCCAGCGGCTGCTCCCGGGCTGTGGCTGGCTCTTCCTCCAGCTGGGCTGAGGCAGCTAGCTCTTTGTGGGTCTGTGGCGTTCAGTGGGTTAACAGTGTGACTTATATTTAAGAGCAAGACGGCACCACAAAAGGAAAGCTTTTTTTTTGCTTTTTTTTTTTTTTTTGCAAGGTGGTGGGGTGGGCAGAGCTGAGGAGAATCATAGAATCATAGAATGCTTTGGGTTGGAAGGGACCTTTAGAGGTCACCTAGCCCAGCCCCCCTGCACTGAGCAGGGACAGCTTTAACTACATCAGGTTGCTCAGAGCCCCATCCAACCTGACCTTGAATGTTGCCAGGGATGGGGCCTCCACTGCCTCTCCCGTTCCAGTGCCTTACCACTCTCACTTTAAAAAATTTCTTCCTTATATCCAGTCTAAACCTACCCTCCTTTAGTTTAAAACCATTACTCCTTGTTCTGTCACAACAGGCCTTGCTAAAAAGATTGCCCCCATCCTTCCTGTAGGCCCCCTTTAAGTACTGGAAGGTCGCAATAAGGTCTCCCCACAGCCTTCTCTTCTCCAGGCTGAACAATCCCAACTCTCAGCCTGGCCTCATAGGAGAGGTGCTCCAGCCCTCAGATCATTTTTGTGGCCCTCCTCTGGACCCACTCCAACAGGTCCATGTCCCTCTTGTGCTGAGGGCTCCAGGCTCCAGAGCTCCAGAGAATGGTGAGCTGTGGCCAGGTGGGAAACGTAGAGGTGGGACCACGCCTTTAGCCTCCTCAGAAATCATCCAAGCTGTGCTCCCTACCTCTTTGGAAAATGGGATTTCAGTCCCGTGACAGTCTGCCTGTCTTGCAGTGTGTGTGAGGGCTGCTGTACACAGCTGTCAAGCCCATGAAGATATTATTACTGTGTGAGACGAGCGATGGAGCAAAAAGAGCGATGCTGACAGGAGTGACAGTGAACAGTCATGTGGCTCCAGGGCTGAGCTGTGTGGGTCACTCACATCCTTTCAGCTTCATAGTATTACACTTTAAAACAGATTGCTCTCGAACTGTGACTCACTTGGGCCCTTCATGTTTCCTCCAGCTGAATTTTGCAAACTGCATTTGTTTTCCACTTTAGTTACTTTAGATACGTCCTGTCTTCAGAGTCACCTCTCCAGTCAGTATTAATTCCTGTGTTGTGAAAATGTAAAACCAACAAAAGGAAGCTCTGAAATTTACCAGCAGGTAATTCTCTTCCTCCTCCTGGTTTAAACCGGGAAGAGTTTTGTGCTGTGTAATTTTGAATCCTTTGATGGAAGAATGCATTTGTAACAGCAGTGTGTCGTTGACCTCTGTGATCGCTCAGTGCCAGGCAGGTGAGACCCAGTTTCAAAAACAGCAAGTTCATTAGCTCTTCGCTAACATCAAGTGCTGAACAAAGAAGCAGCACTGGCTTCCACTGATCCCGAAGTGGAAATCTGAGCAAGACTTGAAGCATCGTATTGACCCTCTGAGTAATATACCTGAAGCATCATTTTCTTATAGCTGCCTGGGTTTTCACTTCTTTAAAATGACTTGCAACAAGATGATTTCAAAGGGTGCATATAACTTGCTTGAATTTGTGGGATTTTCTGATTATACTGGAGTAGTTAGTATAAGAAGAACAAATGCTTGATTTTCTTTGGAATATGAATGGTACCACTGACTTCCAAAATATTGTCAGTGAGACAGGCCGGAGTGTTTATTAAGGAAACCCTGCTTTTGTCTCCAAAAGAGACAGAGTAAATAAGGCCATTCTTATATTTTAAGATTTATAATAATTTTCAAATATAGTTTGGATTAATTTGCTATTTCTTGCTCTATTACTGGTGCCTGCTCTTGTTTGCCAAAAGTTTTGTGTGTCTTTTATAATTTAGTCTGCAATTTGGACTGTTTTCCATCAATTAAAATCTTTAGAAGATGTCTTTCTGTATCTTTATGTATGACTAGCTTGTTAAATAATCCACATTTTATGCTGGTTTTTTAAGAGGAGATGATATACAGTGCTATATTGTGTTCTAATGCTGGCAAGGTAAGACAAATGTCAGCTTTTAGCAAGGTAGCTGCCGTCAGCCTTAAGCTGATCTTTCCATTGCCTGTGTGGGCCACAGTTATGAAACAGCAATAACCAAACTTCATCAACAATTGCCGTGCTTCTAGAGCAGTGGGCTTTGGACTGGCCTATTTTTAGGCAGAAGGCTGAATTACGTTTCGTGTCACAGTGACTTTTTGTCATTTCCAGTTGGGGAATGGACGAGGAAACCTGTTTTTAAGTAATCTGCAGATGTCTAATGCCAATATAGGATTTTTATGAATGCTTTTGGGACCTGTTTCAAGGATAGGGCTCAGGAAAATAAATTGTGGTTTGAGATTTCTTGTGTTTAGCTCATTTGCAAAAGCCTGGGCTGTTGGCAGAAACGTTAAGGTGAGGGCCTCTATGGCCTTCCCCCTCTAGTCCAGTGCCATGGGCTGTGCAGGGGGACAGGAGAGTCTGCTTGGACCCTCCAGCTGCAAAACAGGGGTCCTGCCATGAGTACCTGCACCCTGAGATTGACGTGCTCTTGGGAGTGCTGTTTGGTGTGGTTTTCCAAAACATCGTATGTTCAGGGATAGCAGAAAGGCTTAACTGAGTAGTTAATAAATGTAAAAAGTAATAAATTAATTAAAGGCCTAGTCTTTCAGACTGGGCTGAGCTTTCTGTCAGTTGGCTAGCTCTGTGCTCCAGGGGTCAAGCCAGAGCTTCTTTGACAAGGAGAGATTTTGTAGTCGGTATTTCCTTCATTTTGTTGGCATGACCCCACTGCTATTTGCATTCAGAAATATTCTTCCAATTGTGTTGCATGGTCTGCTGTGAGATCAGAAGCAACATGTTGCAAGCCCATTACAGTCAAAGTGTTTTACTGGCTATGTTTGGCATCAAAATGTTGGAAACATTTTTATGAGCCTTCAATGTAAGGCCCCAATCCAGAAAAGCACTTAGGCATACATAGCTTTTAAGCGTGGTTGATTAAATGTGAAAGAAAATGCCATAGCACGCTGTTGGCTGAAGACTGAATTTATGCATTTCTGAGAAGCTGACACGCTTCCATTTGTGCTAAGGAAAATAATCTAAACTCTCTCTTCACTGTGACTGAAGATTTTGAACAAGTTCTATTATCCCTCTCTGACTTGGGGCTGCATGTACCCCTGCTAGCACAGGTGACTTCTGTTAGTGTAGGTAGTGTGTCTGTGAAGATCTGAGAATATGTTTACAGTGGATGTGTTTGAATTAATTACTAGGAAATAATCACAGCAATTCTGCTGTGACCTGAAATGATATATTATCTTTAAAAGGGGAAAATAGAGAAACTTTTCAGTGCTATTGAATCTGCAGTCTGCCTGCAAAGGCAGTTTGCGATGATCTGATAGTTGTCTTATAATTGGGCATGGTGAACTGGTGAACAGCAGTCGAAGCATTCAAATGAAATTATTTGCATAATATTTTTGTAAGTCTTTTTGAAACGTAGTGATGAAAATTTGCTTGCAAATTCAATTACTTATAATGCAGTATTTCCACAGATGTGCAGAGTCCTGAACACTTGGGCAAAGGAGCAAGTAAAAAAGATTAGAAAAGCAAAAGATGCTAGTTAGTAAGGGGTGTACCGATGTACTGTAGTGATGGAGGTGAGGGGAACCACAGCATGTCTGTGTTACAAAGCCAGGCTGTTGTCCTCTAACAGTGTAGCCTGAACACAAGGAAATTATAGAAGACCTGAGTATGTTGAAAACCCCACATTGGGTTCATATTTTATTGCACATGACCCTGGAATTTTACAATGGACTTCTAGCCTACGTGGATCCAAAGGGGCGTTCTTTGTTACAATCAGTTGTTATATTCCTTCATACCATAAGCATGCGTGTATTGGATGCTGAACCAGAAAGTTCCTGCCCCAAAAAGCTTATGCAAGACAGCCTGTTAAGTTGGAAATCTCTTTAATGCGGGCAGTAATTTACCAGTTGCCATGGGATGCGGAGATACTGCTGAAGTCCGGTTTTTCACTTAAGAATTATTATGCATAAAATGATGATACCTGCAAGTCCACCTTAGCTTTTATAACTCAGGAGGAGTTCCCAGGGGTAAGAGTTCAAGAGATACCAATGTGCTTATTACAGGCTGAGTTCTTGTGAAATAGTCTTGAGTGTTAGCTTGCAAGAACTCTGGCTGCGTTTCAGGTATCTAATGTTCTTGCAATGACTTGCTCTATGTGTAGTTAATTTTTAAAAGGGTTTGAGATATTTTAGGACACTGTGCTGAATACAGAGGCTGGATTCTTGCAGTGGCTGTAATAAGGGGAAGTTCTTCTTTCCCTTCCCTCACTGTGTATTTGAATAAGGGTTGGTGACACGCTGCCCTACACTGATTTCTTACAGGTATGCTTTCACCTGAAAATGGTGTCTCCTTCCTTCCTAGTCACTGCAAATCAGTTTTGGATCTTTTGGGTATTTCTATTTCTTGCCATCAGCAGTAACTCATCAGAGAACTCATCAGAGTTCTTTACAGGTACCCTGTAAGTATGCTGGAGCCCTGAGGCAAATCTATCAGTCCCAGGATATCTGTTGCTATTTAATGGGTATTTGCTTTCATCTAATAATTTTGAGGGTAACAAATAATTTCTTAACTGCAAGTAACTATACCTTTTTTTTTTGCTAAGATTCTGCCAAACCTGCTCAGCAATGAAAAAATAGTGGCTCTAACAGTTAAGATCTGTAGGAAAACCCAAATTCTTGAGAACTGACACAGAAAAGTGGTTGTGTGTAGTGGATGCACCACACACACAGTGTGTGCAGAGATGAGGTATGGTGCTTGGCAGCACTTTTTAGCTCTTGAAGTAGTGTTTTGGCTAAGACACAAGATAGAATTTATTGCTTTCTGCTATGAGTACAAATTTGTTGCAGTTTCAGTAGTGACTTACAACTTGATGTGTCTGGCTAGTTTCCAGCATGACTGTACTTTGCCTAAATGAACTGGCCTGTTACTTAAACTGCCTAGTCATTATATGATTTCTCATTATCTGCCCCTGCCTGGGTCTACACTGTGTCATTAAAAGCAGTTGCTGCTGTTTTGTCCAATAAATGGTTATGTTTCAATAATGGGTGAAATTATTCTGACACAGAGATGTGTGCCTTTTAATTTCCTTTTGCAGGGAATTGAATAGCGTCTGGAGTGCATGCTGTTTCATTCGCAAATGTGTGTATATGTGCCTTTCGCACCAAAGGGGACATAAGTACAGCTAATGGTACTAAAAATTTGTTGGTTAGTATTGGCAGTGTAACCTGGTTTTCCTGAGCTTGATACTCAACCAGTGGTATCGGGTATGGTGCTTATTGTCTGGTCTTGAAGGGGCTGAATGTTTCTTGCAGATCTTGGTTTAGTAAAGCTAATTCCAGAGCAGGACAAATGCACATTAGCCTCTACTTATCAGTGTTTAATTGGTGCCGTGCACCTAAAGGCTTTGGACTCTGGCAAGTCCTTTACAAGGGAGTGGGGTGGGCTGGGGCAGAAGAAAGCAGCAGCAAAACCTGAAGCATTCACCTGTTTGTGCTGGATGGGTGAGTGGTGAAAGCAGTGCGGGCCCCAGTACAGCAGGTCATCACAGGGCTGTGTCGCCCTGTCCTCTGGAACAGGTGAGCCAAGTGCTGGTGTACCTGCGTGGTGACCCCGGCGGGACGGTGGCACAGCCACTCACCTTGCTGATGGCACCCCTGCATTTTGGAGGACAGATTACCTCTGTGCTAGGCTGGGATTTTATGTTTTGCCTGCTCTCGCTCCTGGTCAGCAAGGATTTTAAGGAAATGAGTGGGACAGGTGTTTCCCTAAATTTTATGCTCTCATGTCTTTCTTTACTTCTGGAAACCTTCATGTTTGAACATTATTTATGTTTAAGCAAATTTGACCTGACAGTGTCCCTTTAATACCATATTATGCAAGGATCTCAGACATTAAAGATATTGGAGAAGTGATTAAAAGCAGTTTTCTAAAAACTACTCATGTGCCTTAAATTTCAGAGCCAAACTCTTGCCACTCCATTGACTATATCAGTCTAGAAATCTCCAAAGCCTCTTCTGTGGCAGGGAAGTATAAGCAGCAAGCCTAATCCTCAGCCTGGTGAGAAATGAGAAGGCAAAACTCCCAAACAAGGTCTCAGGACTTTCTGGAAGGAAAATAGGAAGGAAAATTGCAATATAAACTTGGCTTCAGGTCTTCTGTGTATCAGAACTGAAATTTGCCAGTCAGAAGGAACATGTAGGTGTATTTTTGTCTCCTTTAGGGTTCGGTGGTAGAAAGGATATGGGTTGATGCTGGCTGAAGTATATGTACCTCACTGTAGTGACGGGAGAAATTTTAGTTTGTTGTTGAAGTTTAATTAAATGACAACCCTTTTCCTGATTACACAATTAACTTAGAAACCTAAGTAAAGCCTTAGATTAAGAAATTAATGTTATTGTTATCGTGTAAATTTTACATACTAAGTGAAGATTTCAGCCTATATAAAATTAACAATAATGGTAAATGTGTTGCATCTCACAATGTTTCAGTTTTGAAATTTGTGCTTCACAAGGTGAAATACAGCGATACAGCCTTGTATTTTATTTTTTCCTATGGTTGATAAGTAGTACCATCTGTTCAGGAGCGTCATGAAAGAAAAAAATGATGGACTTTGCAAACAATGGTTTTTGCTATATTCACATGCTTATCGTTTGAGGTGAAAATAAATGTTACAGTTGCAGCCTTCATCAGGTCATAAGATGATACGCTAAGTACTGCTTTTTTAAATGGAAAAGTTACAAGAAGGAAGGAGGTGAAAGCGCAGTATAGACAACATGCCAGCAAACTCTTTTTGTAAATAAGCAAAGATTAATGTTGAAATATCTGTTTGGGAAGATATTATGTTTATTTGCAGGGCAGGGTGAAAACTCCCAGTATCATATCAATTGCACTTTGAAATGTTGTTTTCAGTCCTATTCACTGGGAATCCTGAAGTGGAGTTAACTGAGATAACTGTTGTGCTGGGGGAGTCTCTGTGCCGCTAGGTGACGTGCATCCTTGGTGCTTTGAGATTCAGAGGTGAAGTAAATTTCATAGTAACCTTGTTCATCTGAAGTAAACGGGAATTTTGTCAATGACTTCTGTAGTAGCAAGGTTAGATTCACGGCACGTGATCAGAAGCTATAGGGGTTTTTTTTGCGTTAGCGTCATTGGACCTTGAGCCTGACCTGTTGTGACTAGAGCAGCCTGATCAGCTGTTGAATTTGTTGGTCGCTACCCTTACTGCCTCAGCTGCAGAAAAACACAGGTACTTTTGGACCAAATTGGAAAAGGATACACAAAACATCCAGAATTTTAAGTGTTGATGTTTTTGTCTTAATCCCCAACTGCCCTCCAAAATCTAAAAAAAAGATAATTTTTTAAAACAAGGTATGTTTTTTAGGAGACAACTTAGATGTTCAAAAAGCTGACAGTAGAGAAGCAGCCTTTTCATCTCCCATATTAGATGTTGTAACTTCAACTCACACAGTATCTTACCATCCCTGAGGACTGTAAGTTATACTTTGGTTTGAAATAATGACACCAAACACCTGTTGTGTACCAGATGACCTCTCCCTGCTTTAAAATTATTGATTTGTGTTTTATCTTCTCTTGTGTAACTTTAGTGATGAGGAACACTGAGGTCTGGAGATAAAAACTTCTTTGATGCCCCTTTTCAAGTGTATTCACATATGGATTAGCTGAGTGCCAGTGCCTTTCTCAGCTGGCAGCATGTTTTGCTGTTGGTGCCTAGGCTGATGCAGTGCTCCCCTGGAGATATACTGGGCTGTATACCTCCAATGCTGGCCTTCACACCTGGAAGGTACCCAGATAATGCTTGATTTCCAGATTATGTCATGCTGGAGCTAAAGTAGCTCAAGGGAAGCTACCTGAGACTGTGCGATGCCAACAGCTTACTCAAAATTACTTTGAACTACTCGTGCTCTTACTAAATTAAACTGACAGCAGTTGGATGTTGTTCTTCCCTCACAAGGCTGAGCATGTTCTCTCAGCAAATGCTGTAAGGCTTGTCAGCCTCTTGACCATTCTGTCACACCCTTTCCTGCTAATGAAAAGCTTAGTAAAGTTCATTCTTATCTAAGGCATCCCATAACATAAAAAGACTTCTTGTTCCCTAGTTCTGATTGAAAACATATTACCAGCAATAGTAATGGGTTTCAGAAAAATTAGAGACCCTGGGTATTGTAATATTAGAAACATTTCACTGCTTTGCTTGGTAGCTCAAACAACTACAATAAAGTGGTTTAGGAAGCATGAAACAATACTGATTGCTAATGAGAATACTACTGGAAGGTTTTTGAGAGCAGTGTGTACCTGCCCTCAGGCAATGAAATTTACTTCACTCTTTCCAAGGTTTTTCTCTGGATTTAATTTTTGCACCTTGTCTTCAGTAGGTCTCTTTCTAAGCTAGCTAATTTTCTTGTGTGCCCGTGCTCTGTCCAGCCCTGAGGATCTTCCACACAGTTACTCCTTCATTCAAAGCTCAACCAGACACAATTCAATTAGTTGCTTCCGGAAGAATATGCATGCATACTAAGACCAGCAAACTGCTTTTTAATGATCTCTTTCATCTTTGTCAGTGGGGACCTGTTTGAGAGTACTTTAAAACCAAAGGTAGGACTCCCATTAGTCTTGGTGGAAGCTGGGTCTCCACCTGCAGAAAAGCCAACAGTTCACTCAGGTAGCTCATGGCCCTCCATAACTGCATGACTGGCTGGGAGATTATGTGGGGGTATTTAGGCATGAGAAGCTGAAGTAAAACGGTCCTGCTTTATTAAGGACCATAACTCCATTCAGGAGCTAAAAGAGAGGTATTCTCTTTTATAAGAATTATTGCTGAACTCCTTCCATAAAATGCTCCCAGCAGTACTCTTCATAAGTTGAATTACTGGCATTTTCATGAATTTAATTCTTTTCTAAGTCATTGTATGAAAGACACATTTTACAAACAAGTATGGAGACAAGTACTTACTGTAAGTATTTTTACAGGGTAGACATTTTGCAGAGGAACAGTCGTTTTTAAACATGGGGAGTGAATAAGGGGTCAATGTTTATTACTTGATTACTGTTTGCCTTGTATGCCTAATCATAAACCAGGACCCTACTGTGCCCTGTCCGAGAGAGCTTGCTGTCTATGTATAAGGTAGACAACAGATAAAGAGTGAAATGAACATGAGGAACAATGAGATGGTAATGGTGGGTATAATTGTATTTTCTCTTTATGATAAAGTATGTGTCCATTGCATGTTTCACTGTGGGGGTAGTTCCCTTTGATGACAAGAAAAAAGCCTTTGCTTCCAGTGTTTACTAAATTCAGTCCCAGAGATTTCAAAGTTCAGCATTCAGAAACTGTCATTCCTTTCAGGGAGTTTGATCCTGGTAAACCTGAAGAGAAAGAGGTTCAAAGACTCTCAGTGAGATTCTTTGAAGAAAATCTGTGTACCACAGTGACTGTTCTGTTTACTCAGCTGCAACAGGCTTCACTGAGACAGTTGTCACAGTGTCCCAGGAGGCCAGTGGAAAAAACCCACCTGACATACACTCTAGGTGCTAGGTCTAGTCTTTGGTCCCTGCTTTTGCATTTCACTGTAGTCCTAGTTCAGCAAACATAACTGGGATGAATCTGTTCTTAGCTCTGTTAAGAATAATAAAAGAAGGAGTCAACCGTCTCTTTCAGGCAGAAAGAAAATCTTGCCTTTTTTGACATAGCTTTAGTAAGACTGCCATTTGCTAGTCTTCTGGCAGAAGGGAAGTGCTGTCCTTCAAGCAGTTCTGATTTATCTTTACCACTTCCTCTACTGAACAGATGCTCTGAATAATTTTCATGTTTATTAGTGAGGGATGGGAATAAATTTTAATACTGATATTTCTGTGGAGCTGTGTAAAGCTTGGGGGTGAAGGGCTAGGACTGTTCAGAGCTGTAACTTCAGCTTACAGTGTTTGGTTTCATCTCACATTGTGATGAGAAGCATTCTGAGTTATGTGTTATACATATAGAGCCATGCAGACATTACAGTGCAATTTTTGGCATTATGTTCTTAAGTTCAGGAATAGAATTACATTTGAAATGTCTTTTCAGTCCCCCAAATCTTGGATCGAAGAGGTCTTCAGTAAAAGAGAATGTGCACACATCATCCCCAGTTCAAAAGATCCTCACAGGTAAAACAATGAATTTCACTTTCTTTCTGTTACATTTAGAAAGAATCAGAATAATTTTTATGGGCACTGTGTCTAGCTTGGATGAAGTTTTGCAATGCCCCAGCTGGTGATTGCTGGTGTGTATGGGTTTTCATAGATGCTGTCACCAGTACATTTTAAATGAGGCTGTTTGTTTGAATTGGAAATTGGCAATTAATTGACCTTGCTAGGCTTCTTGTGTGTTGCTCTCAGACCAATAACCAAAACTGTGATATGGCATCCAATTGAGAGATTTAGTTACATGGAGTTACTGCTGCACTGGAATTCTTAATCCTCTACCATCATTTTCCTTTCCTCAGAATAATGCCTGCTGCTGATCACAGTCTTCTGAGATAGAAGTTTCTGCTCAGGCTGGCATAGAGTGTGAAAAGAGTAAGGAAAAGATCAAATCCTCAGCCTGTGTTTTAGGACCTGAGAAAGCAAACATAATTTGGCATTCCAGATTGTGTATTTAGTGGATGGTGTTGCCTAAATAAACTTGGTGAGATCACATTCTGAGGATGTAAACTTGTAATTTTGATCATATTGTTTTGAACACATGGATAGTGTAGAGTAGGTAAGACAGATAACTCATCTATGAAATGCAGATTTGACATGCGGTCTGAGATGTAAAATGCCAAAAAAATCACTGAAGTTACCCAGTACATCTTCCAGGGTTGAATGTAGAAGAACACAGCCTTTAATGCCGTGGATGAGAGTTTTTTCATAGGTGACTTGATATTTTATGAATACCATTACAGAAGTTTTCTTTTATACGAGCATGTATTAATTATCCATCTTTTATCACAGGTGTCCTGCTGGATGCCAGGTGTGTGAGAATTTAATCAGGTAGGAGTGCATAAATATATATCTATGATTTTTATAATGACCTAACATTAGTGATGGGCATTCCTAGTCAAGGAAGTAATGACAACAAAAATAACCTTCCTTTTATATTGTCAGAGCAGAATTTCTGGGGATGTGATGGAGAATGTTTAGCATAAATCTGGGTAAAATAAAATTTACGATAAACTTTAATTTATTTACAATAGAAAATTTTATCCAAATACTTTGTGTGGATGAGTTTGTCTTAATCTTCTCCTGAGGAATGAAAGGCAGAAATGTGCCTTTAAATGGGAGACAATTCCAGCTATATCCTGGGTGGTATGAAGGAGAGCAAGATGAAGACAGTGGAGAACAGTAAGAGTTACAGAAAGAGGAAGAACAAAATAAAGGGAGAAGAAAGAGGGTAATAGAAACATCCTTGATGATAGGTTTGCTGAAGATTTTTTCATCTTCTCTGCAGTGGGCATTCTGAGTCCCTGCTTTTGGGAAGGCAAGCAACAAAAATTATATCACTTGAGTGCTTTTAAGTTGTGTGTGCTTTTTTCAGACAGCTAGTATTTTGTGGCTTGTATGTGTTAGTTGTTTTCAATCCAATGTTCAGCTGGTGTTCCCAAACAGTTTTCAGTACTGTATGTTTATGATAATAAATTATCAGTTGTTTGGAACAAAAATTTTACCTTTCCTTGACATTTGTTTTGTCTTAAAGGCGTCTAAGGGCTGAAGCAACAGAAAACAATGAGTTTGCCATAACGAACAGCTAGCAGGACGGTGCTAACTAGTCCTGTCACATGCATGAGCATGATTATTTGCTTTTTCATTATGTTTCTCATTTTATTTTGCTTCTAAGATTTATGTGAAACAAGACTCACATTTTCCAAAAATCAAACAAGTTGCTACTTGAAATCAGACCACTGTAAAGGGCTGATATACAAAATGGTGTTGGCCTTATAAGCAAGTCAAATGGTCTGTGCGGCATCTGTTCAGAAAGGGACAACTGCCTCTGAGGGAATGGTCATGTGTTTATGTTGCTTTAGACCAGAAGAGTAGCGAAGCAAAGATTTTTGCAGGTGTTATGGAAGTAGAAATGCAGGAAGGATTTTAATGCTTCCTGCTAACCTTAACCTGCAGATACCCACGTGGGTATCTAAGCTGCAGTTAACTTGTGCTTCAAAATATGATGGTTTAATCCCATCTAAATCAAGGCTACAGCAGTTCTGCAGTTCTCCCCCTTCCCTCAGCAAAGTGATCATGTTGGTATTTGGTCTGGGAAGCTCATTGGTATGAAAATTAACCTGTCGGAGTGGAAAACCAAACCAAGATTAGTTTTCCGCCAGATCACCTCCTAATCAAACACAGTTTAGCTGCATGAATGTGAATACTACAGTGGGAAAGGGAGGAAGAGAAACTGGAAATGTCCACCCCACTGGGTGGGTTTCTTTTTTTCTTTCACCTTTCTCTGTAAAGACATCCCATACCTTTGTGGGTTTTTTACCTTGTAGTTGTTTCTTCCACTTTTCATTGAGCATTTTCATGCTGTTTAAATTCATGTGAATCATATTTGTTGGTCTGTCTATATCTGCAGAATGTGTGTGGGTGTCTGATGTTCATTTCAGTCAGCCATTACCTTGCAAGTATGTTCTCCCAAATGTTAACTGTTCTTGATTTTTCTATATCTTAAGGTGTACACAGAGCTTTGTTCTAGGAGAATTTTTCTGTTCCTGACAAGGGGAAAAAATTTTTGCATGAGTGTTATAACTGGTTATATTGTATTTATTAGATCAGCAATGAAACAGGTTTTGGGCCTCCTGAGATCTGTAATTTTCCACAACAGTCCAAAAGTGATGTGAATGTACTTGATGCCTACTATAATTTGACCTAATATTGTAGGCAAATGAAATCTGTTAATGATTTCTTACTTGCAGAGAACTTGCAAGGTTTGCAAACAGTTTATGAGTGGGTTATGCAACTATTTGCTAATGCTAAGTAGAATAACTCCATTTAGTATTTGCTAATCAAATTTGAGTAACTTACTGGCACCTTTGTCCATACTTCCCTGGTGTGTTCAAATGGCCTCCATCTACTCTTCAGTGCAGTGCTTACAGACACATCCCAGACAGCACCTAGACCGATCTCACTGCATGAATATTCAGCAACGTGGTGCCGAACTTCTGCACCCTTACACTTCTGCATCCATCTGAGGTGTTCTCACAAATTGTCTCTATATCTGACCTTTTATGCGTATTTTTTGGACAGAGTCTCTAAAGTGCTGCCTGCTGGGGCACCAGATTTTGTAATCTGGCTATTGCAGTTAATTTTACCTCACTGTCAGCCCTCCAGCTTTCCCTTGTTGCTCAAAGTGTGACTTTTCCAGGAGTCTGCTTTTGTGTTACTGACATTGCTCCCTCCTTCACTGGTAGCTTAGTGAGCCTTTGAGGCAAAGAGGGCAAAGTCATTGCAAAGACGCTTTGAATCAATGCATATGATATATTCATAGGATCACAGCACAACTCAGGCTGGCAGGGACCTGGGCAGGTCTCCAGCCCCTGCCTGCGCCCGGAGCAGGCTCAGCCGGTGGGTCAGACTGGGCTGCTCAGGGCTTCACCCAGTTGGGGTGTGAAAACCCCAAGGCTGGAGAGAGCCCACCCTCCCCAGGCCCTGCTCCACCTCTGGGCTGTCCTCCTGGTGAAAAAGCTTCTCCTTATCTCCCATGTTTTGGCTTGTGTCACAGCCTCTCGCCTTCCTGCCATGCACTGCTGTGAAGAGCCCGGCTGCATCTCCTCCATCCCCTCCTGTCAGTGCCGGGGATGCTGTTGGATGCCCCCAAAACCATCCTTCCTCCCGGCTGAACCATCCCCAGTCCCGCAGCCTCATCTCAGAGGGCGAGGGCTCCAGCCCCACCATCTGTCACCAGGATGGACACTCTCCCCTGAAGTCCCTCCAGTTTGCTGGTGTGTCTTCCGTGTTGGGGACCCAAACTGAGGCAGCACCCAGACAGGGTCTGACAAGCACCAAGCAGAGGGGACAGTCCCTGCCGTTCGCTGGCCCTTGGGCCATGTCCTGCTCACACCACCACAGGCAGCGCTGGCCCCCATTGCTGCCTGGGCACACGGGTGGTCCCGGCTCAGCTCCCTGCCTGCCAGCACCCAGGGCTGTGCCCCACAGCTGCCCCCTCCCCAGGGCTGCACGTGCCTTCCATCCCATCCCCTCCTCTGGGTCGCTGGTGGAGATGCTGAACAGGACAGGCCCTCCACAGACCCTGCAGGACCCCACTTGACACTGGCCTCCAGGCAGCATCCGACCCTGTGAGCCCACCACCTGGTCAGGTCCTCACCTGCCAATGTGTCCTCCCTCCCAGACTGTAATGTCCCTGCCCAGGTACAAGAATACCGAGGGAGACAGTGCCAAAAGCCTGGCTATAGGAGAGGTTGGTGGCATCCGCTGCTCTCCTCTCATCCTCATGATTTTGTTGCAGAAGGCAGTCAGGTGGGTCAGGCATGATTTACCCTTGGTAAATCCTTGCTGACTGCTCTCCTTCGCTGTCTTCTCCCTGCTGTGCCCAGATGTGGGCTCCAGGAGGTCTCACTCCTTGATTTTACCTGGGACTGATGGGAAGCCGTCTGGGCTGCTGTTCCTCAGGTTGGCTGTTCCCTTTTTTGAAGGCAGGCGTGACATTTGCCTTTCTGCAGTTGTTGGGGACCTCCCTGACCTCCACGACCCCTGAGAGCTGATGGAGCGCAGCTGCACAAGACCATCAGCCACCTCTCTCAGCACCTTGGGGTGCAGCCTGACTGGTCCCACGGACGTGTGTGGGTCGAGTGCTCCCAAGCGATCCCGACTAGACCATCATCCCTGCCTGGTAGCTCCTCTCCTCCTTGAGCCCTGTCACTATGCACACAGCACAAAACTTCACAGAAAAAAAACTAAACAGCTGTATGTAATGTTCTGCTTTAGTTTCCTCAGCCTTCCTGAGAGCCTCTTAGTCTTGGCTTTTGACCTCCCAGGTAGCTCAGGAGTCCTTAGCACCTTGTCCCTTCTTGCGAGATGTCTAGAGAGAGTGAGCATGCCAGCTTGGAGCAGAGCATGAGTAATTTGGGAAATACCAGTCCTTTTGAGTTCATACCTCTTGCTATGGTAATCTCTGAGGTAAAAGCAGCTGCATGTACCCTGCACACCTGTGTGTTAGGTCTGTGTGCACTTTCTCCACTGCCTGCTCAGCAAAACTGAGCTGTTCTGAATGCGGCTTACTTCTGGGTGCATTTAGATGTAAATGTTAAGTATGTAGTGCAAATGATGTTAATTACTAAAATAGTTCAATGTTCATTGGGCCTCTCGGTTTCAAGGTTACTGCACTGATTTGTCTTGTCAGATGGTTAGTTCCTTTCTGTAGGATCTCAGCTTTGAAAAGGTCTGGCTCTTGCTGCTCCAGGAGAGGCTGCGGATGTGACCCTGTATGGAACAGTAATATATGAGATAGATAGTCATTCTGTGCTCATATTTTGATGATAGGCTGAAATTAATTCAGATTTTAGAAAATTTAATCCATTGATGATGAGCCTGATTGTTTTTCAGCACTGTCCTTCCAAGCACTGGTATTTGCTGCATCAGACAGTGTAATGTGGTGTCTAAGTGAGTAATCTAAGGTAATGTAGTATTTAGTTGGGACTGCTGTTGGTTCTCTGTCTTTCAGAATGACTCCTGGATGAAAGGTCTTGTTTTTGTGAGACCACTCTAGGAGCAGTACAGTGACCACAAGGCATTTTCAGCACCAAAGAACAATAGGGTATCTATGCTTTTTCTCATCTTTCATCTAAAGATCAATTTTTTCCTGACATTTGCTGTCTCTTACCCTAGAGTGCCCCCAAAAAGCAAGCAGAAAAAATGGAGCAAGGAGGCTAATAGCTCAGCTGTAGAGAAATTTGGCCAATAATAAAATCAAAACTATCTCTTTCTTCTGGTCCTTCCTTTGAGGTATGCAGGGAGAATCTTCAACAGGTATAGTCATTGGCCTCACGCTCTTCGTGGGCAGATTTTATCCAAATCTGCTTCCTTTATGCTATCTGCTTTGCAGTTATGTTGCTCTGAAAAACTTTTAGTTTAGATATGTCTCTGTAGTGACTCCGAGTGTGGATTCTGAGTCCATATGTTATTTGATAACATGATGTCAGCAGTGATCTTCCATCTGTGTTGATTGCTCACAGTCTTCTGAAACAGTGATTTAATTGCATATCTGTAAGTGACTTAGTGTGACTGGCTTATTTGCCAAGTTCCAGCTTGGATACTTTTTGTTTAGTCTGTGAGCCTTGATCTGCCTTGGTTTGCCTATGAGGAGGCAAAATTACAGTGGGTTTTGCTTTTGGGGTCAACAATAGTTTGTTTCAGCAGCTCCTGGGCCCCCTCTGCTAATCCCTGGTTTTTTTTCTGCCACCACCACAGTGCAAATGGTTGTGGAGTCATGCAGTGAGCCAGACCAGGCAGTACTTTTGATTAGAATAACTTGGCAGTAAAAACTCCTCTGTGAGGCTTTCCCCCCACCCCAGGTAGAGCATTTCCTCTTCATTTTTCCAGGGTTCAGTTCTGAACACATGCCTGACTTCCTTCTATTCTATCCTACTATTTGTCTCAGCTAGGGAAAGGTATAGGTGGTCTAGGTTAGCTAGTCCATGTTGAATTAACTTCACAAAAATTTGGGCATTTTGGTAGTCTTTCTTGCCTTCTGACTTCTAGCTAACCATCTTCATACATGTGACAATAGAGCTCACGTCTTTTCTGCAGTGCTAGGCTTCTACAACTCTTTAATTCTCCATGGAATAAGATTGTTTAATTGAGTTATTAATTCCCCAAGAGTGTGGGAGTCTTCCTTCTCCAGTCTGCTTTTGCAGAGCATTGAATCAATCAAATGTAGTTTGCCTGTGTTGAAAAACTGGAGTGCAAACATAATTTCATGGTTTCTGGGTATCAAAAAGTGCCTTTCTGAAACAGTTCACTTCCTTAATTTGCTTAGGATTGTTTTGGGGTTTGTTTGTTATTTTTAATCTATTTATCTTTCGCCAGTTAGTTCTCACTCGTCTCCACAGAAAACTCCCTCTCTTTCCAAATGTACCTCTTCAGGGTTTTGCAGATGTTGTTTACATCTAATCTGCCCCTAGATCCACAAGTAATACATCTCAGTCCCAGGGCAGTCATTGAGTTTGGGTTGCTGGAG